>NC_133942.1:5670000-5970000 GCF_031877795.1 Strix aluco
GAAATCATGGAGCTGAGATTCACAGACCACGACACTGTAAGCTGCGACACTGCCACCTCCTTTAGAAAAGCCAAACTCTCTCACAGTTCTCATAAGAGATCCTACAGAGGGTGAAACAAGGACACAGAGGAATACAGAGAAACAGTCTGGGTAGCCAGGGATCAGGTTAGGAGGGCCAAAGCACTGACAGAATTAAATCTGGCCAGAGACATCAAGGGTAACAAAAAAAGCTTTTACAGGTATGTCATTGATAAATGGAAGACTAGGGAAAATGTGGGCCCTCTCTGGAAGGAAAAGGGAGACTTGGGTCACCTGGGATATGGAAAAGGCTGAGGTACTCAATGACTTTGTTGCCTCAGTCATCACCAACAAGGGCTCCAGCCACACCACCCCAGTTGCAGAAGGCAAAGGCGGGGACTGAGAGAATGAAGAACCACCCACTGTAGAAGAAGAGTGGATTCAAGACCACCCAAGGAACATGAAGGTGCACAAGTCCATAGGACCCGATGAGATGCATCCACAGGTCCTGAAGGAACTGGTGGATGAAGTGGCTCAGCCATCATATTGGAGAAGTCAGGGCAGTACAGTGAAGCTCCCCCTGACTGGAAAAGGGGAAACATAACCCCCATTTTTAAAAAGAGAAAAAAAAGAAGACCCAGGGAACTACAGGCCAGTCAGTGTCACCTCTGTGTCCAGCAAGATCATGGAATGGATCCTCCTGGAAAATATTCTGGGGCACATGGAAAATAAGGAGGTGACTGGTGACAGCCAACATGGCTTCACTAAGGGCAAATCCTGCCTGACAAGTCTGGTGGCCTTCTACAACGGGGTTACAGTGTTGGTGGACAAGGGAAGAGCAACTGACATCATCCACCTGGACTTGTGCAAAGCTTCTGACACTGTCCCACATGACACCCTTGTCTCTAAATTGGAGAGACATGGATTTGATGGATGAACCACTCGGTGGGTAAGGAATTGGCTGGATGGTCGCACTCAAAGAGTTGTGGTCAGTGGCTCGATGTCCAAGTGGAGAGCAGTGACGAGTGACGTCCTCAGGGGTCGGGGTTGGGACCGGCGCTGTTTAACATCTTTGTTGGCAACATGGACAGTGGGATCGAGTGCACCCTCAGCAAGTTCAACAACGACACCGAGCTGTGTGGTGCGGTCACACGCTGGAGGGAAGGGATCCATCCAGAGGGACCTGGACAGGCTGGAGAGGTGGGACGTGCAAACCTCATGGGGTTCAGCAAGGCCAAGGGCAAGGTCCTGCCCATGGGTCGGGGCAATCCCAAGCACAAATCCAGGCTGGGCCATGAGTGGCTGGAGAGCAGCCCCAAGGAGGAGGACTTGGGGGGGTTAGTGGATGGAAAACCGACTGTGAGCCAGCAACGTGCGCTCACAGCCCGGAAAGCCAACGGTACCCTGGGCTGCATCCAGAGCAGTGTGGCCAGCAGGTACAGGGAGGGGATTCTCCCCCTCTACTCTGCTCTCGTGAGACCCCCCCTGCAGTGCTGTGTCCAGCTCTGGGGGCACCAACATCAGAAGGACACGGACCTGCTTGAGTGGGTCCAGAGGAGGCCACAAAGATGCTCAGGGGGCTGGAGCACCTCCCTTATGGGGACAGGCTGAGACAATTGGGGGTGTTCAGCTGGAGAAGAGAAGGCTCCGGGGAGACCTTCTAGTGGCCTCCCAGTACTTAAAGGGGCTACAGGAAAGCTGGGGAGGGACTCTTTATCAAGGGGTAGGGATAGTATGAGGGGTAACAGTTTTAAACTGAAAGAGGGTAGATTTAGATTAGAAGTAAGAAAGAAATTCTTCTTTGTGAGGGTGGTAAGGCACTGGGACAGGTTGCCCAGAGAAGCTGTGGCTGCCCCCTCCCTGGAAGGGTTCAAGGCCAGGTTGGACAGGGCTGTGAGCAACCTGGGCTAGTGGAAGGTGTCCCTGTCCATGGCAGGGGGTGGAACTGGATGATCTTCAAGGTCCCTTCCCACCCAAACCATCCTGTGACTCTACAATCTCACAAGGCCACACTGGTGTCAGCAAGTTATAAGATTTCTTAACATGGGCACCGACACTGCACAGGCTATCCAAACGACAAGGTACTAAGTCCACTGCGGCATAGCAGAGTGTCTGGAGCATGCTTTGAGCCCCCACACCACGCTGTCTGGTTGGGCCAAGGCTTCCCACCAACGCAACACCACTAACAGAAGGATGTTTGTGTCCCGGCCGCGGCGAGCAGAGGAAGAGGGTGTCCCCAAGTGGTAGGACTTTGACACGACCCACGCAGGCACCTACCGATGAGCTCAGGGTCTGGGACGGACTCCTGCAGTTTGCCGGTGATGAGCTGCTTGAGGTACGAGATGCTGCACCCACCGAGCGGGCATTCTCCCAGCTCCGTCTCCGGCAAGTGTAAGATGGATTTAGGAGCCAGCGGCTGATCCGCCAGCTTCACCGCTATGTGCCACTCCGGCAGGGACATTCCAGCCTTCTCCCTGAACAGAGCCAAGCTGAGCTAAGACCCACAAAGCTCTGGAAAGGGAGGAAAACAAACCAAAGTGAGAGTCTCCGCTAACCAGACGAACACCTCATAAATTCACAGGCCTCACCCTTGCTGGGAAGCACACAGGAAACTAACAGGAGGCCTGACCAACACACAGCCGTGCTTTTTAGGTTCCTACCTCAGTCTTAAGCCATTTCTGAAGCTACAGGGAAGGCAGAAACACCCCTGCTAGCCTCAACACTCAGCCGAGGAAGAAGGGAAGCCAAGAACAAGGCCCGGTTCTCCCGGCAGGCCCTTCTCCAGCCCCCAACAGCCCCGTTTCCCGGCACAGAGACGGCGGAGCGGAGGCAGGCTGCGGGTCAAGGCGCCCGCGGCCGCCCAGCGAGGGGTGCCAGCAGCGGCACACTCCCCCACCCCTCCCACCGCGCAGCCCCCGGCCCCGCGCCCACCGCAGCTCCGCTCTACCCGAATCGGCGGAGCGCACCGGAAGCGGAAGTGCTGCGCAGCTGCGCGGTGCACGCTGGGAAACGGAGTCCGCCGCAGAGGGCGGTGCCCAACGCTGGGCGGTTCTGGGGTGGGGAAGCTGCTGATTGGCTGGTCCTACCGTGACGAAGCGGAACGAGCCAATAGGCAGCCGGCTGAGGGTTTAAAGCAGGGGTGGGCGGGAGAGGGCGCGGCGCGTCTGTCCCCGCCAAGCTGCCTTGCAATTAGTGACACGTAATTAGGTGGTTGCCAGCCTTCCCCGTGGAAGAGGGGCTCCTGGAAACAACCCCCCAGGGCAGGAGGGAGCTGCCTCCTCAAGCCGAGCAATCTTCAGCGCTATCCACCGCTTCATCGTGTCACCCTCTCCCAGAAAAGGAGAAGCCACCCCCCCTCCCACCACCGAAACCTGCGCCAAGGCGCCAAGTTTTTCTGACAGGACAAGCTGTTTGGGTTCTAAAAAAAGCCAAGTTACCATGAAAGTCCAGAAGGGCTGCAAGAGCCACATACCAGTCAAGCTTTCCTCCCTAACAGCTCTTAAAATGGTCTGCACAGTGCAAGGCAGCTTTACATGGCACCATTACATGATTTGTAGAGCATTTACCCCAAATTTTGTTTAAGTTTTAAGCAGGCAGCTACAGACCCAGTTTGAGTCCAATAATCATGTATTGCACAATAATACTTTGTAGCAAGGAGATGGACAGCCCACCCCGAAAGAAAGCAACATAACATCTTACAGTTTTTAAGCTGAAGAAGTTTATTTATTTTCCTACAAAGGAGTCAGTTGTGACAAACCTAAAGGTGACAAATCTAACTTCAGTGTCATCCTATCAGTGTTACATAGGAAAAGTGAACAACCCTCCAGCTACTCCTGGGCCCCAGAGAGCCACAAGGAGGAGGAGGAGCAGCAGCTAGCCAGCCACAGGAGAACTACAGCCCAACAGGCCATTAAACTGTACATGTCACTACTTGGTACCTCAACAAATTAGTTAAAATAAGTAACAGTCGAACAATTCTGGTCCAGCAGGGGAGGAGGTTGCCCCAGCACGCATCCTGGCGAGGACGGCCCTCAGGTGACTGCCAGCAGTCCCTCTAGAAGCACTTGCGATGGACGATGGAGGGGCCAGACTCATCGTATTCCTGCTTGCTGATCCACATCTGCTGGAAGGTGGAGAGAGACGCCAGGATGGAGCCGCCGATCCAGACAGAGTATTTACGCTCTGGTGGGGCGATAATCTTGATCTTCATGGTGCTGGGTGCCAGGGCTGTGATCTCCTTCTGCATCCTGTCAGCAATGCCGGGGTACATGGTGGTACCCCCAGACAGCACGGTGTTGGCATACAGGTCCTTCCGGATGTCCACATCACACTTCATGATGGAGTTGAAGGTGGTCTCGTGGATGCCGCAGGACTCCATGCCCAGGAAGGAGGGCTGGAATATGGCCTCAGGGCATCGGAAACGCTCGTTCCCAATAGTGATCACCTGCCCATCAGGCAGCTCATAGCTCTTCTCCAGGGAGGAAGACGATGCAGCTGTGGCCATCTCCTGCTCAAAGTCCAGAGCAACATAGCAGAGCTTCTCCTTGATGTCCCGCACAATCTCTCTCTCGGCCGTGGTGGTGAAGCTGTAGCCCCGCTCCGTGAGGATCTTCATGAGGTAGTCAGTCAGGTCACGGCCAGCCAAGTCTAGACGCAGGATGGCGTGGGGCAGCGCGTAGCCTTCGTAGATGGGCACGGTGTGGGTGACACCATCCCCCGAGTCCATGACGATGCCGGTGGTGCGGCCAGAGGCATAGAGGGACAGCACAGCCTGGATGGCTACATACATAGCTGGGGTGTTGAAGGTCTCAAACATGATCTGGGTCATCTTCTCCCGGTTGGCCTTGGGGTTCAGGGGGGCCTCAGTGAGCAGGACAGGGTGCTCCTCTGGGGCAACACGCAGCTCATTGTAGAAGGTGTGGTGCCAGATCTTTTCCATGTCATCCCAGTTGGTGACGATGCCATGTTCAATGGGGTACTTCAGGGTGAGGATGCCCCTCTTGCTCTGGGCTTCATCCCCCACGTAACTGTCCTTCTGCCCCATGCCCACCATGACACCCTGATGCCGGGGACGGCCCACAATGGAGGGAAACACAGCACGGGGGGCATCATCACCTGCAAAGCCTGCCTTGCACATGCCAGAGCCATTGTCCACCACAAGGGCAGCAATCTCCTCATCCGCCATGCTGACCGGGCCTGAGGTGAGTAGGGACATGGAGATGTCAGAATCCCTCCTCAGAGGGAACAGAGCAGGAACATCAGGGAGCCCTAACCCTATGTGCTATAAGCCTGAAAGGATTTAATACATCAGGGAGCCCTAACAGCAGTACTGAGGGATCTAAGCTCGGAGGAGACATTGAGGAATCTTAGGAGTTTGCCCCACAGAACCCTTAAAGCAGCATAATACCTCTTTGTTTTCCCAGAACACGTATATATACATGCAGTCTATAAGAAGACAAGCACAGACCCTTCCCACTCCCTCCCCAGAGGCCTGAGGGGACTAGTAGGGATACCCCAACACAAACCTCCACATACACCGTTACCACAGACCTGAGGAAACAAAGAGCCCCAACATAAATCTCTTCCCCCCCGCCGCCTGAGCAGACAAGGGAGACCCCTACCCCCGCCCTGAAAATGCGAGAGGATTGACGGGAACAAAGCTGCCGCCTCGGCCCTCACCTGCGCGCGCTCCCGCTGCCCCCGATGGCGCCTCCTCACCGACTGCCAGGCCCAGCCCGCGCGCGCCCTTTTATCCTCCCGGAACCGGAAGCCGCCCCTCGCCTAGCTATTTAATTGGCTGCCGGACACGGCGTAGCCCCGCCCCTTTCCCCATAGCTGTTTCCGGGTGCGGGGCGGTCGCGCTCGTTCTTCCGTTGCTGGGGCCGTACCCGGAAGTGGGGCGGGCGCTTCCGTTGCTGGGCACCGCCTCCGCCGCCCCGTTTCCGGCTGGGCTGAGGAGGGGCGGCGCGGGTGTGGGGGGGGGAAAGGAAAGAGGTTGTGTTGCGGGCGGAGCCGAGGCGGCCGCGCACGGGCCGGCAGCAACCCGCTCCCGGGGCCCGCGGGAGGTAACGGCCCCGTTCGCCCCAATGGGGAGGGGACGGCGGGGAGTTTGGGGCGGCTACCGGGGGGGCGGGGAGCGGGTGGTGCCGGGGTAGCTGAGGAGGGAGGGGGCGCTACTGGGGGAATGGGGGGGCGGGGGGAGGTTGCTGGGGCCAGGCCTGCACCGGGGGCCGGTACCGAAGCGGGAGGGGGGTGGGCTGGAGCTCACCGTCTGCTTGGACGGGTGGGGCCGGGGGAGAGGGGCTGGTCGCCGGGTAGAGCCACCCGTCCCCGAGTAGGTCCCCTTGGGGGTGTGTGTGGGGGTGTTTAGTGGTTTTGTGGTGGTTACGGGGCAGGGGTCTCCGGTAAAACCGGGCGGCGGCGGGGGGAAGGCGTTGATGGAGTTGTTTACTACCCCGGGAGACCTCTCCCCTCCTCGGGGCTGGGAGGCAGGCTGCCCTCGGCTGCTTATCTCACGCTTTAACTCTTTCAGGTGGTTTCCACTTGGAAAACCTCTTTCCGAGCGTTGTTGGCACGGAGGCAGGCGTTTTCCCAATTACGCTGGAAATAGAGCTAGTTAAAAATTCAAATCAAGGGGCTTTTTAATTAAAGTGCTCTCCCACAGGGATTAAAAACCGCACAAAGGCTGGTGCGTGAGGACCTGAAGGTTAAACTGATTCCTTTCACTGCCTTGGTTGGGAGAGGCACCAGAAGTAAGCTGAGGGGTAAAATGGAAGTTAAAACCTGCAATGGTTTAATGTTATTAGTCTAGTTGTGGTTATCTTAAACTCTGTCCTGATATTGTGACTTAATTATTTGCTGTGAGCAGTGCATCTCCTTGTTGACTTAAAACTCACTGTAACGTTGGCTGCTTCTCCACAATAACATCGATACTCACCGAGGGCAGGTTTTGCCATACCCAAAAATCCATCTTTTTAGAGGCTGGCGAGGTTTGTGCTGGTGAAAACCCTCGGCAGCCGCGCATAAATCCTGCAGTAACCTGTCACACGCTATTGTACCTGAACTCCGGGAAATACGCGGGCGCCGCATACCAGGGTGTTGCTGCACCTGAGGTGTGTTTGCTCGGCGTGTTAGCCGAGTATCAGGTCATTTATTATCGTTAACGTACCCGAGGTGTGTATTAACTGCACGCCCTGCTGAATATCCCCCAGGCAGGAGAGGTGACACCTCACCGGCCTCAGGTGCAACAATATACAGCAAGGTGTGGGCTGTAGGTGCTCTAGCCTGGTTTATTGTGGCTGTTGCAACACCCGCACCAGTTCATTGTTGCTTTACTGAAGGAGTGTGTGTGTGGAGCTAGGCCAGATGGTGTATTGTGCGTTCCTAACGAGTCTAAGACTCTTTTCAGCTGCCAGGTAATGCATTATTGCTCCTGACATTCAAACCACTAATCCACTTTATATTGTTTCATTTGCAAGCTAAAGCTATGCCGCTGCCTGCTAGATAAAAATGCAAATGCACCGGCCAGGCTTTTCATTTTGGTGATGGGCTGTTATTTAGCGCGGGGAAGAGTTTGCAGAGGAAAAATGAGTTGGGCATCGTAGCTTGCAGGCGCTTTGTACAAGAGATGCGGTCTGACCACCTTAAAGGAAGACCTGGAGTTGTGCTAGGGATGCTGGAAGTTGTCTTTCACTTTTAAAACTGGTCTCTGGTAGGTTATTTGTTGTTTTAGAACAGAACTGTGTCTGTTTTGAAAATGCGTGTTAGCAAAACAGTCTCTTTTTTCAAGTATGTGGCTTGAATAGGACAGTGCTGGTTGTAAACAGGGCGGTGGGAGGTGGCCAGGAGACTCTGTAGCTTGTCTGTAGTTGGCCTTTCCTTTGTTTCTCTAGGCTGACTGTATTTTGATATCGATGAACCTTGAAGGGCATCAAGTGAGATGTTTAAGCATCTTTTTACATTTAAAAAAAAAAAAAAAGTGAGAAGGACCATCTTTGTCAGCAGTTCCAGTTTGTGACACAAAGTCCAAAATACACATGCTGATTTTAATAGTTGGGGATTAAAGGTGTAGTTGTCTTTCTAGGATTTACTGTAGATCAGAGCTGTGTTTCTGCCTGTGGTCTGTTCTGTTGGCCTTTGCTCAAGAGGAGGCTAGAGCTGGCTCAGCATGGGCTTGCTGCAGGTCAAAATGGAGAGCTAGGAAAGCTCTCAGGTCCTTCGGCTGGGAAAATCGAAGGGAGGCCATGCCTGGGGCTTGAGATGCACTGGCAACTCTGGGAACCAGGAGCAGGAGTTGCTTGGTGCTCAGCAATCTGCTTCAGGCTACAGTGATCTCTGCTTTACTCTTGTCTCGCCCTACTGGGGAAAAATAATGGCTAAATATAGGGGTTTTTTTAAGACAGACATATAAAATGTAAAGAATTTAGTAACGTAATGAAAGCATAAAAGAATTCAGAGATAACTGGTGTGCAATAAATTCCTGCCCATTTTTTAACAGAAATATGGTCGAACTTATCCCGACTATCTCCTTTTAAGGTAGTACTTTCAGAAGCACCAAACCCTAGATGTTAAACCTAACATTTCAAAAGTAATTATTTAGGAAGCGTGACAAAAAACTGAACTGCTGGGACTGTGGACAAAGGCATTTCAGATGCTGTCTTTGGGGTATATGAAACTGAGGTTATAGCGAATGTGTTCAGCTTGAAAATACAATTAAACAGTCTGAAAATTGAATGCAAGTTTGAGCCTGAGGCTGTTAAACATGAAGCTGATTGTTTCACGGTCTCCTGCACAGGAAAGAGTATTGGCTTTGCACTCTATTTATCCTCTTCCTGGGGAAAAGATGAAAGCATTTTATATTCATACAGACAAATATTTGTCTATCTTTCAGATTCTGCCAATCTCCCAAGGTCGGGGCTTGAACCCTGCCAGATAAAGTCAAAAACGCCCCCCTCTTTTCCCAGCCATGCAAACTGCGGGATGAAGCTGGAAGCTGTGGTTGAGCAGCTGCAGAAGCAGCAGCAGAAGCAGCAAACACCTCTGCAGATGGATTCCAGGGAGAGACAGCAGAGGCAGATGAGAGAAGCCCAGCTGCTCTACACCCAGCAGCTGGCTGTGCAGCAGGCTGTCCTAGCAGCCACATCTGGCAGGGCTTCGGGCGGCTCTGCTGTTGGTCCCTTGGCCAGAGGCCCGCCTGCAGCCGGAGCTACGCGGGCTTTTGATCAGAGCAGCATGAATTCGGAGCCAGAAGAGGAGGAGGAGGATGAAGAGGAGGATGAAGAGGAGGAGGAGGAGGAAGAAGGGGCTTTGGAAGGTGGCGATCTTGAGGATGGCGCTGATGTGACTGGAAAACAAAGCTGCTCTGCTCTGAAATATTTTCACGCTCCCAAAGTTGCCCATCACAACCAAAGAGTGGCCTCTACCTCTAATCCTCTTCCAGCTTCGGGGCACCAGCGGGGACAGCAGGGCAAAGAAGAACAGGGTAAAGACACTACTAAGCAACCGTATTGCGGTTCCCCGTCTGGACGCCAGAACTGGCGGTTGGACGAGCAGCTCAAACAGGTCAGTGTTAACGTTACTTCCTTCTGAATAAGAATGACCATGATCAGTCAGACCGAGGATTTCTTTAGCCCAGTGTCCTGTTACAAGCACTGGCTGTTAGCAAGGGCGTTGGAGAGAGTGCAAGAACCGGGCACGTGCAGAGCGTCGCTTCTCTGGTGTACTCTTGCAGGTTTATTCTTTTAGAAAGAGATTTTGCAAGAACTTGATTTGCTTTACAGATACAGGTTTCCAGCTAATGATCTAGAAACCCCAATCTGTCAGAGCCTCTGTGGGGAGGTGAAGGTTTGATCTTTGGCATGTTTATCTTCTACCTCGCTGCTGCTGTGCCATTCAGAATGGAGCAGGCTGGTGTTATATTTATTTTTGGTGCAGACGCTTGCCTGCTAATGTCTCGCTCAAGTTATTTCACATACGACATCTATAACCCCTCTGTAAGACCCTCAGGATGCAGCGACTTTGGATTTCTGGTTGGTGGTGTGGGCAGGCAGGGAAGAGTGTGTGTCCTGCCACTGATCCTGTGAGTAAGCAGAGCCACTTTATATTTCATGTGTGGGAAGGAAGGAGCTCACTTGCTACTGCTTGGGTTTGGTAGGAGGTTAATTCTGTGTTTGAATGAAGAATTAGTACTCCTTGTAGATAAATGCCAGAGGATCAAGAATTCTTTTCTTTGTTGTAAGTGGGTATTTCAGTTAATGTAGTACTTGTGTGCTGTTTTGTTACAGAGCTAACTCGAGTAGAGTTTCAAAGACATTTACAGCATTTATGTGTATTGAAATTGAGCCAAAGGACTGCACAGTGTAAATAAAGAAAAAAAAAAAGCTGGATTTAATTGTCATTATCTACAGATGTTAGCACGAGTGTGAACAGGGTTAGATTTTGCTTCAGGTAATTCTTTGAGCTAAGAAACCTTGTATGGACAAACACAGAGCTGTTTTCCTTCCCTCCTGCAAACTCTATGAAGGAAAAAAGCTGGAGCTGCCTTGTGGCTGGTGAACCATAGGTGTTGGAAAGTTTGCTGTGGGTGCTCAGAGCAGGCTCTTCCCTTAGCTGCTGGCTGCATGTGCAAGATGATTCGTTTTATGCTGTCACATGGAGCAGTTTGAGGAGGAACTGCCAAAGCCCAGCAAGCTTTATTTCTTCTCCCCTTCCATTTAGTGTGGCCTGTAGGCCCCTGCCCAGCTGTTCCTGCAAAACCGTACCAGTTTGGTGTTTCTACACCAAGGCCTGTGGCAGGAACTCCTCGAAGTTGCCAGGTGAATGGCATTTGTGCTACTGGTGCTATAAAGCATGCTGGCGAGGCAGCCTTGGTGCATGGGATGCAGCAGGCAACCCGTTGCCACTGTATTTTTCTCTGTGCTTGCTCCTCAAGAGGGGTTGGGTTGAAAAAGAGAGTTACTCAAGCTGTTGGTAGGGAAATGAGGTGGGTATGTCGGACAGGGGACGGTTGCTAGAGAAATTGCTTCAGAATTTACTGGATTGGAGTGACTGGCAAAAACTTCCTCTTTCAGGTCTCTGGGTGGAGAATAGTAGGCGGGACTCTGGTGTTAGAGGGATCACTTTCTAAAAAAGAAAAAAACAAAACAACCCAATAAACTTAGCATTAGTCTTTGGCTGTTTTTATTTCTAGCTTGGCTGGAGCTAACAAGTATGTCATTGTGCTTCTTTCCAGTACTTGCTTATCTTGAGAGTCCTGTGAATCTTACTGAACTAATAGGCTTGATTCCTAGGTCATTTGCCCTGTTCTGGGAAGACAAATGACCATAAGCATGCCAGATCTGGTCTTAGTTGATGTGGAATAGCAAAAAAAAACCCGAAACAAACTACTGCTTTACAATTGGCATACTGTGCACTAATACTGATCCAGTTAGTTTGGGCCATTTCAGCAGTAATCAGGTATATTGGTAGTAGGTTGCAGCTCAGTCTGATTTCAGACCCACTTACTCTGGAAGCCAAAGTGCTCAAAACTTCACCGGGAAGCAAAACTTTTAAAAAAAATATCTCTTGCTGCTATGTTAAAGTATGTTTCACTGCTGGGAAGGCAGACAGTACAGCGGTAAAGAAAGGAATTAGCGACTTTCATGGACATCAAGTTAGGGAATTAATTACAAAGGACTGTCAGGGATGTGCTGTGCTACAACAGTTCTGGATGGTGGCAAGGTATGGCAGAAAGTTGTCCCAAAATACTGTTTCCTGGTAGTGTCATTGAAGGTGGAGTACTGGGCTAGTTGGTGTGGCCCGGCGAGGCCTGGCTTACATCCAGAGTTATGCTGGTGAAGGTGCTATGGTGTGCTCAACAGCCCATAGTGAAGTGCCCAATATTAGTGATGCTGGTGCAGTATATTCACCTTGAGTAGGGTAAATATTGCAGATCAACTTGTTTGCATTCACCAGTGGAGTCTGCATACCAGGGAGTAAAAGTTTAACTGCAGTATACCAGTTCAGAGCTGGTGAGCTGGGAACTGCGTGGAGGTAGGAATGAACCAGGGAGCCAGACAAGAACTGTTAGCTGGGGTGACAGCAAAGGGGAAGAAATGTGTGTGCAGCTGTGGGCTGTCCATGTAACTCCGTGTGCTAAACGGTAGCACGCTGCCCCAGTGCAAGCCTTGCTTGAAATTTTTCATTTCAAGGGCTTACTTTAAAGATACCGGGCTTTTTCTTTTTGTCTTTGTCTAAAGTGGTTGCGTTAGGCAGAAAAACCAGAATCAAATGCAGAAGTGCCCGTATTCTCCAGTTTGTTTTCAAAATGATTCCTGAACTTGTCTGTTTTTTAGCTTCTGTTGAGATGGTGGCTAATAACCAGTCCGTATACACTGCTTCCAGCTAGCTCTGCTCTGCGAGTATTTGTGGTATGCATTACGGCTGTTGCTTGTGGAAGAGGGGGAAAAAGTCACTTCTATTTCTTTTCAAGTGTGGATCGTTCTTCTGAAAGTGATGCCTTTGGACAAAAATGTATCTTGAAAGTGTAAGGCTAGGATTGCCTGGAAGGTATGTGGTATGAAGATGGCAGAAAGATAGAAACTACCAGCAAGATCAAGCCCCATTCTGTTCAGTCCCGGACAGCCAAGTAAATAATTGTAGAACAAGCCGGCAGACAAAAGAGCTGGCTCAGCTTATGACATAGGGGCGGTGGGAATCCTGTCAGCACAAAACAACAAGGGAGTGGAGTTGCTTGTCGGGGAGTTGCAGTCCCGAAAGAAGAGCCGGGGGGGTGTGCTCAGCTCGCCTGCTCCTCGGACTTGCTCAAATCCCTTGCAAATCCATCACGGCTCCGACAGCCGAAGGCTCCAGCAGCCGTCCTCGAAAAGGGCGTTGTAGCTGCCTGTCTTTGAAGAAAAATGAGTTTTTAATTCCGCGGGTGAAAATGTTGCTTTTAGCAGATGGTTGGGTGTGGGTCCTGGTCCCGTGGGTTCTCGCATTGCTTGGCGATGTCTCTGGTTCCCTGGGAGAGCCGTGTAGGAACGGCAGGACCACGGCCGCCGTCGTGCGGGTGCTGCTTGCTCCTCTTCCACCCGAGGCTGGTGCTCAGCACTAGCATGAGCAGTTTTGTCAGGCTGTTACTACAGCGCACACATTAGTACGTGCATTCCTTCGTGGAATGTAAAAATAAAGCCAAGGTTTTCAGGCATCAGCTGATACTTAATGCCTTCTTAAATACAGCAAGGTAAGTCTCCATAAAGCAGCTGTCTGACTTTTAGAGAGTGGCTTGTGGTCTGGTTTTTGGGGATGTCTCATGTTAGATTCTCAGAAATCACCAGTCACTCCTGAAAATCCTGACCTAAACTTTTACAAAGGTCATGGTGTTTATTAAGATAAGTCAGCTTAAAATAATTACTTCGCTTTTGCTCTAGGGTCTAGGAATGAGTGGCTGAGATTCCATAACCTTAAGTATGTGCCTCAAGTGGTGTGTGTATTGAGGTATTGCTCAGGAGATACTCATTAATCCAGAGGGGGTGAAGGTCCCAGGAATAAAAAAAGTTGCGTTTCACACGGTGCATTTTTTGCCTCCTAGTTATTTCAGGTATCCAGGGCCCAATTCAAGGGTTGGATTTTTAATTCCTTATGTGGATCATTGGGTATTTTTCTTTTGATGGTGTAGTGGGAGGAGAATTCTTCATTAATAGCTGGTGTTAGAGATTTGGTTTCTTTTTTACTGAAGGCTGTTTTCCGTAAGAACAGATTTTAATTCTTAAATTGCCAGTTGCTGCTTCTCTTGAGATTCATGGTTTAGGTTTGTTTTGATGAAATCTTCATCCCTGCTTCTGCCATAGCACCTAACTTGGTGTTCATACTGGTATGTAACTTCAAGTGAAGCATCAGTGGTTGGAGCAACTAGTTTTTAATATACTGAATAATGTATGGGAGAGGAGAACCAAGAAACTGCTTGTGATAATGACTGTAGGCAGCAGCCTGCAAACAACTTGTGTTAGACATCAGAGAATTCCCCCCAATCTTCATCTCAGGAGGCAGTTCCAGAGGCTTCATCAAGGCTATGTTATATTGCAGGAACTGCTATATCTGGAGCAAAGGAGCAGAGCGAGGAACTCATTTATATCCTGGGGAAGATATGGCCCATTTTAGGATTGGGTTGGGTGCTAAATTTATCTTTAGGAATAGTTGCAGCTTGTCTCCTTCGGTGCCAATTTATAGAAATCCTAGCTCACACTGGGGAATGGTAGGTGGAAAGAGCTCGCATGTGTTGTATTCTTGCACTTCTGTTTTTCTCACTTCAGAGTAAATCTGAGACTCATGTGGCAGTGAGAACTTCTCTTCCCACAGCCATATAGCACTGAACAAATCTTCTTGTCACATTTTAGTTAATTCCTCTGAGTATTTGTGAATAGGAGTCATTCACAGAGAGTACAACTTTTCCTTAAGGATAAGGAAGCAAATTCCTATTTTGCAAAGAATTGTGTCGATGCTGCAGTCACTAGGTCATGGGAGCATTTAAAGAAACGTAATAAAAAAAGTAATGAATCTGTTAACTTCAGTCTGTTCTTTTAGTTTCCTTCCCCATCCTCCCTGCCATTCCTGAAATCACTAAAATGCTTTCAAAACCTATCTTTGAAGCTTATAGTTATTGAATTGAGCTCTGTTATTAGTAAGACTGGGAAGGGTTTATTCCAATTTCAGCAGAGCTTTACCAGGCAGCTTGTGCACACAGTAATTATAACTTGGTTCTCCATGCTTGAGAACTTGCAGCTCAAGGCAGTAGTCCTGATCTTATCAGTGTTTTGTAGTACAACAGTTTTCTTTATAATAGCATCTGTTTCACTTCCTAAGGCTTAACTCTACCCACAAAAGGAATTTCTGTGGATTCTCTGATAATCCTGAAATTGCTGCCCCTGTACCTTTTCATTGACTCAGTGCTTTCAGTTAACCCATGGGGTAGGGGAGGGGCTTTTTTTTTTTTTCACTGCAGTATTTAGCCTAGTCCCTAAGTGGGTATTTCAGCAGATTTCTGCCCTAAAACCTCTCAAAACTGGAGGTCTGCAGTAGGGAGGTACAGAATGATGCAGTAGAGTTTCATGCCAGAAGTTTTTTCCCACTTTTCTTTTACATATTAAAGCTTTAGTGGGTTCTCTCCAGTTCAGAGTTTGTTATTTGAATACAACTTTGTAGCCAGGGCTTTAGCTGAGCCCCTCTCAAACACCTGTATGAAACTGGGGTGGGGGAGAAGGGAATGATCTGGCACAGGAGCATTTCAAAATCCTCATCAATGTCCCTGTTTGCACACTAGCTGCAGTTGTGCAGGCACAACTGGAGAAGGAGATGATGAGCTGCTGTTCTGTTTGCCTTAATGCTTCACTTCATTGAGCACAGTTTTGATTCTTTAGTCTCTCAGAGGGACAGATGCGTGAGGTGGTCATACTTGAGAGGTAGATGTCCTGCAGAGAGGGGGTTAGGCTGCTTATTTTTAAGGTTTTTGTCCTTAAAAGAATGGTCTGGGTGAAGCAGGGAAGCGTTTGTCATCTCCTTTTCTGTCTGCTTGGCAACTCAGGGTTAACTCTGGCTTTTGAATGTGGGATTGGAAACCAAAATTGCTCTGGACATCTGAGCTTCCCTCTAATAAGATATTCCAGGTGGTTAGGGAGTAATCCTAAAATAGCTCCAGATATAATTGCTTCTGAAGCCAGGCCCGCAGCCTCTCGGGGAGGGGGTGGTCCGGGGGGCTCGGATGGCCTCCGAGGTGTGTCTGCAGCGTGGGGAAGGCTCCCTGGCTCTGCCCGCAGCCCATGAAGGTGGCCAGCCCTTCACAACACCTCTGCCTTCCCCCTCCTGCTCGGCATCAGGGGGTAAAGCACAGCCAGCGCTGCTTTTCTGCAAGAAACCAGATAAATTCTTGCCCGTGGTAACGCAAGAGCTGTTTGTCAAACATCAGCAAATTCCCTTGATACAGGCGGGTGGAGGGAGAGGCAGGACTCTCCCCAGAGAATGACCTGCCTCTCTGAACAGTGTTTTTTCCTTCCTGCAACTATTGCCTGACTTACACAAAGGTCTTTTAATGACTTGTGAGGATATATTGATTTCTCAGGTTCCTGCTGTTCATACGGAGGAGGGCTTCCCAGCATAGGGTAACTTTGTTTTCCTAGGAGGAATGGAAAGGAAGCTTGATACCAAAGCTCCTGCTGAGCTCTCTCGCTGTGCAAAGTGTAGTTTATTCTGCGTATGGAGCACCTCTTGCTTCAGTAGCTTCGTGGGGCTCTTTACTGATTTACCTGTTCCAGTTGTGCTCCAATCGCTGTTCTGACTGCTGCCAATATTTGGTATCTTTGGTTGTAGCCTTGGCACGGACCCAGAGGTTTTGGTGAGCAGAATAGTCCCTCAGGATCAAAGCTGAGGCCTGGGAAAGTGCCTGTCGGTGCTTGTACTCTGTTCTCTGAATAAATAAGGCTTTATTCCCCAGCTGCTGAGCTGACATTTCATGCTAGCCTGAGACTTTGCTAACTCCGCCACCCAAAACAAACCTGTGCTCTGTCCTCATGTCTCCACAGCCCATGTGTTGTTTCAGTGCACCCTTGCTGATTTACACCACGGCGCCTGCTGCTTGCACCGAGGTGGATGAGAAGCACGCTATCTTTTTCTGATAGCTTGACGTGGGGAGTGGTAACTGGCTTTAAACCTTCCCAGCTATTGCAGGAGGAAATGCTAATGCTGTCCGCTGTCTCTCACCTCGGACTGCTCCGTGTCATGCCAGGTGATGTCCATCTCTGCCAATTTTCTGGACATATGGCAAAACACTGATGGCTTCAGCTAGCTTTAAGCTCCTTTTCAGTAGCAAGGTGTGGGGGAGCATTACTTCTGTGCTCTCGAGCATCTCAGGATGTAGGTATGGGAAGTAGGGTGCATATATTCTGCTTAATCTTTATATTAAACCTTAATCGTGTAACTCTTTTCTAATTACCCTTTTTCTTCAAATAGAACAAGTAGAATAACGTCTAAAGAGTCTTTAATCCCATGGAAAGTTTTGTTCCTGGAAATTTTACCAAGTTCAAACCCACTGGCAGTAGAGAATTATCTCCTTTAAACCTTCTTCACTTTCCTGTCCCTGTCTTCAAATGTAGCGGAATAAGCTCTCAGCATGACCAAAATTCCCTATGAAAGCAAGTGTTTTGCTTCTTGGAGCACCCAGTTTAACACCACGAGCAGTTTTGCTCTCTGGATTTATAACCAAATACAAACTTGGGAAGAAAGCAGCTCAGCCCTCTACGAAATCACTTTGCCTTGGAGTGTGTAAAGTTGAGGATGGGAAATAGCTTCTGACAAGACTGCCTCTTACTCTGACTGTTTACATAGGTTTGTTGATCTGAGTTCACAATCAGTGGGGTTTTAGGAGCAGCTGGATGTTACCATAATTAGCAAAAAAACTGTGTTTTTAATCTCTGCTAGCAAAGGACACCCAGATGAATCCTCCTGTGAACAAAACCGGTCGTCAGATCCCTTCCTAGAGAGGGCTGGGAATTGATCTGCTGTAATAAACAGCTGACATAACAGAAGTGGCAATAATCCCCCATTAAATATCTTTCAGTTGATGGGACTCAGTGGATAATTGACTTTCCAGCAGGAATTACTGGCTCAAACTAAATCAGCAGGCATTAGGGCAGCTCACTGCAGTGTTTTTTAAAGGGGGAAATGTAGCTTTGCCTGGCCTTGACAAGAGCTATTCATCTTTCTAATTCAATGTATGTGTCACAACCAGATGACTCCCAAGATTTCAGATATTGGACCACCTCTCTAATTCACATGCTTTTTTTTTGCGTTGAAACCTCTTGCTATCTTCAGTGCTTTTCTATCTGCATTAGGATGCTGTGTGATCATCAGGACAAGGGTAGCCCAAGCTACCTTGCCGGGTGGATTTGGCTGTTCTCTTTCCTGGAGCGGCTCTGGAGCACTTGCTATACTAGAGCTTTATGAAGTTTATGGTTTAAAGATGCTTGAATGGTTTTTCAGAATCATTCTTCTGGTGTTGGTCCTGCTGTACAGCCAGAGGCTGCCTCTGCTGGTTTCCAGCCCTGGTGATCATTTCAGGATGATGATTTACCAAGTAGAATAGGCCTAACTAGAGTAATCCTTTTAATGCCAAAGAAGAATGAACCTTAATCCAGCAAAGCTGAGCTTTCCATTTCTGTGGGGAAAATCCAGATCCAGGAGCTTCCAGAAGTAAGTGTCCTGGGTTGGCGAGAAGCTTTCCAGTGGGTTTACTTCCCTGTTTCTTCAGCATACTCTGGTTTTGGTTTTGTAGGTGAGCCGGGGGAGGACAGAAGGGCATTTCTAAGTGTGTTCGGTGTCACCTGGTGAGCAGGAAGGGCAGGATGCCTGGGTAACACCTACACCTTTCACTAGGGGCTCTAGGATGTGCATTGGTAAAAAGATGGACATGGAGAGCAAAAGCATCACCTCTCTGTTTAGGTGTTGGACCTTATTTTACAGCAAATCACCTGCTCCAGGGGGGTTAGTGTACTTCTGTTTAGCAGATGAAGACAGGGGGCTGTTGATGGTGTTGAGGACTTTAGAATGGTTTTCCCTGGTATCAAGACAACTTTTTTGAGATGCGTTTCTGTGGGAGAAAAAAAGAGCTGAAAAACTTCCCCTACCTTCAGTAGTTGCCTGGAAAGTGAAATGGCACTTCCCATTTTGGGCTGAGTGTCAGAGATTCCAGGAAAGTGTGCTGTGACAAATGCACAAATGTCCCCCATCTTCCTAATCGTCTTGATCTAAGCCAGCAGCTGCTTTTGCACATGTTTATGCCCAAAAATGCACATTTGCAAGCTTTCTGGAACTGTCCACAAAGCCTTTCCCTGGAAATCCTTTCACCCTTTCATTTCTCTCTCCCTAGAACGGCAACGTGACCTGGAGTGATGAAGGTGATGGATGCAGAGGAAGAGAAATTTCAAGAGACTTTGCCAAGGTCAGTCTGATCATGGGGATTTTTGGGAAGGGGTAACTTTGGGAAATTCTTCGCCTGATCTGTGACAGAGGGTGACTACAAAGTCCTCACTGTCCCTCTGTAGTGAATTTGTAAGAAAACTGCTTTGTCCTGCAGCCTTCTGCCCTCAACCTGCGATTTTGTTACCTTCAGTCACTGGAATATAGATTGAACTAAGACTTAATAACCACACTTTTGACATTTAAATTCTTAGTCAATACTTTCTCCAGCTGGGGGAAGAGTATTTTGTTTCTTGAACCTGATTAGCCTTGTGGTGGTGGGTTTGAATGTAGCAGCTGTGTGTCACATCAGCCAGAGGAATTCATTTTAGACTAAGCTGGCTCTTTCTGAAAGGGTGCAGCTAATTGCTCTGCAAATACTGGTGTGTTTTCTTCCCAGAGCTCAATGTGTGAGAAAGCACAGAGCTTCATAGGAAACGAGCCCAGAAAGTCCCTCTTCTCGACTAGATGAATACCAAGCAGCTAGCAGCACCTACGGAGGGGCTGAAATACGTATTTCCCAATGAATCTTTGCTTTTCTGTTTTGCTGCTCCGCAAGCATAGCTACAACAGGCAAAAAACCCCTGGAGTGATGCAGGATTCCTCCTCAAGGCAAACGAGAGAAGGAATCGAATTCTTCATGTACAGCGTTGTCTTCTGTCTTATTCTATATCCTCCTGCATCTCAGTGAGAGACTGACTTCAGGCCTTTCAGCCTGTCACTTTATGGCCTCACAGGATTCTTGATAGGTGAAAATTAGATTCTTCTGTTTGAGGTAGTTGTAAGATGACACTCATGCCTGACCCTTCTGAAAAATCAGTGGATAATGTTAGCATACAGTGCCTCCCCTTTGGAATAAGCTGCCGGTGGAACTTTCTTTTAAATGCTTGGGTTTTTAAGCCTTTTGGTAAAATGATTTCTGCAGCAAATTGGTTCCAGGCTGGTTTCTGATATTTTTGAAGGCTTTTTGGCTTATTTTAGAGGAGCCTTTCCTGCCAGGCATTAGTAGTTACAGGAAAGCTTTATCCTTTCATCTCCTCCTTCAAGGGACTTGGGAGTTTGTCACTTACTTGACAATCCCTGACGGAGGGAATCATGAGGCTAGGAGAAGCTGCGGAGAAGTTTACTTCCCTGGTGCCTCAAAGGTGTGGGCCACTAATCTGCCCTGACCCACTGTCACCTTTCTTTTGGTTGTCTCATCTTTCTTTCCAGCTTGTCTTAATAGTTTCTCTCCCCTTTGGTTTCAGGTGGTTTCAACCCCTGCTCTGTAGCAGTGCTGTTAACTGAGTGGAATCCTGTTCCCTTCCGGGTGCCAGTCTCTGCTGTGCCTGGATGAGTTACTGAGGGGCTGAGCAAGGCAAGCTGTAACGAGGGGCCTCAAACTATCACGGCAGCCTTGGCCGCCAAATTGCTCAGGAATCCTTCCTTGTTTCGCCTCTTTGCCTGTGGCTGCCTTTCACCCCCCCAGTACAAACACCAGATCACTCGCTGGAAGACACTAGTATTATTACTTTATTTTCTGTCTCATTGTGAATTGTGCCTTCGTTTTTATTTTTCCCCCAGCTCTATGAACTGGATAGTGACCCTGAACGGAAAGAGTTCCTGGATGACCTCTTCATCTTTATGCAGAAGAGGGGTGAGTGAGCATTTGTTTGAATATCGATGGGATAAAATGGGGCAGAGGGGTGCTGCTGCTGTTTTTGTTCTTCCCTCCTGAGTTGGAAAGATCAAATCCAGCCCTTAAACTTGCACATCAGGTGAAAGAGCAGTGGTAAGACTTGAGATATTTGCCTCGGGAGATGAGCGCAGTAGGAAAACTACCCTGTGACTTAATTTCACAGACACTATTTCTTTACCTTCCTACTTCATACTGATGTTGCCCTTGCACTGAAGAGCCCAAGAAGCCTGATTCCCAAAGGATTTCTGAAACAAGGCTGAGTACCACTGGGGGTTCTCTGGTCTCCCCTTCAGGTGGCACGATCACACATCTTGTCATGTTTGATTTCAATGGCATGTGGAAACTGAGTGTGAATGCCTTCACAGTCTGCACAAAGTAGTGGCATGCAATCTGGGGACTGGGAAAATAGACACCAAGCCACATTTTCCTGTAGATTCACAATGTGTCAGCTTTCCGTTTAGTAATTTTGTGTAACCGAGTGCGGAAGCGCGCAGTTTCTCACATTCCTCCCTGTGGTGTCAGCAACTTGCATCTCTCCTTGCTACAGGAGCCGTGATGCATGTGTGAAGTAGCTTAGCTGGGATGTCACAAAAGTCTTTCTGTCCCCCTAGTTATCAAAGTTCTGTTCCCTCATTGCAAGCTATTCGTAATAAAAAATGTACGTATATGTGGTATTGTATAAAACATAACTGGACATTTGTGGTAAGTCCTTTGTGGTGCTCTCTTCCTTTACCCCTCCAAGCATGCCAGGCCAGACGGACTCTTCCAGCAAAGGTGCTTCAGACAAAAAGTGTTAAATTGCGCTATAGACCTTTTCATTGTTTCCAAAGTCTGCTGAAGGTAGGTGTGAAGAGCAGACATAAAAAGGACCCTTTGCTCCCTCATGGCATAATGGCCTCTGAGCCTGCTGGACCAAACGAGCCAGGCTGTACTTATTTGGAAGGGGCTGCCTTAGTGCCACAAACCCTCAGAGTCTAATAAAGTGTAAAGATGCAACCTCTCAGTCTCATCCATTTGAAAATTACCTGGTTGTTGGGTTGGAGCTAGAGTCTTATTTCCAGTTGTCTTTTGAACCCTGCATCTTCAGATGCATCCCCCCCTGCGGATGACTAGATCACGAGCAGAGGAAAGGCTATCCAAAATGCAGCTATTGCAATTGCTCTCCACATCCGTGTCTGTTTTTCCTGGCATGGCTAGAGCTGACAGCTGACCTCTGTGGATTTTCACTCTCCAGCAGTTTTGAGGTTATGCTTCCAAGTCAATTAAAAATTAGAGCCAGGTTTTGCTGATATTTTTGGCTTTTGTGTGCAGAGGCATAACCAAGCTTAATTAGTTTACTTGCAAATGTTAACCTGAGCTCGCGTGTTAATGTGAGGGCTGGGATGACTGACAGAGAAGACAATAATCCGAAATGTGTGATTGGCAGCAATAGAAACCTCCAGATACCTAGAGAGAAATCTGCTTAATACTTCAGTGTCTCCTTCCTATTACCTTTTAATTATTTATAATTGACATGTTCCCGGTGCAGGGGCTGAGCTGGTCACCAGCTGGTTGCTGTAGGAGTTTAGCTTTTAATCATCTGGGCATTTCCAAGTGTATTTGTTTCTGGAGACTCCCTTGTTTTCTTGGTTGCTAGAAGGCTGAAAATGAAATATAAGAGCCCAGCACCCATGGGGGGAGATGCCATGAACTGAGAGCCCTCTGCCAGAGAGGCTGGAAGTGTTTGGCCCTGCTCTGGGGAGCTGGCTAGATGGCAGGGTATGAGGCAGTGGTATGAAGCTGGCTTTATATTTTGGGACCCCCAAAAGAAATAGGCAGAAGGACTCTGGGGAGCTAAGCTTCTTCAGGTTGAGAGGAGAACTGAGCAGCATATGTTGAGCTATAGGAGGCAGCTTCTCTTCTGTCATTAATCTGAGCTGCTGTGTCTTACTGTAAAGGAAATCTTTTGACTTGGCATGGTTTTTCAGAAGCTGTACTGTCCACTCTTCCCATGCTTGCTCTCCCCAGCATTATCTACAGCAGGGCTTCGGTTTTCTAGTGAGCAGATCAACTTGCCCACTGTGTCCTATTGTGGGATCTTCAAAAATCTGGGAACTCCTACAGCAAAGTTATCATAGGATACCATTCAGACTTTCATTTCTCCTCCCCTTGCTTTAGGTGCCAAACAAGCATCCTAAACCAAACAAGGCTGAACAGCTGCCTTGTTCTGAAAGGGTCCCCCAAAGATGGATGCAATGGAGGCCTCATTGCACCTGAGAGCAAAGTGCTGTGTTTCTTAGCTAGTATGTGTGAAGAGCTGGTTAATTTGCACCTCGTGTCTGAAGGGAATGGAAAGCAGCTCTGCTAATAAACATTGCTGGTGTAAAGATGGGGGATTTTGCTGTTGTCCAGAAGGAGCTGGAGAAGTGCTGGCTCTTGTTTAGGGCTGATGGATTTGGGGCACAGATTGCTAAACTGATGCTGAACCAAAAAAAGCCTGATGTGAAAGATAAACGACAGATTTCACAGGAGCTACTGAGTAGTTGGAGGGATGAAAAGATTTGGTTGTTGGTGCTGCTGTTAGGAATGTACCTAGAAATGTGAAGCCATGAAACAGGCTTAATGCAGATCAAATGTGCAGGTCTCATCTGCCTCTGAGCACAGCAGGTTGTCGCTGAATGACCACAGCTGCAAGTGATAAAATGGCCCTTCAGTGGCAATAATGATGGAAGAGGGAGATGAGAGGAAAGCTGTAACTCTTCCTTTGTTGGATGTTTTATTCCTTGTATGTGTTTAGGTGAATGGGTCCCACCATGGCTGTGATTGAAGGGGCAGATGGGGAGAGGAGGGGAGACCAGCCGATGAGAGCAATTAGTGTGCAGGACTAGCTTCAAACCAGGCCTACGACAGGACCAACCTGACGCAGCTCAGCAGGGATGATGCTAGTTTGCTGTGTTACCACTTCCACCTTCTCTTTTCTCAGCTCTTCTGCAGTCTCAAACCAAAGGTTGTCCTTCCTCAGACTGAGCAGGGATGAGCAGCTTCACCAGTGGTTTCCCTCCATCTCCACTGCTGATCTGGTGTCTTGTGACCCGTTCAGCCTCGATGTCTTAAGGTCTGGTTTCTCAGAAGCTGTATTTTTAACCTCCTGCTGCATGAGAAGCCACCTTACGGGCACGTTTGTGGTTCAGGGCATTTTTACAGGCACGGGCTGAGGCTTCTCTGCTAGTGCACTGTGGAGTGGGTTGCACTGCAGGCACAGAGGTGGGAATTGTTCTGCCTGCCACTGAGGACACTGCAGGCAGGAGCAGTTTTTTAAGTGCCCAGGCTAGAGCTGTGTCCACTACAGTAACACAGGGTAATCTTGTGTTCCCCCATCTTTGGTATCACCGAAAAGAATTTTATTACGGAAATGCACGTAGCCAGATGGACAAGTTCATTTACGCAGATCAGACTCGGTCTTAGAGGTGATGACATCTTCACTTCTTTTCAGGTCTTTCTCACCCTGTGAGCATACCCTGAAGCTGAATTTTTTTGTGTGTGTGATAAAAGGCATAGATATGATGAGTAGTAGAAAAACGTAGGTGTTAGCCCTGTAGCATGTACTAGGTAGCATAGCTGGACTGCTTTTTGTCCCCAGGTAGTGAAGCAGTGTTAGTGGCATGATTCTTCCAGCCACTCAGGCAGCCACCAGTAATTGAGGTGACTGTATTCCACTAGTGCTGGTCAGGAGAGAGTTGGAGTAGTGGGACTGTTTGATCCCCTGGAAGGATCAGCAGTGCTCCTGCAAGACATTCCTCCTGAGCAAAGGTTTGATGGGGAAGAGATCTAACTGCATGCTATGGTGTATTAGGAAAGGCTCCCTTTCAAGGGAAGCTGTTTTGTTCATTTTAAGTACTGCCTTTGTGAAGACCTCATAAAATGTCTCCAATTGTACAGCTCTACTAATTTTGTTCAAGGTTTCTGTGTGACCTTGGTTTTCCCAGATGGCTTGACCATTCTGTTTTTTTATGTGTATATACATAGAAGGGGCTTTGTAAGTCTGACCGTGTGGTTTTAATGTTTTCCTGCTGTTGTATGCTGTCTGCATGTTTTAGATGTGGAAATACAACAAATCCAGGGTATTGACAAAAGCATTTACTGATGGATTCTTTTATCTGTAGGCCAAGTGGTGTTTATGAAATGTTTGTTCAGGGAATACACTTCATTCCTCTACTGATTCAATTTTGCAGGTTTCTTTTGATCCTCCGGAGATATTTTTGAATCTGAATTAAGCAATGTAGTTCTCTAAATGAGACATCAATAGACATAAATTCTCAGCATCCTTTGCTTATGCTACCTGGTTAATGCTGAGCCACAGCAAATGCTTCCCTAAATAGCAGATGATGTTCTGCAGTGGAAAATTCTCACCCGAGACACTGCAGAGGTCTCTTCTGGATGGTCCAAATTAATCAGGCAAAGGCGTCTGCCCCGTTAGACCCTTGGATTTGTGCGCAGCTGCGTCTCTGCCTCCTGTACCTCCTTTGAAGAACCTCTTCTTTGGGCAACTGTCCTGACTTAGACTCAGGAAAAATGGTGACTGGTGTCTTGTGCAAATGGTAAGCAGTGGGGATCAGTGAAATATTTTAGGTTTTTACTGTTACATTGTTAGAAGGAATGAAAAGAATGACTTCTCCTTAAGTGGCAGGGGGAACTGGCATTCTGGTTTACATTCCTCTGTATTCTTTAAGTAGTTTGAGCCTTTCAGAACAGGGAACAGAGAATGTACTACTCCATGTACTTAAACACTTTGAAGTGATGCTAGGGTAAAAACAGGTGCAAAGCCAAGTGCTTGGGATCTTTGAACAAGTTGAATCCAGCTCCTCTGCAGATGCAAACTCCTGCCTGTACCTGAGGTAAGGTTCTCTGTAGCATCCAGAACACTCTCACAGGGGATGTTTTGCCCATCAACCTTAGGTGCCAGGTGACTAAAAGTCTCCACCAGATACATAAGTAGATATTTTCGGGGAGTTTACTCAGGCAAATTTGCAAAATTTGCATATCACAATAACTTAGAAGTAGTTATCAGCAGGCCCTTCCCATAAAAAACCAAACTTTCTCCCCTTCTGTTTTTCATACATCAGAACATTCATTGCATCAAAACATTCATTGCAGACAGACGTGAGAATTTTTTTCTCTAATTTGAAAAAAGTCTGGAAGTTTCCCTTTGGAAAGATCTAAAAAAATCTTTTCTGGGAAAATACCCAGTACAGTACAAGTAATTAATATCCCTTGGTTTTAGGCAGCTGAAAAATGGTGGTTTAGAGTGACTATTGCTTTAGCTCCAAAGAAAAATCCTATTGGAAGCTGTAGTTGTAATTAATGGGAAAATAGTATTAGGACTTTACTTGGTTCTGGCTTACAGGAGATTTGTTTTAAATATAGTCAGCATGAAGAATGTTTGAGCAGCTTAAATGTTTTGATATGAAGTGAGTTGGCACTGGACAAGGGTATAGAAGAAATTAATTTGAAATAATTGGCTGTTGTTGCTTTGCATGAACCTTTCTGTAGCTTATTCATCTGATAGCAGTCTGCTCTAGTGATTGCCAGCTGAAGATCTCTGAATCCCAGGTGCTTCTTCCTGGGTCTATGGAATTGAGTGATGAAGTCAAAGGGGCTTTTTTTCCTCACTTCCCCTGAAGATTGAGATGTTAAATTGTCACATGTTTCTCCAGCATCTCAAAGTCTGGATGTTTGTGTCTCAAACCCTGGTGGTCTTGAGTTCTTTCTAATATTTATACTTCCTCTTTGCTACGGGTGTTCTTGGCCTTCCCCCCCCCCCCCCCCCCCCAAAAATTTTAACAGCATGTTTTTCTAATGGGTAATGAAGTGCTACGCTCAAGCAGTGGAGAGATGACACTGAAGAGATGACCCTGTAGATATCCAGGTGGATGAAAGAAGGTAGAACTGTTTGGCATGAAGATGCTCCAATTCTTGACTTTGTGCAGCCTTGTCTGACTTCATTTTGCCCAGCTGCCCTCGTTTCTCCACATTGCCTTCTGCATTTGTACCTGTCTTTGCCTAGAGAAGAAGAGGTTGTCCGCTTGGTTCAGAGGTCATATGTATGGAAACCCACCACCAGTTGCGTGGTGGCTCAACATCTGGTGAAGAAATTTGTAATAGCAAATATATTGGACCCAGCTGTGTCAGTAGCAGCCAAACAGTTGGGCTGGAGTTGAGCTGGGTATAAGAGAGCAAATCTCGGTGGGATCTCTTGTTTTGGGGATGGAGAAACACCCTGTGTGGGAAGGTTAATGTGGCTGGAGCCTGGGCTAGTACAAGCGGGGCACTGGATGCCAGTTAGGCTGCCTCCAGTTCAGCAGCCGAAATCTGATAAGGGGCTGCTGTCAGCCTCACTTATTGAGGAGGGAAACAGAAACTTGATGGCGTTTCAAGGGGTGCAGATAAGAAGTGGGCCTCCTGTCAAATAGAGCATGATTAATTACCCTCTATCCTGGCTCCTGCTTTGATAGGAGTGTCTAATGGTCTGCAGGCTTGCGGATCAGGTGGTGACATTCCTGTTGGGAGGTGAGAATGCCTGCTGTGGAAGTGCCATGCGTAGGGAGAGATTAGATCAGCGGTGGCACGGGCAGGGAGGAAGAAGGGAGAGGTGGTTTCCCTTCTGCATACCTTTTTATTTTAACGTGGAGTGAGTGCTCGGGACAGGACTCAAACCAAATCAACAAATAAAACCTATACAAAAGAGCTGGAGTGGCTGAACAGGCAGCTTTGCATGAAGCCAGCCAGAGTTTGTCCTTGGAGAGGAATTCAAGCAAACCAGGAACTGAGGCAGTGCAGGGTTCAAGTTGATTTGCTTGTGTGCTACACTGCTGGTTTGCTGTTGAACTGAATTTTACCCCTGTTTAGCCTGGGAGAGTGGGGAGATCATTCATACCAAGTAATTGCTCTGTCTGCCTTCAAAGAAACCTGAAGATCTCTTCAAGGTTTGGTTCAAAATTTTTTTAAATCACTGAGGACTTCCCCAGTCTTCTGAGGAAAACCTGGTTTTTTTGGCTGTCTGATATTATTTCTCTTCAGAACATAGAGCAAGAAGTGGAAAGAGCAGCTCTTTCCTTACCTGTACAGGTCGTGGCTTAAAAATGCCCCCCCTTTATGCCTGTTTTTCACTCCAGAGTGTGCTTTATTGCAGTTGGAATGTTGTTCTGCAGAATAAATATTTGGGATTCTCACCTCCTTTGTTCCTTACTAAAAAATGGACACTTCTGAAAGTAAATTGGATAGGAAAAAAATGGGAGGTGATTGAAAAAGTAGTGCTCCAGGCTGGGTATAATTAACTGCTCTTTGTCTCTTGCGTGCAGGACAAGTCGTGGCTTAGGCTGCTTGCTGGTGGGGAACTCCCTGCAGTAGGCATGGCTCAGCACGGGGAGAGGAGAGTGGCCCTTGGCAGGGGATCTCCATCATGGACGACTCGCAAAACCGAGCAAATCCCTGCAAAACGACAGGGGACTTCTTTTCTATAATTTGGTTAAGAACAGTCTCAGGGACGGTTCTTGTTTAACATCAGTCTGCATCTTCAGATTTAGATCCAACTGTGAAATCTGGCTAAGATAGGATAAAGAACAGGAAAAAAACCCACCTTGGGCAGCGTGCTTGGATAGGTGAGGAAGATGTTAGTCCAAAGCTTAGTTCCCCTTCAAGAAATGGGAAGGCTGAGCCCCAGCACTGAGCGAGTGGCTGTTGCTGCAGGGGAGCGGAGCCTGCGTGTGCTGCTGGCTCAGCCCATGCCCCTTCCCCAGATACTGGTTCATTGCCAAGAGATGTAAAAACAGTCATTCAAAGATTATCTAGGGTTTACAGCTTCCTCAGTCCCTTCTTAAATAGCTCTTAAAGAACAAAAATCAAACAGTTGCTCCCTCTGCCTCTCCAGCGCAGGGGACATAGGGGACATTCAAGCCTATCCATATAACCCCTTTAGGCTTCTGTTATGTCTGCCTGAAACAGAAGAGGCTTTTGAACAGGGTGAAACAGCTTGGCAGAGGGGGCTGCTTGTTTCCCTTGAAGGACAGAGATGTTTATAGCTACAGTCAGGCTTCCTCCAGGGAAACTCTTTATTCCAGAAATCAGAATTGTAGTTACAGCTGTCTTTCCCTTCACAAAGCTGGGAGCCCATGGGCTATGGGATGGTTCCTCTTTCTCCTTCCAGAGTTTGCCTGCCCTAGAGTTTGTCTTCCTGGGGTCTCCCTTGCTCATCAACTGTGTATCATCCCTTTTCCAGTGGAAGCAGACTCCTTGTGTCCCACCCTTTGGCTGATTCCTTGCAGGAATGACCCGTATTTACATAGCTGGCGTTATGCTAAAAGGAAAAAAAGTCGTTTACCGAGAAAATGAGGAGAGGAGCCAGTCATCTTCCTTGCCCTCTTCTCAAGTTGGGCAAGGCTTCCGGCTCTTTGCGAGCACAGTTCGTACAGCATTTCTGAGAGCCGGCAGAATAGAGAGGCTTGAAAGTACAGTAAAATGAGTTTGCCATCAAAAGGCAACAAGTCTTATGCTGTGCCCCCGGCTGCTGACCTTTCCCTCTGGAATTCTCCCCTCTGACCTCCGGATCATTAATCCTGATGCTGCCAGATGACAGTAATCCATCATGGCCCCTGACAAGCCTTGCAGCCGCCTGTGAAAGGATCCGCTCGGCTTCAGCATCCAATCGTCCCATGATACTCGTTTTTCAGCCTTTCCTGTTTGAGCGCTGGGGGTTTCCAATAAAGACTTTATCGCCTTGCCTTTCCTCGGAGAGGGGCTGGGGGAGGAGAGGGCAGTGAGAGCAGCTTCTCGGCTCTTTTGCAGTCAGATCCTATGAAACATGCAGAGCCCTGGCTTGCTCTGAAAAGTACAGTTAATTTACCAGGTCCAAACCCCAAATCATTCTTTACTAACTCTGGGGGAATATTACTTGGAGTGGTACTATGAGAAAGCGTGGGAGGAAAATTGCATCTCCATGCTCAAGTGGTAGAAGGAAGGGAAGTAGTTTTGTCCCTGCTGTAAAGTTTATCAGCCTGCATAAAGAAATCTTACGGGGGGGGGGGCGGCGGGGGAGGAAGCTATAGATTTTAGCTTAGTTTATAAAGCTACAAATTAAATTTCAGGGCACTTTGGTCTGCGGGTCTTGTTTAAAAGCAAACTTCAGGAAGGGAAGGTGTCAAAGGGGTAGTAACATGAGGCAGGGAGGTCAGATCTGATTGCTGCTTCGACTCCAGCTACGAGCAGGCTCTCTGGAAATACATTTAAGCCTTTATTTCCCACTGATGTAGATAATGTTTGTCCCTTGCATAGGAGCATTTGGATAAATATACTTGTACCTTTTCAAATGCTGAGATGGGAGAATCCAGAGAAGAGTAAAACTGCTTAGGATAAACGCAGAATAAATGTGTATGTATACAAGTATAATATAAAAGTAGATATTTCCTTATACTTCTGCATTAGCAGCTTGTTTGCCCGAGGAGCCTTATTCATGATTGTTCCCTTTCGCTCTCCATCTGGTCACTGTCCAAAGAGAGCTGGATGAAAGTCTCTTCTGGACAAGTTAATGCTATTCCCTAAATTGGATTGGGGAAAAGTGGGTGGCTTTGAGCGATGCAGCGTCGCTGCAGGAGTGGAGGAGAGAGAGGGTCTTGATCCTGCCCCAGTGGAGCAGAGGCTTTGCTGGCAATGCAGTGCCACTTAGGGCACCCCGGCTTTCCTTGCTGCTGGGGCAGAACTGCTAAACTCTTAATGAAGGGGCATTTTGGGGTGGAAAAAAGCCACCCCTGGCTCTTCCTAGAAACCTCTGAGATAAATATTTCCCTGCTTTTCACTTGGAGTGGGCTGGGTGTGACTCTGGTTACTGTGGCTCAGCTGATGAATGATAACTTAAGGCTGGTAACATGATCACTCCCAGCCCTCTGTGTGTCTGAAATGACGCTGTTAGTGTGCTCTTAATCTTTGCAATAACACACCGAGACAAAATGGTGGCTGAGGAAAACCCGAAACAAACTGAGGATTGCATTTACACAGGCTGGCCTTTTGGGAGGGACCAGCTCCTGGCTTCAGGGGACCGGCTGGGATGGATGGAGCCACAGGGTGTTTAAACAGTTTGGAAACGTCTCTATCTCTGCTCCCTGAGGGAACTGTTGTCTCTGAAATGCAGGAAGAGGATCTGATGCAGTTTGTGAAATTACTGCTTTGTGGACTTTTCTGTTGTGAACAGGGAAGGGGTTGTTTAGACAAGGCAAGGAAAAGAGGATATGATAGATATAAAATGGCAGAGCATGCAGACTGAGCCTGATCAGGTTGCTCTTTATGTTTTCTTACTGTTTAAGAGTTAGTAACTTGATGAAATTGAAGGCAGCCCTTTTAAAGCTGAAAAAGTTTACTTTTTTCTAGCCAACATCTCATTAACCTGTGTGAATTGGTACCATGAGCTAATGCATAACAGACTTCAAAAAGAAAAGAGGAAAAAAAAAAAAATTACACTTACATGTATAATGAGGACATCTGCAGAGCTGAGCTGAAGTCCTTTTCACTAAACAGAATAAACCCCATTTATAAGGGCCATAAACTGCTCTGCTTCGGGGCATTAACCGAATCGCTGGCTGATGAGCAGTGGCAGAAGTCTCCCCTGTGGGTTGGGTATTCCATAATTGTCCATTACAGCGCTTCGCAGGCTTTCCTGTAAAGGCTGGTGCTGACCATTGTGGTAGGCAGGATACTGACCTCAGATGGACGGCTCTTTGATCCAGGACAGTATTTCCTACGCAAAATAAAAGGTTTGCTACATCAGCATTTTCCCCCCCTCTTCCTCTCCTTGCCTAAATCTCATTAGTTTGACCTTTTCAAACCCTGCATGCTTTATCACTTTAAGGTGCTGCTAAAAGGGCACTATCAGGTTAAAAGTCAGATTTTCTTACCTCTGTTAACCCACCAGATGACAAAACTGAACAGGAAGGATAGAGCCGTTTCCCTGTCTGCCCTCTCTATCCTCGCAAGGATAGAGCAGGACCTTGTTCTGGGCTCCAGAAAGCGCTTGGATGCCCAGTGCTTCTCCCAGCAGCCATGAGGATGCCTGGCTTTGCCGTGTCAGCCACCGGGCACGCTGATGCTCCGTTACACTGCTCGTTTGTTCACCTCCACCATCAACACGATTTCTCTAGCTTTCTCACAAGTTACTGCTCCAGCAGCTGGGTTGCAGTTGCTACCAAGGTACACGCGTGGCCTCATCAGCGTGTCATTTGGGAGCGTGTTCGGGGAAAAGGAGTGGGAGGGTGAAAATGCTTTGTCAGAGCAGAAGCTGTAGCAAAACGTTATGCACATGCTTGTGAGGGAGGACAGAGGTAAATGTACAGGGGGGAGGGCGATGCTCTCAAGTGTCACGTACCCTTTTCTGTTGCTGTTCCCAGGCAATACAGGATAGCAAATCCTGGGGAGTGAGGGAGCTGAATCCCAACGTAGCTCAAGTTGCCTGGCTGCTCAGCCCCTTCCTGAACACAAGCAATACAGATTTTTATCTGAGATTGCCCTGGGAGCTCATAAAAAATGATTCCTCTGTGCTGCTCCCTCACCCCTAGGATTGAATAGTCCCTACTTCCCCTCTTTCTATTTTAGAAGTTGCTCTTAGCTGCAGGTTATTATTTGTCTGATAATTGCTTTTGCCTACAGGAAAGGATTTTTCATGAAAAGGACGTGCCATGTAGCTACACTTCTCTGGCTCATTTACTCACCCATTGAGAGGTCTCAAGTCAGGCTACAAATAGAGTTGCCTGAATTTCCTATTAGAAAGAAGATCGATAGCCCCAACCTGCCGGTTTTCTTGGCTTCATTTTCTTTCTGACTCCATTCCCTGCTGTTTCCCTGCAGGAACTCCCATCAATCGGATCCCCATCATGGCAAAGCAGATCCTGGATCTCTACATGCTCTACAAGCTGGTGACGGAGAAAGGAGGGCTGGTGGAAATCATCAACAAGAAGATCTGGCGAGAGATCACCAAAGGCCTTAATCTGCCCACCTCCATCACCAGTGCTGCGTTCACCCTCCGAACCCAGTAAGTCCAGAAGGTCTAACAGCATGGATGTGAACTGGGGACTGGGGAGTGCCACCAGGGTGGAAAAATGGGAAGACTAAGTTCTACTCTGTGGCCAGGGAGGAGCTGATAAATTCCTTTAGTTATCCCTCTCACCCAAAGCTTGCAGTTCTTCCTTTCTATTCCTTCTCTTGTTTTTCTTCCTGAACTCGTTCCCCTTGCATCCCTACAATCCCAGCACGATACGACGTCGCCTTGTTCGCTGTGCTCTGCACCTCCCTCCATCCTGTGCCTTCCTTGCCTCTTCAGAGCTTAAACACCTCGGGGCAAGGAGGGTCTTGCTCTTTCTCTGGAGAGCACATGGCACAGCGAGGAGGGAGGGAGGCCTCCTGATTTGTAGGCATTGAGTATTAACTTGATCATTTAATGTCTGTTATCACTACTAAGTTTGTGGAAACTTGCATTCAGCACCTAATTCCTGTGAGGATTGCTTTTCTGACCCACAGTACCTCATATTGATTAGGCAAGCAAAAAAAAAAAAAAGGAAGAAAAAGCAAAATAAGCAGAGGAAAAAGAATGGCAAAAGTAAAACCTGTTGTAAAATTTGAGCAACAGGGCAAAGCTGTGCTTCAGTGACTTGAGCATGGAAGGCTGGACTCTGGGAATCCACACCCAGCTCTTATGCAGACTCGGTTTTCTTGGAAGCTGTTAGAGCCCAGGGAGGGAAGCTCCTTCCCATTTCTACAGCCTTTGGTACAAACAGGCTGTCTCCTGCAAACGTGTGCGCCAGAATTCAGCAAAAGTGTGAAGGTTTGGTGCTGGCCAATACAAATTCCTCAAACTTCCTTCCTTGCATTAAGTGTTACAGTCCAAGATCTTAATTCTTATCATTTCAGATGTTATCTCCATTGTGAAGGAATTCTGGATGATTCTTTTCTGCCCTTGTGTGTGTAGTAGTATGTGACTATGTGCTTCCCTGTAAACATGGAGTAAATTCAAAGTGAGAGCTGTGTTTCACACCCAGACTGCTCGATAGTTACCAAACCAAGCGCAGCCGTGGTCACAATATGCTGAGAAAGACTCCAGATCTGCGGAGGGCCTCAGAAAGTCTTCCTGAATGCAGTGCTTGTTGCTGTAGCCTGTAATTTCACGTTCTATTGAGAATCCTACTTGAGTTTCCCTGTGCTCACCTCTCTCCCAGGTACATGAAGTACCTATATGCCTACGAATGTGAGAAGAAATCCCTCAGTTCTCCTGCTGAGCTTCAGGCTGCAATCGATGGCAACAGGCGGGAAGGCAGGCGGCCCAGCTACAGCTCCTCTTTGTTCAGCTACTCGCCCACCACCACGGGGCCTCCTTCCCTTCTGTCTCCCCCAAAGATCCGCTTCCCCATCATCGGCGTCGCGCCAGGCAGTGGGACCAGCAATCCTCGGGTGTCTCCAGCAGCTGCTGTCAGAAAAGGTCAGCTACTTTTACTCGCAGAAAGAGGGTGGTGGGGTTAGGAGGTGCAGGCAGTGAAACACAGATATTTTCTATTTTGTCCACCCAGGCTACTTTGGAGTTGAGAGTAGTGGGACTTGGGTTTGCAGAATATTCTGCCTGCGGTTTAAACCTTTGCGTGCTTGCATTTGGAAGGGCTGTGGGAGGGACTAAGTGACTCCTTCCTTCTTTAGGTGATGGTGTGCCCTTGACTGTGTCTATGCCAAATCGTATTGCTGTGCCAGTGACCTTGGCTAGCCAGCAGGCAACTGTGGCAGCAAGAACAGCCACCCTGGAGCAGCTGAGGGAGAGACTGGAGTCGGGAGAGCCTCCAGAGAAGAAGGTCTCGCGGATGACGGAGGAGGAGCAGCGGCTTGTCCAGCAGGCTCTTCAGCGCAACCTGTTCAGCATGGCGCGGCAGATCCCCATGAAGATCAAAATCAATGGCAAGGGTGAGCCTCTAGATACACCAAAGGTCTTTGCAGGCTGCAGCAGGGAGGGAATTGCTCCCAGTCTAGGATACACACAGGCTTGATTATCTCCCTAGGTACCAGGCAGAGGTCACTGTCAAGAACCTGTTAAAATGGTGCACAACTACTGCAAAGCTGAACTGTAGGAATATTTTGTTAGGTTTTGCTTACTGCTGCTGATCTTATTCTGTGCTTGTTGATGCATAATCTAGCATCATCTGAATCCATCCTGGGTTCAGAAGCCCCCTGGCTGTGCTCAGAAAGCTCTGCATCTAAACTGATAAAACCCCCTTGACCCATACAGGACCCTTACTCTGAGCTTATGACCTCCTGTGTTGATCACTGTGAGATTGCTTCAGGACTCAAGCTGTTACGTCTCCACAGAACGTGCAGTGTGGAGAATTGCCAGTTTCAGTTGATGGGAGCTCAGCTGTCCTTGCAGCAGTGCTCTGTTGCATGCTCTAAATATGCCCCTTCCTTCACAGGAAGCACGTGGGTTGGCTGAAACTGCTCTGGGCCACGTATCTGACCCCCTCACGGTTAATACCTGGGGTACACTTCAGGTCTGAGAGCGTGGTGTAGGCTGGCCAGAGGCAGCTCTGCCATTCCACAGTCGGTAAGATGACTTTTGGAGGGGAAGCCCATCGTGTGACAGATGCTCAGCTTTCCCCCACCCTGCTCTCATCAGAGCCTCATGCCAGCACTGTGCTGCGGGAAATGATTTTTCTGTCCTTTCCTGGACAGGAACCCTTTTAATTGATTGTGAAGGTAACAGCTTTTTTCCTTATGGGTAGCAGTCTGCAGGAAGACTTTTAGGAATCCTTTGTCAGGTGTGATGAGGGGGCCACAAAGACCTGTGGCCTATCTGCAGGGGGCCCGATGCATCCCAGGGCTTTTAGCGAGTCAGGTGATTTCTGCCAACATCTGCTGCAGCTCTACACACAGCCTGCAGGCAGAGAACTCCTGGCAAGGCTGGGTTAGAAGGTCACGTATAAGCAGCATTCATGGCCTGGGAAATGCACTCCTGAAATGCTTTGTAAAAGGGGAGTCACCCTGTAAAGGTCACATTGTCAGAATCAATACTGTTATACAGTGGCTTCAAAAGCTGATTAAGTGCTGTGGCTCCCTTACCTGTCCCGGGGCTGCACTTCCCTGGACAGCAAAGCCTCAGAAAATCTCAGTCCCAACAGCTGCTTCCTCCAAACCTTTTGATCCATTAAAATTAAAGGTCTCAGACCCCCTATTAATTGTACATTTGGATGTAGGCACAAGGCCAGGCAAGTCTGGCACAGCTTAGAAGAAAGGGAAGAGCTGTTCTTGAGGCCCTCACTAGCAGTGGTGGTAAACACTTTATTGAGACGTTTTGCCAGAAATATATATGGCAAAGGGTCAAAGCAGGTTCCTCTTTGAAGCAGTAGCAGCTTGCTGCGGAGTTAAATGGGATTGGGACTTCACATCACAGTTCCTGACAGCTACACATCCACCTGAATTCCACACTTACATAAAAACAAAACAAAAACAATAGCAGTGAGCAAAAGGGAATACAAATTTTATCAAGGAATGTTCATTCCCTTTCATCTCACTTTATTTTTTTTATCTCTCTGCCCTGAACTTCCTAAATCAAAATGGTAGGAACAGTTCTAGTCTCTACAAATAGTAACAGGCTGAGGCCTGAGCCCTAAGGATTCACTGATGCTATTCCCAGCTTTGTGAGCTGACTGTGGGTCAGTCAGTCCTGTCTTTTGTGCCCTAATTTTCCCAATTGCAAAATAAAAATAACATTGTGCTTTGCAAAGTGTTTCGAGAGGCGCTTTTTGAAAAGCACCGCATGAGCTTATCGTAGCTTGATAGCAACATTTAGGTTAAATGTTAACAACGTCCGTAGCGTTCTTTACAGGGACAGCGGACGTGCTGTCCCAGCAGACTTGAAACGAGCTACAGAGATGCATTTTACGTGGGATGTCAGAGCCTGAGCAGACTGTCTGCATAATCTCTCTCTGTTTTAATAGCCCAAAGCCCCAAAACCAACATGGGGTGGGCTGGTAACCACGATACGGCTGTGCACACCGTAAGCGCGCATTCACGAGGGCGGAGCAGCGGCACGGGTTGCTTGGGTTGGTGTCCAGGGGAGTTTGATGTTTAGCTCCCCTTAAATATCGGTGCAAATTGAACCCCTGCTCTGCATTGATGCTTCCAGAGCTGCCCGTTATGGCTTAGAAAGGACTCTCCAGGCTGAGGACACAGGAAAAAAAAAACCCCGGGTTTCACAGACGCTGCAGGACCGGCCAAGCGTAATGTTTCTGGGTTTGAGTCCCTGGTGCTGTGGGTAGTCCCCTCCCTCCAGCGGCCGCTGGAGCTGCTGCAGTCTGAGCCCTGCACGGGGAGTCACACCAGCTCCCGGAAAACCTGCCACCCCTCAGCGAAGGGGTAGGGTACTGTGCACGCGCTCCCAGGCTGCTGCAAGCACAGCCACGATCCAGCCCATTTAAATATGGCCTTGTCGCGCGTGCTGGCAGCTTTTCTTTGGAGGGGATGTTAATTTGGCCCTCCAGTGTGTGAGTCAGAGGGATTTGCAAAGGCCACTGGGCTCCCAGCCTACCCTCAGTTCACACTGAAGCACTTAAACACCTTTGTAGACTTTTTGTAGGACTGGAAGTGGACACTGTGTGGGGATTTCCTCCACAGAGAGGAGGCAGGAGGAGGGCTGTGTACACCTTTGATCACCAGTGCAGGGAACAGGATAGTTCCTCTCTAACTCTGCATCTCTTCTTTCTTGAAAGAAGATAAACCAGACTCGGCGGCAGCAGCAGCACTGAATTTGTCACCTAACGGCATTGGGAGTATTAACATGTCGGTGGAGATTAACGGCACAATTTACGCTGGTGAGAAAGAACCGCTCCCGGGGACGGGTACAGAGCCAGGCTGGTGGTGCAGAGTAGGACGTGGAGAGGATGGTGTGCTCCTGGGGGCTGGTCTTTGCCAAAGCACAACACGTACGACCTGTCTGACTTAGAAACTGGCTTAGATTTCTGTTCTTTTTTTTTTGGGGGGGGGGGGGTTTATTTTGGTCCTAGGCAGTCAAGATGAATGCCCTTTTGGTGGTGGTGGTCATAATTTTAAAATCTAAGGGAAGGGACTCCTGTAGAAGTGTTGCCCCTCTTCTGCTGAGGAGTGGCTTTACTCGGCTTTTCCTCATGCTCCTCTGGGAAGCACAAATTGTTGTCCCCTGTACTCTGCTCAAGCCATTTCACTTCTGCAGGTCACACACATGCACCCTGGGGCAGAGCCCAAGTGGGAGGCCCTGGCACTGCAGTACAGTGACAGTTACTTCTCTCCTCCAAGGTTTGGGATCTTTATCTTCTGTAAGCACAACATCCCTGACAGAACCTGCCAGAACAAGTCCCAGGGATCCCTTCTTACACCCTCATCACCACTGACCCTCTGATCTGCCTCCAAGTCTTGTGCCGAGCCCCTTTCTGTTGGGATGAGGTCTCTGGGGTTGGACAGCCTGCCCTTTGCTCTGTACCCTCTCCTTCTCAGCCCGGCCACCCCGTGGTCCCAGTAACCCTTCTCGTTCCCTCTCTCTGCCTTGCAGGAGTGCTGTTTGCCCAGAAGCCAGTCGTCCATCTCATTGCAGGCTCCAGCACCCAGAGTTCCTGCAGCAGCAGCAGCAGCTCCCACTGCTCTCCCAGCCCTACCTCATCCCGGGGAACCCCCAGCGCAGAGCCCTCCACCAGCTGGTCTCTCTGATGGTCGGCCGAGCCTGCTGTCTCTCACACTGGCCTCCGGCAGCTCTTCCTCTCTGCTCTTGGCAGGGAGCGAGCCGGGAAGGAGTCGCACAGATTACCTCATCTCAAGGAACCTGCTTTTGTGGTTGGCCAACAGCAAGATGATGATGATGCTGAAACCTTTCCATGCCAGCGAGTTTTTCTTCATCGTCTGTTTGTCCAGCCTTTTTCTTTGTTCTCCCCTTTCTTCCTCCCTTTTGCTTTTTGTTTTCTTCCTCCTCCTCCCAGGGTTTGCTGTGTTCCTGTTGGGGGGTGGGATATGGAGGCGGGGGGCATGCCTGGCGTTTTTCAATCAGGGATCGTCTCTAGGAGCTGCGGGTGGAGAGATGGCTGAGACGTCACCAAGGCAGGTGGAAAGAGCTGGAGCCGGGGCAGGGAAACTTGGTTCTCCTCGAACCAGTAGCCACAAGGACTCTTCCCACAAAACAGCTCAGTGTATTGACAATCCTAAGAGCCAGCGGGGTGCCTTGCCCCTGTCCTCCCGTGGCTTGTGCTGCAGAAGGCCGTGTGGCTGCAGAGCAGGCGAGCTTCCTCGCTTCTCTTCAGGCTCTGTTGTGGTCCGGTGTTTGTATGTCCTCCCCTAGAACACGTGCTCTTGGCTCGTGAGCATCCTTTCCCCTTTCTGAGGTCTTGGCAAGAGGGGGGAAGGACTTTCTTACCGCTACATTTGACCCATAGACACATTAAAAACCTCTCAATCAGCTGCTTCGTTCTCCTGGCTGGTGCTGGCCTCTCCCCTGCTGTTGCCTTCTTCAGGCTTTCAGCCAAGTTTTAAATGCCCTCAACCTTGTCTTTCCCTCCTCGAGGAACTCGTCCCACTGACATTTACCCTGGCAGCCTGAACTTACCGTGGCTTGGTGTTTCTTTGCTCCTCTGCCCCCTTGACACGAAAGGGCTCTCATTTAGGTTGAGCTCAGCTTCCTGGAGCGACTTCCTTCTTGTAAGGTGTCGTTCAGTAGCCCCTGGAAGCTCTCCGCATCCGTGCACTGAGAAAATAGAAGGTGAGATTTGAAATCTTAACTCAGTGGGGCTGGGGGGGGGGTGCAGGTATTGCGGTTAATGTTACACGTGCGTCTTTTCGCTGGTCTCTGAACAAGCCTGCAGAAGCCCAGTCCCCTTCAGATTGTACGTGAGCAAAATGAAAGTGGATTTCAGTTGAGTAAGACCTTCTGCTCTCCTGGGTGGAAGCAGAGAAAAGGAAATCAAGCCTTTCCTTGCCCATTCCCCTCAAGCCTCCAGCTGAAAGCAAGTGAAGGCTGGCCCTGGCTCTCCCGTGTCTGGAGCCAACCAAGCTGACTTAGTGACTCCGTGGACTCAGCTCCTGCTCAGGTGGCCTCATTCTGTCCCCTCTCTTCTTCTGGCGTTTCCCACACAATGTTTTCCCCAGCCTGGAGATCAGGCCCAAGCACCATCCATCCTGCCCTGGTGACGTCCTTCCCATCCTCCAGGCCCAAGTCAGGTTTTTTTGAGCAGTTGAAATACCTCAGATATGTACTTGTTGTTGGGTTATTTTGTTTGTTTTGGGTTGGTTTTTTTAACCTCTTCAGGAAGTATTGGCATATCTTATTGCTTGTTTTTTATATGTGGTTTTGCTGACATTGTGTTGTTTGTTTTTTATTTTTAATTGTATCACCAAAGACAGAAAAAAAAAAAAAAAAGGCTGAGCAAAGGAGCAGTGGCTTCCCCATCCTTTAGGCCAGCAGGAGACAAGCTGAACAGTGTTGTCCCAGGACATGTGCATGACACAGGAGGACAGGTCGAGGTAGGAACAGAGAGCAAGAGTGACTGCTTGCTTAGATCTGTCCTTCATGTTGGACACAAGCATGTCTCTGAAGTCCCTATTATTTTTCTGAGCTCTTGGATCTGTGCTTACCTTTAGCCAAGCTGCTTAGTGCAGCGGGGTGGTGACGGCACCGCTTACGCTACCGACTGGCCGAGCCTCTCGCAGGAAGGTGGTTTCTGGCCCCTGGAAGCACAGCTTGGTCGTGTGGTGCTGCACCCAACCCCCTCCTCAGCTGTGCTGGGACTTTGCTGTCCCAGACACGGCTAATTCTGTCTGTGCTACCAGACGAAGCCACGCTGGGTAGCCTTTGAGAGAGGCGCCAAAATAAGAAGCTACTCTAGTTTTTCACCTCTGCGTAGGTGCCTGTGTAACAACCACCTGAGCTAGTAGATACATTACAATCTAAGTGAAAACCATGTTGTAACTCCAGAGGTTCAGCCTGCTAAAATTCCGTTTCCTGGAGCGTGCTGGGCGAGTTGCCATGTGTCACAGCAGTAAGAGGAGAGGCAGTCACCTTTTGTCTGCTGCCACAGGTGAGCAGAGCTGGTGGGAGCGTTCAGCTCTCTGCAGGACGGGAGGCTCGAGGTGCTGTGGCTGGTAGAGGCTGTGCCTGCCCGCACTGCTGAGCCCAGGCTTAGCCTAGAAGAGTGGCCTGGTTACGGCCAGAATAGTTAATTGCTTGTTTTATACTACTGAAAAGAGCATGGCTTTAAAAGTCACCGGGCCAGATACTGCCACAGGAAAAGCCCCGTCAGCAGCCTGAGGATTGGACTTAAAAACGTACGTAGAAAACAAAATGAATAATCCTTCCTTTAAACTCTCAAATGTCAGGTTCTCCTTTTTAACCCCCCAGCACTACTTGGCTGGGCCACTGCTCTGTCCTTGGGAGCTGAGGCTTGTGTAAGCCACAGGCGGGACCTCCCGGTTGCAAGAGGCTTTATGCTCTATAGGTTAGTTTATACACGATGACTTGAGTTATCCTGCTGCCCGGCGGTGTGAGGATTTGGTGGGTGGAGGAGGAGGGAAGGTGGGTGAGAATGCACATGTCCTGCGATGGGTGCTGCTCCCAGGGGTCCCGTCTCCAGCTGCTGTCAGCGGGAGCAGCGACCACCCGCCCGCCCGGCACGGGGAAGCGGAGCTGCTCTTTGGCTGCAGGGCGTTTGCTTGGCAGATCCCGCAGGCCTTCACCGCATTTCATCCTCGCAGGCTTGGAGAGGATTTTCCAGACTCTGGGGCTTGTTCAGATTGGGGTTTTTTTTTCCTTTTTTTGTTTTCTTTTGGTTGGGTTTTTTTTTCCATTTGGGGGTGGGGTTGGGGGCTGTTTCCTACAAGTGGGACTTGGGGCACTTTTTGCTTTTCCTTATGCTTTCTTCTCTGGTCCTGGGGAGCAGAGGTTAGTAATGGGTGGTTTTGCTTATGTATCACATGCTAACATTGTGTTTTCTTGCACAGAAAGGCACTCGAATCACTGAACTGCTAAACAGCTTTGACACTACTAGAGTATTAATGTTTATAAGCTTTACACAACTAGACTGGAAATAGACAGGGACTAACAGATTGTTTTGTATCCAATTCAGGGAAAGAATCAAGTTGGGATGTGTAACAGATACCTCAGTAAAAATAAGCTGCAACAATAAACTGGTCCTTGCTCAGTACACAGTGACAAAGACCAGCCATTCAGACTGTGAAGAGTAACCCTTCCCCTAAGCCTGGCTTTGATACTGGCAGTTGGCTTAATGCGTGTTTTGCCGAACTCCAGATCTCTACTGAGCTGCCAGGCTTTGGCGACAGGGTTATGGAAACCAGCAGCAGAGACGGGGCGGGGGAGCTGGGAGCCGGGGAAGGCTGAGCAAGGGTGGCGGATCCCCCCCTCTGCCCGGCTCCGCTTCATTTCACTCGACCGTGTTCGATTGTATAGTACTCAGGGGTTTTGATACTGCGGGTAGGACTGTTTCTCGCGTGAAGTGCTCCGCTTTGCAGTGTGGCTAATTCTCTTTCAACTCCAGACCAGCGAAGGTTTTGCAGTGAGCAGCCAAAAAAAAAAAAAAAGGAAAAAAAAAAAAAAAAGCCCCCAGCTTGCTTCTGTGCAGCCTTGATGCTCCTGTTTCAGGGGGAAATTTGCCAGCTGGGTTTGATGCCCAGCTGGGGGGAAAAAAAAAAATAAATGAAAAAACCAAACCTGCTTGTCCTCTTCCAGCAGATCCCAGTTTATGCTGGGAAGGCACAAAGATTGTGAGCTGGGAAAGAGGGAAGAGGTGAGGGGGAGGCTGCGCGCCTGCTCGGCTCCCAAAGTGAATGTGAACGTGTCACACCAAGTCCTTTTGGTCGCTGCCTGCGTGTGTGTGTGTGTGTGCTCCAAACGGATTCAGATCAGAAGATGTTTTCACCAAACAGCTGCAGCAGCCTTGCTACTAGTTTTCTTACCTATTTAAAAAAAAAATAAATAAATAAATAAAAAAATGTGATAGCCTAGGCGGTGGATAAATACCTCAACGTCTCCTTCCAACAAGTGTCTGTATATGTTGTTGTTGGGTTTTTTCTATCTTACACGTTATCTGAATGTTTATATTCCAATAAACTTCTACCTCTTCACATGGTGACCCTGCAAGCCTGATTTGTGGCCGCGCTGTTTCGCTAAAGGGTGAGGTAAAGATTTTCCAGCCCCTTCTTCATCCTGGGGAAGTATTCCCAGAGGCTGGCTCAGCCTAGATGAGGTCTGTGTCCTTGACGGTCTTTCTGCTCCCAGTTTGTACCTTTGTGGGGAGAGCTGGGCTGTAAACCTGCTCTGGCGTGATGCAGTTTTGGAGCGGTGGCTGGAAAGGAGCTGGGTACCTGGGGGGTGAAATGAGCGGGCTGGGAAACCCCTACAGCTGCTGAAGATGTGAGTTACGCTGCACCAAGGGCTCGCAGCTGCGGCTGTACCTGCCCTGTGTCCCTCACCCAGCCCTGGCTCCCCCCAGGAACAAGCTGGGGCAGGAGCTGCTTTCCCAAATCCCTCCGGTGTCGCCGCCTTCTCCGCACAAAAAGGACACTGAATGCTTCCAGAGGGTTTTGCTGTTTACACAGCACCTGATGTTGTTTTTCCAGTCATTGAACCAGTTCAGCAGTTGAAGAGGAACTGGTTCCCAGCCCTTCTTGTACCAGCGTTCCACAGCTCAGGTGTCTGCGGTTGTTCTGGGTGGTGGCTGGGTGCTGGGGAGACCCGCAAACACCCAGCCCACAGCGGGGGCTGTGACACACACCAGCACGGCCTCTCCGTGCTCGGATCCACCCAGGGCTTCCTGGCTGTGCTGGGATGCTGGAAAGCAGCACGTTGGGTCTGCTTTGAGCATCCCCACTGCCTCTCCGCGTATAAAAATCCTATCATTTTGATTCTGCTACTTAATTTGCTATTTCCTGTCTCTTCACAGTTACTGTTTAATAAACAGGAGTGGGTTGGTTTTGTTCGTTAAGAAGATGCTGTCCTATTTGGATGTCATCATAATCAAAGAGTAACTTTACCTAGTCTTTGCATAAACAGAGATCTTCTAATGACTTAGAGCTAAATAACAAAACCAGGTGTGACGCCTGCCGATGGGTGCAGAAGAGCCGCCTGCTCGCGCAGCACCCAGGCTGCAGAGTTCAGCTGCCTGTGGGTGTCTCTGCTGATGTCACACACCCCCTCCGTGTTCTGCAGCCACCCTGAGGATCCCAGTTACCGGAGGAGAGCAGGCTCGCCCCCCCTGGGCCCCTGTCCCAGCCTATCCGGGCAGTGGGCAGGTGTAGGCAGAGCCTTTCCCCCCGCGTTTCCTCCCCTCCTGCCCACTGGCAGGTTCAGCTTTTCCCAGCTCCAACTTTTCCCCACGTGAGCTCACCTGAGACGGCTCAAGGACTCGACTGCCCTCGCTCGCCCTGAAAGCCGGATGCCCGAAGCAGGTAGGTGGGCTCTGGCACGGGGAGGGGACCAAACCCTTGGTGTGCGCTGCCATGGGGTTTATCCACTGGCAGCCTTAATATCAGAGGTGGGAAGGTGCTGGTCCCGGTGCCAGGCTGGAGGGGGGTCTCCGCCCAGCTCCAGGGGTGCTCAGAGACCTGGTCTCAGGTGAGGGGGGGGCTCCGTGTTGGCCACCCCAACCTCACTGCCAAGGCCGAGGACACCCCTGCAGCCCTCCCGGCCTGCAGCCCTGTTACCTGCTTCATGCAGCAGGTCCCTGGGCAGCATCCTCCAGCGCGGCTGCCCCAGCACCCAAAGCTGGCACCCCAAGGGATCCGATACCCCTTCCCCGCTTCGCCCCATAGACCAGTGTGGCTCCGTACACCCGGGATGGCCACGCTCCAGCCTGCCCAGCTCACTTTCCCAGGGCTGGACGGCCACGGGCATTGGCAGCCGTTGTTTGGGCTGGAATATAATCCCCCAGGCAAGTTCACATCCCAACCCCCTCCATCCCTCCCCTAAATGCCACCATTCTCCGCTCATCCCAGCCGCAACCTCGCTTTCCTAACAAATAACAAAGGGCTAAAGAGAGCCCAGCAAGGATTAAAGCATCTGGGTAGGGAAGCCCAGCCCACGGCATGAGACACCGCTTGCTTTTCTCTTTCAAACATTAAGGTCCCTTTATCGAACCCGGCTCAGGCGCTGGCAGATCTTTGTTCAGACCCTGTTCTCCCTAATCCCTCGCTGCAGGGCTGGAGGCAAAACCAGCTCCAGGCATGGGGAGGCTTTGCACTGGCACAGCGACATTTGCATTGGCGCTTGTTGCCCACCTCTGGAACACAAGTTTCCCAAGAAACTTCAGCCCCAATGCCCAGGACTGTGGCTCCCTGGTCCTTAAATGACCAGTGTGCAGAGCTGCCACCCTGCTCAGTTGCTGTGGAGCACAAAACCCCATGGGGCTCCTTGCTGGGAGGGAAAAAGCCCAGCTCAAGGTCTGCAGGATGTCAGTCCTCTGGGCACAGCTCGGGGAGGAGGTTCCCCCTCTTTTGGGGCCAGGCTTGGGTGCATAACACCTCAGGAACCACTTCCACTTTGAATCCAGCTTGGACACCCGAAATCCCCCCCTTACAGGTGTCCCCAATCCCCTCCAGCAGCACCAGTGCCTCCCCACCTGTTTCGTGCCCCCACCAAGCAAGCAGCTAATCATCAGCTGTGCCCAACCTGCGTCAGCCTGGCTGCAGGGCTGATAAAAGCCACTTCTTCCACAGCCCTTAGCATCCCTGGGGTGAGGCTGGGTTTGTTTTAGCCTCGTCAGAACCGGACTGATGTCAGGCTGCCCGTGCCCGCGGATGCTGAGCACAGCCCTAGTCCCGCCGGCTCCTCTCCCACCTTCTGGCTCTGGGATGCTCCAGTTCAATCCCAGTTTGCAAAGATGGGGGGTGGGTCACAGGTGTGGCAGGGGAGGCGGGCACCCAGTTCTTGCTCTTTGCCGTTGCTCCATCACCCATGGAGAGCCACGGTGCTGCAGCCCTGGTGAGATCCGCGACGGTAACAGCGCCCATCTCTTTCCAGTGTATCTGCAGGTCTTCCTCAGCGCGGGGCTGGCCCTGCTCTGCCTCAGCATCCTCCTGAGCTGTGCCATGTGCTGGCAGCACCGCTGGCGCCCAGGTCCCGCGGTAACGGTGGAGCTGGGACCCGCTGTGCCCGCCGGGACGGTGCCAGTACCCGTCCAGGGGCACTACGAGGAGGTGGCGGGAGAGGTGCTGGATGCCCAGGGGGAGGTGGGTCCCCCAGCATCACCGGCATCCCGTGGGGGGTTGCTCCATGGCAGAGCCTCCTTGCCCAGCCTCCCCTTCTCCCCAAAGGGAGCACGGCAGCACCACTGCGCCAACTCCAGAGCCAACCTCCTCTGCAATGAGGAGAGCCCGCTGGTCCAGCCCATCCCGGGACCCCCCGCCCTCCTGCCCTCCAACACCAGCCCCAAGCAGCGTCCCCAGCTCCACTGCGACTTGTTCTACTCGCCGGCCGAGGCCACGCTCACCGTGACCGTCCTCGGCGTCTCCCACCTGCCCGAGGGGCTGCAGGGCAGCCGGGGCTCCTACGTCAAGGTGTACCTGCTGCCGCGGCTCCCGGTGTCCCGGCACGCGGCGTTGCAGAGCAGCAGCCTCCACCCTGCCCGCCGGGAGCCATGCCGGTTCGGCCGGTACAGCCTGGAGGAGCTGAGGAGCTTCACCCTGCGCTTCGCCGTCTACGCCAGGTTTCGCAGCCTCAAGGGCTCCTTCGTGGGAGAGGTCCTCTTCCCCTGCGCTCAGGCCACCTGGGATCCCCGGGCGTCTTCCAGCTACAGCTGGGAGCTGTTGAGCACCAAAACCAAGCTCAGGAAGGTCAGGACAGCAGCATTCTCCAACGGGGGGGTGGTTGTCTTCACGTTTTGGCTGAGGTCTGCTTGGTCTCAGAGCCCTGAAACTCCACAGCAAGAGCCAGAGCCTCCTCCTAGCCTCAGCCGGTGGAAGGCAGCGGGAGGGATAGAAGGTGCTGAGGGAGCAGCCCCCCATCCCCATGGTGTCCTCTGTCGTGGTGCAGGTTTGTGAGCTGCCCACAATTAACGTTCATCAACCGTAACGACTGGCAGCATCTCTGCTTGGGGGCTTCATTGAAGATGGGGGTGCCGGGGTGGAAGGGGTATATGCAGAGCTGGCACCATCCTCGTAGTGGCGGTAAGCATCAAATTCACCTTCTGGACTCATTTTTGCCCATTCTTGACCCACCCGTAGCGTAGGTGGGAGACAAGCGTCCCTGAGTGGGAGGGGCTGGATGAGGTTGGAGAAGGTTTCAGGGCCTCTCCTGCTCTCTCATCTCACCGCAGTGCCTCAGCGCCCATGACACGACCCGCAGCGTCCTCTCCTCCCCACCCAAATCCCTCGGCCAGCTCTTCCTTCTCCTCCAGTACCAAGCTCTGGCCAGTCGCATCAAGGTGCTGGTCCGCAAGGCAGAGCAGCTGGGCCGGCTCTCGCGCATGCCAGGCACACCAGGTAGGGCACCGGCCGTGGACGGGGGCCAGGAGATGCCCAGGTGGGCACAGGGAATGGCTTCCCCTCCTTTTGCTCAGCAGATGGTCTTCTTTCCTCTTGAACTTCTCTTTTCTAAGCAAAATGAGTGCAGGTAGTGCAGCTAGATACCTCCAATACGGCCCCAAAATGCTTAAAATGTTTAAGTTTAAAAAAAAAGCATGTGGCTTTGTGTCCTGCTGGCTGTTGTGATCTCTGGCTCCCCCAGTTCAAGCCTGAGATGTGGGCAGGGGTGTGATCTAAGGGCTTTGGAGGTCCTTGCTCCTGACCAGGTGCAACCAAGATGGACGTCACCTCTCCATCCTCTCCCCGCAGCTCCGCAGAGCCCCGCGGAGGCCTTGTAGCCCCCTTAGCACCCCGATTTGGCTACCCATGCCATGCAGGAATCTGGCTCGTGAACCTCCAGCCTCCCTCCCTGGTGTGTGTCCAGAGCAGGCCCCTCTCACCAAGCCTCTGTCTCCATCTCCAGGCCACTACGTCATCATCCACCTTTACCACAATGGCCACGTCATCGACACCAAGGAGACCAAGTCCATCACCGGCTACAACCCCATCTGGAACACGCCCTTCCTCTTCAACCTCCCCGCTGGGGACATCCAGCAGCAGGAGTTGTCCTTGGAGTTCACCGTCATGCAGGTGAGCAGGACGGAGGTGACCATGGCCAAGAAGGTGGCCTGAATGCTCAGGAGCCTCTGCTGCAACCGGGAGTCTCAGCCCCCACTTGTGGGAGGGCTATAGATGAGCCCAAAGGAGCTATGGAGCCCGCGGGAGGTTGCTGGGGTGGGATTGGTCTTCTCAGGGCAACGGGTGTCTCCAGCTCTGCTTGAAGGCCATCAACCATATCCCACACTGCTTCTGCCCCTCTCCCACCACAGGCTCACATCTACACCCGCAGCTCCCCGCTGGGCCGCGTGCAGGTGGGTCCCCGCGCCCCTGGGGCCGGGCTGCTGCACTGGAGGGAGATGTGCAGCCGGGGACAGCTGGAGTCGGCGCAGTGGCACCGGGTCCAGCCCGATGCCCTCAGATCCTGATCCTGTCCGCAGCACACGGGTGGAACTCACAGGAGCGAGCCAAGGGGGATCTCCAAGCCTGGGAGAGGTGAAGTCTCAGCCCGCATAGTCACGGGGGAAGTCTGGGCTCCATCTCCAGGACTGGAGATTGGTGGTGGTCAGCACAACCCCCTTCTGAACGGCTCTGGAGGGGAACGAGCCCATCTGAGATGGCTTCAGCCTCGGGGAGAGAAGAGGAACCTTTCTCTGCTACGTCCACCAGACACCCGCTTGGTGTCCGCACCTGGAGTGAGCCCTGAGGGCCTGAAACCCTGGCTGTGGGAGGAGATGGGTGGGAAGATCACCCAACTGGGAGACCGGCCCCGTGGCCACCATGGTGGTGGTATCTACAGCCCCTTCAAACCCACCATCACCAGCCCACCCCTTCCACCCAGTCCCACAGCAGTGAAGACCATCATCATCCCCATCCCCATCCCCACAGGCTGGGGCACACCCTGCTCTGCTCCTCAGCGAGAAGAACCGCAACGACTCGTCGATATTGCCCCAACCCTCCCTGCGCCGGTGCTAAAGGTGTCCATCAGCATTTTTAATTAGTTGCCGGCCCAAATGAGTGGTCAATAAATAAATAAAGGGGTCGAGCATGATGGCACATGTGAAGTAATTGAAGCTCTTTCCTATGCCGGTGCTCTTCGCTTGGCTGGGCCGCGGGCCAGCAGCGTCCATGGTCCATCTTTAGGAGCAAGAACTGTCCTACGGAGTGGTGGCCTGGGTGGGGACGGTCACCTACTCGTAGGGCAGGAGGGAGCAAAGCCCCACTCGCGTCACCCTTGTGTGGTGCTAATTAGTAAATAAAGAGGAGTGAGGCCCTCTCTCCGTGCAGATTAACTGGACACAACCTCACCCCCTCTGGCCATGACCCATCTCCAGCCCCAAGGGCAGGTCCCCATGGGGACAACGGTGGCTCTCAGCCCTGTTTGGAGGAAGGAGAATCTCTGCAGGGCCTGTGGGAAGAGAAGGTGCATGGGGCGCAGTGGTGCAGACCACGGCGAGGGTCGTCATGGTGGGGATTGTCATGGTGAGGAAGGCCATAGCGAGGGTTGTCATGGTGACGATTGCTATGGAGGAAGGCCAGGGTGAGGATCACCATGGTGAGGATAGCTGTAGTGAGGAAGGCCCAGTGGTGAGGAAGGCCATGGAGGGGAAGGTCATGTCGAGGATGAGGATGGCAGGGTGACGAAGGCTGTGGTAAGGATGACTGTGGTAAGGGTGACTGTGGTAAGGGTGGCCATGGTGAGGAGGACCATGGTGAGGAAAGCTGTGGTGAGGAAGTCTGTGGTAAGGATGGCCACGGTGAGAAAGACCATGGCGAGGAACCCATGGCAAGGAAAGGCCATGGTGAGGCAGACCATGGTGAGGAAGCTGTGGTGAGGAAGGCTGCAGTGAGGAAGGTCATGGTGAAGAAGGCCATGGTGAGGGAGACCATGGTGAGGAAGGCCATGGTGAGGCAGACCATGGTGAGGCAGACTGTGGTGAGGAAGGCTGTGGTGAGGAAGCCGATAGCGGGGCAGACCATGGTGAGGAAGGCTGCGGTGAGGAAGGCCATGGTGAGGGAGACCATGGTGAGGGAGACCATGGTGAGGCAGACCGTGGTGAGGAAGGCCGCGGTGAGGAAGGCCGCGGTGAGGAAGGCCGCGGTGAGGAAGGCTATGGTGAGGCAAACCACAGTGAGGAAGGCTATGGTGAGGCAGACCATGGTGAGGAAGGCCGCGGTGAGGAAGGCCATGGTGAGGGAGACCATGGTGAGGGAGACCATGGTGAGGCAGACTGTGGTGAGGAAGGCTGTGGTGAGGAAGGCTGTGGTGAGGAAGGCCATGGCAACGCAGACCATGGTGAGGAAGGCTGTGGTGAGGTAGACTGTGGTGAGGAAGGCCGTGGTGAGGAAGGCCGCGGTGAGGAAGGCCGCGGTGAGGAAGGCCATGGTGAGGAAGGCCGCGCCGTGCCGAGGCAGAGCCCAGCTGCCCGCCCCCCGCGCAGGCCCGTTCCGAGCGCTGCAGGGGTTAACGGCGCCCTCCGGGGCACCGAGCGGCGGCGGGAGCGGCCGGGGCGGAGCCGCTGTGGGCGCGCGGGGCGGGGCGGGGCGGGGCGGGGCGGGCGGCGCCGGAAGCGGAAGCGGGCGCGGGAGCGGCGGCGCTGCTGGGCCGGGGGGGCCGGGCCGGGCCGGGCCGCAGCCGCGGAGTCCGGCGCGGAGGGCCGCGGAAGGGCGGTGAGCCAGCGGGGCCGGCGCGGGGGGCGCGGAGCGGGGGTGGCGACCCTCGGCGGGGCGGCCATCGGCCCTCGGGCCCGGCCGCAGCGCCCCGGGGGAGGCGCGAGGGCGGGAGCGGCGTCCCGGTGCGGGCAGGCCCGGTGCGCTCGGCGGTTCCGTCCCGCGGGCACCCCCCGCTGCCAAACGGTTCTCGCGGGCCGGGGAAACCGGTTTGTACGCGGGTTGTGGTAGGGGGCAGCGGGGAAATAACCGGGAACGTTGCGCCTCCCTGCGCCCTTCGGGGTGGCCTCAGCGGGGGGTGGGACGGCCCTTCCCTCCCTCCGTCCTCCCCCGGGGAGCGCCCGAGGGGTTGGCGAGTCGGAAACCTGGTGTCTCCTCAGATGCATCACTGCAAGAGGTACCGGTCCCCGGAGCAGGAGAGCTACCTGGGCCACCGGTGGAAGAGGAAGAGGTCTCGGAGCAGAGACTACGAGGGGAGGCTGCGATACCCACCCCGGAGGGATCTGGCCCGCAGGTCGCGATCGAGAAGGTGAGGGGGGGGGTTTGGGCAGCGGCCATCGGATAAACTCCGGTCCTCGATGCCGATCGTGTTTCAGAGTGAGCGCTGAGCGGTGGCAGCTTTCATTTTCTGACTGCCGATCAGCTTTAAACCTGTAAATCCCAGCGATGGAACTAAAGGGCTTAACCGCGTGTGCCTCCCCTTACACACTTCTGCATCTCGCCAAAAGTTCTTCCCAAAGTGACATCTTTAATATTAACGAGGGAGAACAGCTTGCCCTGGAATCATCTTTCCCAGGTCTAACGCTGTGGAGGCATTGAAATCCTTCTCTCCTGACAACCCGTTTCCTTCTGAAAGTATTACCAATCAGATTTAAAGTAACAATACTTTTCCCTCACCTACGCTGTCAGAAAGGACCTGAGCATCGCTAACCGATCTTTCCTGCTCTGGCTCTGGATTTTACCTTTGATCCTCTCTTTGTTCAGCGTTTCCACAGGGACAATTAGGTGCTGGAAGCAGGGTGGATGAGGCCTCTGATTGATAACAGGAGCAGCGGCGAGGGCTCTGGAATAGAGGCGGGAGCTGTGTGCTGACACGTCGGGGTGTGCGACCGAAATAGGCCGGTGGTTCTCGCTGCTCGGTGGTACCCGAGCTGCGGCGGTTCCGCTGGCTCAGCCAGCAGTCACACAGGGCAGGTGCAGCCAGAAGGGAGCTGAGTTCATCTTTAATTTCCTGAGGTGTTCTACAGATTAATTTCTCTTCCAAGCCTGGCTTTTGTTTACTTGAAGGAAGCGGATTGTGAAATACAGCTGATGTCCCCAATGGGTTTTTCCATTTTTTCATCTGACGGGTTATGCAGGACAGATTTGGATGAAAACAGGCTTCTGCTAGGTGAAAATCTTCTTGCCTCTTTAGCGTCAGACTCTGAGCCTCTCACAGGTTTGCTGGTCTCCTCAGGTTGTTATTTCTGATTCCTCTATATCTTAAAAGTACGCACTGAAGTTTCACAAAGGTGTGGCTGGAGTATCGGTGTTGGAATGGAGCTGTGGGGTTTTTTGGTGTTTTGGATAGTTCAGCAGTGACCTAGAGCTGCCGCTGTCTTGGCAGGCAGTTTGAAATTTTATTCTTGATCCAAGATGAGATGAACCCCCACATGCATACCTGCGTCCCGTTAAGCTGTCAGCGAGAGACCTAATTGTTGCCAAAGCAGAGAGGTGTGAACAACAAGAGTTCCTGTCCTGGACAGGAGGGACAGGAGACGCTGTAGCGAGGTCTCGGTTGGCGAAGCCATTGCTGTTGCTGTTGACTAGGTGACAGCATTGACCTGGCCCGGCGTGTGCCCAGAATACTGCTGTTTATCGTTGGAAAGCCAACATGCTATTCTTATTTCTGAGTTGCAACATTTTCTACTTAAAAACCCATGGCTTTTCACTCGATGACATGTGAAGCAAGACTTCTAGTGGAAGCTGTTTTATTAGAACAGTTGCAGTGGCTGAGATGGAGAAGACGGTCGTGCTTGTGGGGGGCAGAAGCAGACCACTGCTAAGTCATACCATTTTTGCTGTCCAGTTCAGGAGAGGTGACCAAACTGGAGACCAGATTTTCCTTCTGGCTCTTGCTAATGATCTGCTGAGCCGGTGTGCGTGTGTACACCGAAGGTTTGGTGTTTAGGGGACGCCAGTCCCCCCTGGGGTGATGACTGGAGCACCGCTGCTGGCTTCAATTCTCGTTTAGGAACTAATGAGAGACCTTCCCGGGGGAGGAGAAACGATGTTAGAAAAACACTTGCGTATGGTGGCGGAGGTGGCTCAGATGAGGTAGGCAGCTCAGATGGAGCTCTGAGTGGGTGGTTTCCCCCCAGCTCCTTGAAACGTGGGAGTGCCACACCATTTTCTCTTGCAAACTTTCTCATTTTTTATCTGAGAAATGGTCAGCATCTGAGCCGCAGCGGAGGGCTGGTTTGAAGCTAGGACTCTTGCTGTTGTTTCCCTGCCACCAGGGAGTGGGAGCAAGAGCACTTTGTTTCAGCCGGCCTCTGCCTTTTTTCCAGGTTTATAAATGCATTCTTGTTTGTGCTGCAGCCATGACAGGATGCCTTATCACAGGAGATACAGGCGGGACAGCGACGCCTACAGATTTGAAGACCGAAGCCCGTCTTTTGGAGAGGACTATTACTCGACCCGCTCGCGAAACTGGCGGCGATCCAGAGGCAGAGAGCAGCACCGTCCCAAGAAGCATCAGCATCACTGCCGGAAACGCAGGACCAGGTCTTGTAGCAGTGCCTCCTCGGTGAGTAGCATCCAGAACGAGCTCAGGATTGCTCAGGGTTTTAACTGTTCTTACCTCCTTTCAGCTCTGAACACTCTGGGTGAGTACCTCTAATCCCATTTTTTTGTGTTTGTTTTCATTACGTGGAACATATAGTCCAAAACCTGTGTCTTGTTAAGCGGGAAGCGTTTGTAGCTATTGGTTTTTACTAGTCCAGCCCCTGTAGCCTTAATACGTGAGGAAACTAAGCTGTATTCTTTACAGGCGGGGAGGGGATCAGGGAAGGCTTCAAATGGCGCACACGATAGGCTAACAAGGGCGAGCCTTGGCCTCAGGCCAGCCTGGCTGCTGGGGCTTGGTCATTGTTCAGGTTTATACGCGGCCAGGGCTTCGGTTCTGCTTCCCTGGGGGGCTCCGGCATGCCGCGGTGGTCCGGAGCGCTCCTGTGAAGGCACGTCGATTTGACTTTGTGCCAGGATCCCCGACCAGATGGGATCAATCAGCCTGGTTCTCCTGAGCTGTTAGCCCCGTGGTTATTAACCCCTGTCCCGCTGTACTTAGAGAAGGGCTTCCACCTTCGGAGGATATGCACGTCTCCTCTTTGCCTATTTCCACACAAGTGGCCTTGGACTTCAGTGAAGCTGAAGACTTGCCCGTTTTCCACCCTGAAATGTAGTATTCCTTTCGGGGATTAACAGGGAATATTTGGTGGGGAGGACAGGGAACACCCTGGAAGTGTTGTGAGGTATCAGACCAGATGTCTCTGCTTCACTGCTTCTGTAAGGAACGTTTCCAACTTTCACACGTTTGTTGCTTTTAAATGTTATTACAACTAAAAGACCGAGTCCTGATCCCTGCAGTTACAGTGGATGTCTGCATGGCTGGGTCTGTTGCTTTCCTCCTTTTCTTTCTTTCCAGTTGACTTTTTAATTTTAGTTTTAGAAAGAGCCAGGGTTATGATGAAAACGCTCCAGTGCGGTGTGCGTGCGTGCGTGCGAGCGATGATAACAGTGTGCAGGTTTGGGCTGGTGTGATCTAAATCCTTTGAAGTCTCACAGCTCTCTCAACTGTCCTCTCTACCTTCTCCTCCGTTTCAGCTGACCTTTTGGGGTTTGATGGTAGCTCATTATTTTGGACTAGCTGGGGGGCGAGGGGCACAGAAGAGAAGCCTGACAGAAGCTCGGGCGTGGAAATGTAGAGTTTTGTATTAATTTCTCTGGTTGTAGAGATTGTAACTCTATTTAAGGCCGAACAGAAAAAGATCGGGAATTAGGGCAGCTTGCTTTGTGGACCCTGGGTCCTTCCAGGAACGTTCGGCTGGTTTTCCAGTAGAAGCTAGCAGTAGCAGGGGTGAACTTGACCTCCTACCTTTAGTGGATGCCTGAAGGGGAGTGAAATGCTCCCTGGGGATTAATCTCGCTGTCCTGTTCCTAAAGTTCTCCCAGGCTTAAAATTGCAGCCTAAGGCCGATGTGCAACACCAGGTCTGTGTGCAGCCAGTCGGGCGTACGGATTTAGGATCAGCGTGGTAGTTGGTTTGGTCACGAAGGGAAGGGCTGGTTCGTAGCCGGGGCAGGACACGGCTCTGGGCAGCTGGCGCTCTATTAAGCAAGGTACAAAAGAGCACGCAGAGGGAGAACTGCTACTCTGGCTTCTACTGGACAGCTTGTCCAAACTGACAGCTTGTGTACCCTTCGTCACGTTTGCCAGCGGAGAAAATGACGTTCTTCTGGCAAAGCCCTCCTTCTTCTTGTGCCTCTGGCAGCGTCCTCCGGCGCTTCGGAGGAAGCTGCTCCTCTGTGGGGAATGGTGGTGCCAAGCCAAGCCACCTTCACACTGGAGCTTCCCAGCTGCTGCTTCCCTTCAGAGAAGAGGGGGGCATTTTCCTGCCTAAGAGGCGGCGGCACCAGAGGCTGTAGCTAATGAGAGTTTTCTTACATACCTGTAGCTGTTGATTACTTTTCTGTTTTGAAGTTAGTTTGTGTCTTGACGTGTCCCTTGCAATATCCCTATCGTTATATATGCTGTGTGCCTTATGAAATGCTGGGATCTGGAAAATCCAACCACCGACGCACCGTCATCTCCACCTTTGAATGACACCACAATCCTGCCGCTCGGAACTGCCCGCTGTGCGCGCTGGGTCGTATGCCGTTTCGGGGGGCGGTGTGTACAGAGAAGCCAACAGAGCAGTAAGCGCAGCAGGAGCGTGGAAGATGACAAGGAAGGCCACCTGGTGTGCAGGATCGGCGATTGGCTTCAAGAGCGATGTACAGCCACCTTTCGTAAAACTTTACCTCTCTACTTTCTATCCCCATGTTAGACGAGATCTCTCGTATTGTACTGGAGGGGTCTCTAGTGTTTTATTGCTTATAAATGGACTGACCAGTAAATTGCCTGAGGCAGACAATAGACACTTGAGTTTTAAAGAGTGTAGCAGTGAGAGACATTTTTTGCTTTGACATTTTATTGCTGTGAAATTGCAGGACCTCAGCTCTCGCCAAGGCTCTGAAGTTCACGTCCACTCCTGTTTTCTCTCCTAGATGAAATTGTCGGCAGCCTTGGCGAAGGCACTTTTGGCAAAGTGGTGGAGTGCGTGGACCATGCCAGGTGGGCACCTTTCCCTTCCGGATAACACGCCTGTCCCTCGTGCATCAAGCCCAGGTGCTCACAAGCGTGGCAGGATTAACGCCGCCAGTTTTGCCCGGGCCTGGGGCTCCACTGGACCAAACTCCTGTCACCCTCCACTTGTCGCTATGGTAGAAGTTATTTCTATAACAGCAAGTGGAAAGGAGATGGGTTTGTAGCTCAGCCCCCTGAGCTTGCAGGCCAGTGTGTTAAGGGAAGCAGGGGAGTGTGTTCAGTGTCCAAGGGCTTTGGCACATGCTGTTCTACTGCAGTGAGTTCCAGCTGAGATACGGGCCAGGCAGCTGGGGAAAAGCGACCTCTTAAGCTGCCAGGGTACTTTTTTTTTTTTTTAAAACATCTCCTGCGATTACACTTGACCCCTGTCTCCTCCTGACCTTTTGTCTGGCTCAGAGCTGTGGGGTCAGCTCAGTATAGGAGCCGCTGGGCTGTCCTGCCTCCTCAGAAATCTCTCTGGCACGGTAGGAAAGGGGAGGTGGCTGCTGGAGGCCCAGTGACCTTACAGCCTGCCGTGTCAGGAAATGCCATGCTCACAGAGCTGGCCGCAGCGCTCTCTGGAGTGTTACCCAGCAGTAGCCTTTTGCTTCAAATTAACTACTAGTCAAGCAGCGTAAATCTTGGGCAGACCTCAAGAGCTTTGTTGGGACCCAGAAATGACAAAGCCTTTTAACAGATGAAAACATGACTGGAGTAACTGGGATGTGCCCTCTCGCTGTGGACGGAGGACAGGTGTATGTAGGCTTTTTCTGACTCCATCCTTTTGTCTCTTCCCTTACAGAGGCAAATCTCAAGTGGCACTGAAAATCATAAAAAATGTTGGAAAGTACCGAGAAGCTGCCAGGCTGGAAATTAACGTCCTGAAAAAAATCAAAGAGAAGGACAAGGAGAACAAATTGTAAGTTCCTACAAGACTCCTGGGTAGTCAGTACCACATCCTTACAGTCTGCTTGGGCAATAGCCAAAGAAACACAGGGCTGAGGACTGGAATACCTGTTACTTGCCTCCTGTGCCAGGGGGAAAACCTCTCTCATTCCTCTGTGTTCTGGGAGAGTCTGTCTCTAGTTCTACTGAGCACTTGTTTACTTAAAACAACTGACATGCCAGGTCATAGTGAGGAAAAATCCAACTACCTGAAAGGAGGTTGCACAGAACTGGGGATGAGTCTCTTCAACCAAGTAATAAGTGATAGGACAAGAGGGAATGGCCTCAAGTTGCACCAGGGAAGGTTTAGACTAGATATTAGGAAGGATTTCTTTGCAGAAGGGGTTGTTAGGCGTTGGAATGGGCTGCCCAGGGCAGTGGTGGAGTCCCCATCCCTGGAGGTGTTCAAGAGTCGGGTTGACCCAGCGCTGAGGGATCTGGTGTAGTTGAGAACTGTCAATGTTAGGCTAATGGTTGGACTGGATGATTTTCAAGGTCTTTTCCAACCTAGATGATTCTGTGATTCTGTGAAAATTAACCAAAACTTTTCTAACAACCCCCTGCTGCCTTGTCCCATGTGAGTCGGGGATCTCTGTCTAAAGGTGGTTAAGTGGGGAGGGGGTGTCTGGTGTATACAGGGGGATGGATTACTGTGCTTCTGAATCAGCTGGCTCGGAGCTTTTGCTCACCAACCACTTCTGAAGTTGCCAGAAACAGGGAGGATGACTGTTCTGTCCAGTCCCTGCATGACAGTTAATCCTCATGTCTTTCTCTCTGCACAGCTTGTGTGTCCTGATGTCAGACTGGTTCAACTTCCATGGCCACATGTGCATTGCCTTTGAGCTTCTGGGCAAGAACACTTTTGAGTTCCTGAAGGAGAATAACTTCCAGCCATACCCTCTCCCTCAGATCCGGCACATGGCCTACCAGCTCTGCCATGCCTTGCGATGTAAGTCACCCGGGGCCAGCCTTGCTAGGCGACGATGGCTCCCGGAACAGGTTGGGAGGGAGCTGAGGAGGAGCTGGCTTAGTGCTCGGATAGGCAGAGTCACATGGGTGCTTCAGTGTGTGCTTCTAACATATATTTTTTTTGCTCTCTTCTTCACCACCTGTGCAGTTTTACATGACAACCAGCTGACTCACACTGACCTCAAGCCAGAAAACATCTTGTTTGTCAACTCAGATTTTGACACTCTGTACAACGAGAAAAAGGTGGGTTATGTGTGAAAGAGGAGTGAATAGATCAGGAATAGCCTGCCCTTCCCCCCCTGCAGAAATCAGATCTTCCCTGTTCTGTACACAGGGCTTTAAAAAGTCTGTTTAGTGGGAACGAACTGGAAGTTGGGCCTCTTCTTTCTCCCATGTTTTCTAAAAGCCTTAAGACTGCTTCAGGGGCTCCAGTCCATGAAGTGGAGCGTTCAGTGGCTTTCCTTAACACTGATCTGAGGTGTAAAGAGCTCAGAGCTCCACAGTTATAATCCTTCCAAGCAGTAGTGCAGACAAGGCAGTTCTGGGGTCAGAGGGCTCCTCTCAAAGCCTAGGTTAATCCCAAACCAGCTATTAGAAGCACCGAGGATTTCTTGTTTGCTTGCAGAGCTGTGAGGAGAAATCTATTCGGAACACGAGCATTCGTGTGGCAGACTTTGGAAGCGCCACCTTTGATCACGAGCACCACACCACTATCGTGGCTACCCGGCACTACCGTCCCCCAGAAGTGATTCTGGGTGAGTACTGCCGGGGTTTTGGGACTCTCATACGGGTGGAGGAGAACAGTTGTCCCAGGGATGCTCTAGGATGATGCTGTCTAAAGGAAAACCAGCTTGAGAGCACTCCAGCTATCGGGGAAGCAAACTGGCTCCAGGGGAGTGTAGACTCAGTGTAAGCTGAAACAGAAGTATTGGGAGAGACCCAACAGTCCTCCTGCCAGCATGCAGCACCAGAAAAGTGCACAGATAACTTCTAGGTCTGTCTTCGTGTAATTCCTGCGGTTTTAACAAGGAACTAGTAGAAATCTGGTGGGACTTGTTGAGAGCACGAAATTAAATTGATTCTCTTTGCAGAGCTGGGCTGGGCACAGCCATGTGATGTCTGGAGTACCGGCTGCATTCTGTTTGAGTATTACCGTGGTTTCACGCTCTTCCAGGTAAGATTCTTGCAAGAGGCGTTGTACCCTAAGAATCTGTAATGTCTAAAAGGGCTGAAACAGGTGAAGAGAAGGGAAATGGATGGGCACACACTTTGCTGGGTAAAAAACTGGATGGATGGCCGGGCCCAGAGTTTTGTGGTGAATGGAGTTAAATCCAGTTGGCGGCCGGTCACGAGTGGTGTCCCCCAGGGCTCGGTTTTGGGGCCACTCCTGTTTAACATCTTTATTGATGACCTAGACAAGGGGATCGAGTGCACCCTCAGTAAGTTTGCAGATGACACCAAGTTGGGTGGGAGTGTTGATCTGCTCGAGGGTAGGGAGGCTCTGCAGAGAGACCTGGACAGGCTGGAGCGATGGGCTAAGGCCAACTGGAGGAGTTTCAATAAGGCCAAATGCCGGGTGCTGCACTTCGGCCACAACAACCCCCAGCAGGGCTACAGGCTTGGGGAGGAGTGGCTGGAGAGCTGCCAGTCAGAGAGGGACCTGGGGGGGTGATTGACAGCCGGCTGAACATGAGCCAGCAGTGTGCCCAGGTGGCCAAGAAGGCCAATGGCATCCTGGCTTGTATCAGCCATAGCGTGGCCAGCAGGGACAGGGAAGGGATCTCACCCCTGTGCTCGGCACTGGTGAGGCTGCCCCTCGATGAGTGGGTTCAGTTTTGGGCCCCTCCCTCCAAAAAGGCCATTGAATGACTCGAGCGTGTCCAGAGAAGGGCAACGGAGCTGGTGCAGGGTCTGGAGCACAGGTCTGATGGGGAGCGGCTGAGGGAACTGGGGGGGTTTAGTCTGGAGAAGAGGAGGCTGAGGGGAGACCTCATGGCCCTCTCCAACTCCCTGAAAGGAGGGTGCAGAGAGGGGGGATGAGTCTCTTGAACCAAGGAACAAGCGACAGGACAAGAGGGAATGGCCTCAAGTTGTGCCAGGGAAGGTTTAGACTGGCTATTAGGAAGCATTTCTTTACAGAACGGGTAGTCAGGCGTTGGAATGGGCTGCCCAGGAGAGTGGTGGAGTCCCCATCCCTGGAGGTGTTCAAGAGTAGGGTCAACATAGTGCTTAGGGATAGGGTGGAGTTGGGAACTGTCATTGTTAGGTTGATGGTTGGACTGGATGATCTTCAAGGTCTTCTCCAACCTTGATGATTCTGTGAAATACAGATCAGGCACTAAAAATCAGGAGCTGAGTTTGAAAACAAGCCTGGGATAACTCACGGTTTGAGGACTTGTGCCTTGCTGGAAGGATAAGGTTCAGATCACTTCTGGTTTCCTCACTGTGCCTGTGAAGAATAGAAAAATCAAGAGAGGAAGCAGAGGTGGACAGGCAGAGGCTTGTCTGTTCTACCCCTGTACTCGTATAGCAAACTTTTGTCATCAGAGCTCCCAGGTTCTGAATTAACACACCATTGCTCTTTTCCGGTGCAGACCCATGAGAATCGTGAGCATCTTGTCATGATGGAAAAAATCCTCGGGCCAATTCCATCTCACATGATCCACAAAACTCGGTAAGAACTTCCTCTTAAACTCAAGACAGTCCAGCCAGCTGTTTGTGGCTGGTTGCTCAGGATACTGGGTCTCACCTGTACGGCTAGAACAAGGGGAGATGTGCTGGAGGTACGTGTCCCACCAGCAGCCTTACCCAACACCACCTTTCCTTTGCAGGAAGCAGAAATATTTCCACAATGGGAACTTGGTCTGGGATGAGAACACGTCCGACGGCAGATACGTCCAAGAGAACTGCAAGCCGCTGCGGGTAGGCGCTGTGCTGCGGCTGGGGCAGGGCGGGCTGTGTGGCGAGGCTGAACCGCTGTGCCATTCCCTTCCCCGGATCAGCGGTGGGGGGCTTAAGGATGGGAATTGCCCTTAGCAACTGGCTTCTAGAGAGCCCCAAACTCTCACCTGCAGTAACAGAAGTTTATTGGTCTGGCTGAAGCAGGACAGGTGCTAGGGAAGGGGAGGGAGGCTGTGCTTCAGGATGGGAGATGGCGGTTGCCTCGCTGTGTCACAGAACTGGGGCCTAGGGTTGGGTCCCTGTCCCAGCAGAGCGCTACACCCCTCTCTCTGTCCCCCCTGCCCTTCTCTTTCAGACATACATGTTGCACGACTCGCTGGAGCACGCACAGCTCTTTGACTTGATGAGGAGGATGTTAGAATTCGACCCTTCCCGGAGGATCACGTTCTCGGAAGCCCTCCTGCATCCCTTCTTTGCCGGCCTCTCTGCGGAGGAGAGGCTGCTGTGCGGGCGAGGCGCCAGCCGGGACCTGAGCAGATGACGGCTGGGGAGGGTGCGACGCTGCCGGCTCTGTCCATACACCATCGGTTCGGTCCCGCTCGTGCTCTTCTCTGAGTTCAGAGGGGCTGGGGCACTGCGACAAGGACCCTGGGGAGGGGAGGGGAAGAAAAGCTACGTCGGAAAGCACAGATTTGTCTATTTATATGTTGTAAAGTTAAAATAAAGTGTTTCTTATTGTTTGATACTTCCCTTGTAGGCAGGTGCAGGGTTCTCTTGCTCCCCCAGTTTGCTTTGTCTGCAAAGGAAGATGGAGAGACTGAAAAATTAACAGGAATCTTTGCTTCACTGGAGGACAAAAAGTGAGGGTGAGTGGACTGAACTCTCCCTGGCCTCTGTCCTTGCTCCTCCGAACAGCACAGAGCAGCAGGAAGGCTTGTTCCAGCTGTGGTGTCAGGCTCTAGAATGACAGCAGACAAATAAATAGCTGCACGCAAATAGCACACATGAATAGTTGCACTTTATTTCAGGGCATCCCCCAGTTGCGGCAGGAATTAGTCGTTACAAACATTAGGTCACAAATGGAATATCAAGCAGTGACATAGTGCAGTGATCTTCACATGTTAGTGACCAGAGCAGCACTCGTGGGCAGTTCCTACGACGGTGGTTAAGGTTGTGGGTAGAAACTATCTAATCTCAAAACACAGCTAAAAAAAGTGTTGCATTCTTTGAATTAACTCGGGCAACGTGGGGGAAGGGGCAGAAGTGACCCAGACCCTTTCTGGGTCTCTGAGTGCTCCAGAAGAGCTCTCACCTGCACAAAAGATGCATTTTGTGGGTGAGGCCAGTACTTCCTCAAGTAACCCTTTGTATCTGAGGGAAAGTACAGCCGAATACTCAAATCTACATCTCCAGAAAAAGTGAGCACACCATAAAGTTTAACTGTGCCAAACACAGCCCAAAGCTGCCTGCTGTGCCCTAAACACTGCACGGGCAGGGACTGGGAATCCCTTTCCTTACGTGAGGGTTTGTACCCTCTTGTTGGGCAACATGGCTCCATTTTTTGTTGTTGTTTAAACACGGGGAACTCAGTGCTGCACAGGTGGCGATGCCTGGGGCCTCGGTGCTTCCTGGGGCTGGGCAGCAGCAAGTACAGACCTGATCCCAGCAAAAAACATCTTTAGGGGGTTCAGTGCCCTTCTGGGCACGTAACCAGCCACTGGCACAGCAGCGTAGAGGCAGAAAAGGACCCTGTGCTGAAGCCTTGAGTATTTCTACACTGTTACTGCTTAGTGCCTACAATCTACAGTTTAATAGCCAAACCCAGAAGAGGCAAGAAAAGCCTACAGCCTGGTTCAAGGAAAGCAGAGATTGAAACACCAAGTTCTCTTAGAGAGTCTTGAGCAAAGAAAGTGAAAATAAGGGGACTAAAGCTAACACTGTACAGCAACAACCAAGGGACAGCCATCCACCTTTTTAACCCAGCCACTGCTCCTCTGCCTGGCTCAAGATTAGATGAAGCTGGAACAGCTGAAGAAACAAGGCAGAGGGAAGCCTCGCATTTGTATTTGAAATAACTAGCCCCACTGCCATCCCTTCCCCGTGCAGCCGAGTCAGAACCACAGCTTGTGAAACACCACTACAGTTCTAGCTGAAACACAGCTCACCTGAGGAACAGGTGCTTCAGCTTTGCCCTTTCCACGGGAGAGGAACCACTCGAGGGCGGAGCTACACCCCATCACAGAACTGACCAGTCATCCAGCCCCTCCGTGCGAGCGCTAAGGCCACTCAGCGTGAGCCAGCAGACGCAGTTCAGTGGTCCAACCTCAGCGGGGAAAGCAGCTCAGGGGAACCAGGGGTCCAGACACCGCGAGGGGCAGAGCCCTTTGTCCTGCTGAGGTAGATATGGCAAGGGGCAGGCGGCCTGGCAGGGGAAGAGACCTCGGGCAGGGGCAAGCCCAGCGCTCACCAGCCTCCTGGCCTAGGCTGGGTCTTCCCCCATCACTCCACACTTTCAGGCAATATTAATTACTCAACTGCTTCTTTTCAACCAGGGCAGTCTCTTCCCTCCAACTTTGTTCTTGGCCTTTGTTCTAAGCAGATGAAAGGGAAGGACAAGCGCCTGATCTGTAAATCCTCACCCCTCGGAGCACAAGTGGGTCAACAGGTTTGTTAAGCGGGACTCTACCTGCTTAGCAGAGCCCAGCCACAGAGCAGCTACGAGAGTAGGTGCCCATTTCCTCGTGTCCCTACGCTTCAGCCTCAGAAGGGATCCAGCTTCCCTGGAGCAAAGGCACCGTCCGAAGCTCTCCCAGACGCCAGAACAGGGTCTGTGCAAGGTGTAGGTACCTGCAGGAGCTCTGGGGACAGGCAAGGTACCAGAAGAGCAGCAGAGCTTCAAGCACTGCCCACACTCACAGCATCGGGAGCAAGCAAGGAGCTGAGTGCCTCTGCAAGAGCAGGGCCCGTGCCTTGCATCTGCCGGTTCCCCCGCGGGAACAGCTCGCCCTTACGGCACCTCGGGCACTGCTCCAGGCTCAGCGCTTCCCCGGCTCAGCTACAGGGCACTGAGCTTTCAGAAAGCACGCACAGAGCCAGCACGATGGCTTCCCAAAGCCAGCCAGCTGATGGCTTCTCAGCTTGTCCCTGCTCTAGGCACTGCACCAAGGCTCCATCGGGCCAACAAAATGAACGCAGGAAAATGGGGAGCGCGTGCGGCACAGGAGCAGTTAGCAGAGCAACCCGGGGCAGATCCCCTACGGTAATTCAGAGGAGAACCTCCTGCCGTACCGCTCCAGGAGGGCAGCGGCTCTCACCACGCCATCTCCTGCAGGCAAACGGGACCACGGGAGCCGAGGACCCAAGTCCTTCCTCAAGCTGGTTCCCAGCACGTGGGTGCACGCACACGAGCCCACCCTATACGCAGGCTTTGAGCCCAAAGGGAACAAATGGATCCATGACCTACTTCCCAAACCACACTGAGTGTAGGAGGGATACTGGAAGCATTGGGGGAACTTACCCAAACATCACCTGCACCACACAGCACGCAACAAACTCAGAGTGACACTGCCCTGCTTCACTATGCTTTCCCTGATTCAGCCACTCACTGTGCCAGAAAAGAAAAAAAAACAAAACAAAAACCAAACGCACAACTATGCTGGAAAAGTTTTTTTCCAAAACACGCCTCACTCCCATAGACCTGGGCTTCACCCACTAAGTGAACAAACAAAAAGCCAAGAGAGTATATAAGCAAGTAAGGCCTAGCTGAGGACATCAGTGTTCCCAGAGCATGTGCGACCTGAGAGCTTCTGGCTCCTGACACAAGCTTTCCAAAGAGGGAACGCTCTCCTTGAGGGGCTGGAGGGTCCAGGAGGGAGAGCGAGCTACCCCTGCCTTCAGGAACATAAAACAGGGGAGGGGGAGTCAAAAAGAACAGAACAAAACCAAATCCTCCTTTCCGGTACAACTGCAACAGAAGGTATTTCTACACAATCAAGGGGTGCTGTTCCCACCAGGACGCCCTTGCTGGGTCCATCAGCCCAGCAGGACAGAAACACATCTCAAATCTCCACACCACCCGTCACCTGTACCACCACATACACCCCCTCATTAAACACCCTCCCGGCTGGGCCTGGGCAGCAGCGGCCACCTTCGCCGGGGACAGACACCATCTTCCTGCATGTTCCTTCATACAATGGCACAAGAGAATGAAAACATCTTTGCAGGAACATCCGCTTCCTTCTTTTTTTGTTTCATTTTATGATTATTCCTTTTTTTTTTTTTTTAAATACACAATATTTCTTCTGGAAGGAAAACTCTCCAGAACTTCACATCCTTAAGGCGTCACGAGTTTACTAGTCAGGATCCACTGGACAGCTTATTTGACAGACCTCCTCCTCCTCTCTTCTCTCACTTCAGAGCCGTGTGGCTGGCTGGGCTCTAAGTGGAATGCAGGGGGATGACGAATTTGCAGCCGAAGGGCGAGTGGTAGTTTATTCCCACTTCTTGAAAGACCTTCTGGGGAATGCCAATGTCACAGAGATACACGCGCCCTGCCCTCTCGCCCAGGGGCAGGGGCAGGCCCAAGGCCAGCGACCACTTGGCGTCGATGCCCTGCTCCATCTCGTTTATCGGAGGGTCTATGCTGAGGACGGGTGCCCGGTTCTGGTTGGCCCAGTCCACAACTGCTTTGTACCAAGGCTGATCTCTCAAAAAGGCATTTTCATGACAATCTAGGCAGTTGATCACTAGGTCAACAGGGGTATCTGGGAGATCTGAAAGAAATACAAACACCGTTGAGCGCTGAGGGTCAACCCCAAACCATGAACTAAGGCTCAGTGCCTTCCCTCCTTGCACTGCCAGCACATTTTTTCATTTTTGCCTCCAGCACCCACAGTCTCACTGCATTCAGTCTGGCCTTACCTGTGGCTACTACTGTCCTTCTGCAAAAGACATCAACACCAATATTTAAAAGCTCTTCAGCCCTCTGGAAACGTTCACAGACTCAGGTACAAAATCTCATGAAGTGGTCAGGACTTGAGCAGCCCCAGATGCCATTGCTGAGCTAGCTCACTAGTCCAGGCCACCCAGGGAAGCAGTGGTGCACTCTCTCCATTATAAAAGGACTATTTTATATTCCACAAGCTAAGAAGAAAGGCTATTTTTCTGGAAAGGCAGTTTGCGTGCTGCACTGCTGCCTGTCCCACTGAGCTCCATCAGCCTCACTGCACTCACCTGCTCCATTCCCCTTACCTGACAGACCACAAAGTCCTTGGTGCAAAATGTTTTGTAATCTTTTGCAACAGGCAAGTAGCTCAGTCAGCACAGCCCCCCCCCACTCTGCCAAAGCACGAAACGTTGTGCAGTGCCCTAATTCCCAGGTTTAGTTTCTCCCAAGAAGTTTAAATGAACCAGGTTTGAAAATACCGCTGGTGAAACGACAAACAGAAGGCAGCTCTCTCACAGAAGACGGAGCAGCAGTTTATTCTAGGGCATACTAAGAGATGTGAATTTTGACAGCTGCCAGGACTAGTTCAGCAAAGCTGTCTGCTTGGATTGAAGCAGCAGTTGGATGCTCATTGACTTGCAGTTTCAATATGCTGAACAAGAAAGGCCCTTTTCCTAAGAGAATGGCTGGTCTGACTCAGATCCATACAGCAGCTCTTCCGTATTTGCTCATACAGGAAACATCTGTACCAGCACAACTGCTCCACTGTTGAACCTCTCGAGTCTCTGCTGTCCCGCCAGCCTCCCAGCAGCCACCGCCTGCCTGTGCCGGTGCCACTAGATGGTGCCACCGGACCGGGCAGGCACCGGGGAGAGCAGCTCTGCTCCCCACTCCCTCACCTTTGACGCTGGACACCTGCTGGCCTTGCGTCTTGCTGAAAAGGTTCAGCTCGTTGGTGATGGATTCCAGCATCTTGACAAAGTTGGGTAAGAAAAGGATGACGTGGACGTCGTGGTTGGAGAGGTGCCGTCCGCAGCTGATCCCCTGGGCCCCCTTCACGTGGGGGCCGCACAGCAGGGCTACCGTGGGCCGCTGGTGCACGTTCTTCGGGTTCAGCCTAAACGCAGACAAGAAGGGACTGTTAATAAACCCGAGAATCTCTTACCTTCTTCCTGCAAGAGAAAAAGAGTAAAATGCAAATTGACAGGTGTTTTGCAAATCTTCCGTTGCCTCGGAAGAAGGAACCCACATCCTTTTGTAGCACTGACACTAGAGCGCTGCTCTGCTTGCAGGTTCCCTTCAAGACTTCTTTGCACCCACAGCAGAGAGCACAAGGTCCCAGTCTATGGTGGTTCATCATGAAGCCAACTCGTACTTCCAAAGCACAGGCCATTTTCACTGCTCATGTAGCAAGCCTGAGCTTGATGCTATTTCAGTTTTAGGAGGCTTTTTTTCTCTGACGCTCTGATTTTTGAAGAAAGCTAACTACACAACCTTAAAAATATGGGATGAGTTACCCCATCAGCAGAGCCATAGTTAAAAAAAGAAGAAAAGTCATTTCTACTCCCTAAACCTCACCAACTGCAAAATAAAGTTGATTTCTTTAAATGGCCTGCAAGTCATCGAGGGTGGCTTATAGTAGGATTTTCAGCTGATAGGGTCAGTGCTGCCTGGGATGTCATCACTTACTGCTCTCAATCAAATGATCAGGTCCTAGTAAAGTACTAGAGAATAAACAGATGGAGACTTAAGGCTTACCTTCCATTTCAAGAGCAAGTAATTCAGAGCAGCTATCAACAACATGAAAATACACATGCAATTTTGTATTTTTTGTATCAGAACTAGTGTGGCCAGCAGGGACAGGGAAGGGATCTTACCCCTGTACTCAGCACTGGTGAGGCCGCCCCTCGATGAGTGGGTTCAGTTTTGGGCCCCTCACTCCAAAAAGGCCATTGAATGACTCGAGCGTGTCCAGAGAAGGGCAACGGAGCTGGTGCAGGGTCTGGAGCACAGGTCTGATGGGGAGCGGCTGAGGGAACTGGGGGGGTTTAGTCTGGAGAGGAGGAGGCTGAGGGGAGACCTCATGGCCCTCTACAACTCCCTGAGAGGAGGGTGCAGAGAGGGGGGATGAGTCTCTTGAGCCAAGTAACAAGTGATAGGACAAGAAGGAATGTCCTCAAGCTGCTCCAGGGAAGGTTTAGACCTTATACTTAGGAAGGATTTCTTTGCAGAAGGGGCTGTTGGGCGTTGGAATGGGCTGCCCAGGGCAGGGGGGGAGTCCCCATCCCTGGAGGGGTTGAAGAGTCGGGTTGAGCCAGCGCTGAGGGATCTGGTGGAGTTGGGAACGGTCAGGGTGAGGTTCATGGTTGGACTGGAGGAGCTTCAAGGGCTTTTCCAACCGAGATGATTCTGTGATTCTGTGAATTGTCTGCTCACATCAACAACTATGCTAAGTGCAGTCACAGAGCAGACCTCTTCAAAAGAGTCATCACATATATTTATGCAAAGAGCAGTAAGTGCACTCCAAAGCTGCTAGCAAATTGGGCCCTCCAAAAGAGCAGGATATTCTCAGTTTGGGTGTAGATGCCTGAAAGCTAATTTAGCACTGCAAAAAGCTAAGCAGCACTTTGTTTTCATGAGATGACTTTTGGTTTTATCGATATCGTTATATTGTAACATGTAAAAACAAGGGAAAGGTTTACTTATTTGCAAAAAGGACTGGCTCGCTAGATATTCTGCAATGGTTTAATCTGCCTTGGGCTACACCTGTGCAAAGCTCACGTTCCCTGAAAAAATTCCCAATAAGTGGAGAGAAAAAGCTCTGGTTTGCCTTTGACTCAAGAGATACTTCTGCTTCTGGGACACAGGAGCCAAAAAAAAGCCCTTAGTAAGTCATTCATCTAAGATGGTATGTTCAGCCCTTTCCTACAGAGACTAGAGATGGGGAAAAAGCAGCGTGAACATGGAAACCTACTGTAAGCCTTCCTCCTACCTCAGCAGCCTGAGCCTCGCACTTGTTCTCATGATTATGCAGAAAGAGGCCAATACACGAACTACACCACAGGTCTGCAGGGCAGTGGATGAGTTGTTTCTTTCTGAGGCAAGGAAGGCAGAGAGGTGACAGCCACCTCCAGCTGCAGGACCACCGAGGCACTAGCACGAGCAGCAGCAGGCATCCACATCACACTGACCTCAAAGGCAACCTCTCAGCCTCTTCTACCTCACCCCACTTAGCGGAACAAGACAAGCTGAGCTCTGCTTAGAGGGGACAAACCCACAGCAGCGCGAAAGGGAGCAGCTTTACCTGTTGGGTCCCCCCAGGAGGCTCAGGGCCATCTGACTTGCGCACACTCCCGTCATCTCCAGCCTCCGCTCCAGAGTCAGCCCGTGCTTCTCAGCAACCGAGAGCAGCTTTTTGTGAAGCTCGTAAGACACGCTTGGAACGACCAGCCCAGAGTCTAGGGTTCAAAGAGAGGGGAGGGAGGAAGTCAGAAACGGGTGTAATCAGAGACTCTTCCAGAATGCTGCAGACTGGCAAGGTTTTATATAACACCACTTAGAAATAATGACAGTGAAAAGGCTTATTAGCTGTTACCAAGGGTCTGCTTAAGCCAGTAATCCAGGTTCCTTTCGAGACCAGCAAATGGATCCGAACTAGCGCATCAGTCAGCTTACTCTGAGTGAAGCAGAGACAACTAAACACAACTGCTGGGCTTGAAATAATAGCTTTCCACAAAAATTCAGCAGGCAGATGGCAATTTTAGCAACACATGGACCAGGAAGGCCTTTTTGACTTACAGACTGAATATTAAGTTCTTTCTTAATGGTCTCCAGGCCACCAGCGCTTTAACCCATGCCCAAACACACATAAGTGTTCCTAATCATGGTGAATGTCAGAAGAGAAGCTGTGAACCAGACTTCCCACCAAAAAAGCCTGGATGCATTCTGCCTCCTGACATCAGTAGTGACCAGCCCCAGACTTCCAGCCCCTAACCCACATACCACAGCAAAACAAGACATCCCATATTTACTAGGTAGGTGTCCCCAGCACCTGAGCCGTGCCATGCCAGAAGGACTGGCTTCAGACACAAAAGCTGAATCGTGACACACTGGAGCAGCAGGGGAACGAGGCAGCTGAAAGAATAAAGCCTGTAGAAAAATACTTCTCAGATGTTTTTGACAGCCTGGTCTGCAAGCCAGGAAATGCTCCAGCATGTGGATCAAGGGAAAAAACAAACAAGAGAGGTTTTGTTAAGTGCTGAGAACAGCGCCTGCAGTAGGCAGCAATACAATCCCCGCTCGCTTCTACAAAAAGCCTGCCTGGAATCAGCAGGTAAGAGAAACACAAACCTGAATAACTGTTCTGGCCGATTCTTTATACTCTCCTTCTGCAAGCAGGCCAAGCTGGCGCTGACTTCACAGAAACAAACCCTGCAATAACATCTGTAAAATCTCCTGGAACTAAATATAGAGGATTCCTTGCCACCAAAAGGCAGCTTGCTCTGAGGGGAGCCACAGCAATTTTTCAGTGGTGTGTTGAATAGTGGAGTACAAGGAAACTGAAAATAATTACTTATGGTATATGGAGAGAGAAGTGCAAAATGTAAGTGACAGGTGAGGAAACTGCTGCAACAGCCAGCCAGATATCCCTGAATACCTTCAGCCACAGAAAGCCGCCTCTTTATTCTAACTTTTCTCCAAAATAATTCTGATATCCAAGCCCCTTCGCTCTGTGTTTGAGGATTTGCACTTATGCAGAATCAGCAACACACACTATCCTTCCCTTGAAACATCCTCCTGCAAGGCCTGGATGTCCTTAACTGTCTCCCAGCTTAATTCCCTCCCCATATGGGACAGCCACAGAGCTGGAGCACAGCTGCCAGCAAGAAAAGCTCTCAGCTCCTTCTGTTCACATCGTTCATAAGCACTGCTCCGAGCTAAACAAGCAATCCCAGTAGAGCCCGGGGGAGCAAGAGCTCTGTGAATTTACTGTTTGTGCCTACTCTGGGACAGGCAGATGAGGTGCACAGAAGTCAGGCATGCAGGTCAAAAAGGTCCACACTCAGACCGATGCCTGCTACAGCTCAGGCACAATGTCAAATGTCAAGCCAAAGTGTGAACTCGGTCCTTCCATCAGCACACTCTGCTTCTGCGGTGTTCAGCAGCCAGCACCCCTGCGCTCCCACCCGCCGCTCCGCCTCTGAACTTGGGGCAACAGCAGCCAGCTGGGTGCTCACCACAGCCCAGCGCCAAGCAGCACCAGCACGGTGGGGCTCGGACCACCTGCACTAACGGGAAAGAGTCGTGGGAACATGACACGGCCCAGTGAAAACGCTCTGCCGTGATACGGGCTCAAAGGGGAACAGCCACAGCGTACACATCCGCTCAGAGAGGAAACTTAACAGTTACTTGTGGGCTCCGGCTCTTTTGCAGACAAAAAAACATAACAAGAACCAGTTGTAACAAGCAAGTGCCATATTCAAATGAGAAAAGCAGCATGTATCTTAATTCTGAGGAATTATTTGTACCACTGTATTTCCCCAGGGCGCCCCAGTCACAAACCACTAAGTCAAGCTATGGCGGAAATGGCAGGTTTTGTACCTCTTGAGGTTTCCAGAGTCAAATCGGAGGTATTCCTGCAACGTAACAGTAAAATGTTGCGGAGCAGATCCTGCTGAATCCTTCTGGCCTCCATTTCCACACTCACCAGCTAGTGCTTTGCAGATAGAGGCCCAAACATGTTCAAACACTTGACCTTGCATGTTAACCGCTAATTAAGCTACCTCTGCTAATAGTCTTTCATTACATGCAGCACATGCAAGCATGCACATTATCAAAGTCATTTCAGACTCCTGATAGCAGCCACGGAACATTTGGAGTCATAAGCCACTAATAATCCTAAACCCATCACAGCAGTCACGCACCTGCCCGGTGTTCACACACCCTCTTAGCCTCCAGAGTCACGCAAGGCTCGGCTCTGCCTCTTTCCCATTCATATTTTTGCTACTTCATCAGGTCTTGTTTTTCAAGCTTGAGGGAGGACTTGGAATGAGTGACCTGAGGTCAGGATCTCTTCAAACAGCTTGACAGGACGCATCCTCTGCTAACCTGAAACAGGGGGGTCCCAAACTGTACTTCTGCTCCTTCTGAACTGCGGGAGCACAAATTCCCTGCTTAAACTCTGCACAAGCTCCCCAAGCTTTTGGGTGAAACAGTTGATCTATACTCTGTATCTACCCAATTTGGTATGGGTGTTGCCAACGTCTTCTCTGTAGCCATTTACATCTTTCCCTCAATCCCTTCCCCCAGACCACGAGCCTCAGTAAACCCGCATTTACCATCAACTCAGTGCCCAGTGGGTTAATGCAAAGGGGGTTACTGGGAGGCAGCAGAGGCATGAGATGAACTTGTATTTAGCATGCCAGTGCTACACTTTGTCCTAATTGCTCCCTCTCAGGAGCAGGCTTAAATGCCAAGAGAACTTCCCTTCTTCGCACTCACGCAAGGTCCAACCAGTCAGACGGGCTTATCAAAACCAGGCCGATGGAGTTAAATAAACTCTGGCAGAAAGCAATCAAGGAGGCGACGTGTAAACCCACAAACAAGAACACTACTGCAACAAAACTGAACGCCTGCCAACTTTAATTATGTTTGGGTTGGACAGTGCATCTTTATTGTTTGGTAATGAAGGTAATAAAATAAATTAGCTCAGGCCTTTTAATATTAAATAAATGTATTTTACAGCTGCCTGGAAAAAAAAAAGGCAGATATAGACTAAACAGTTTTGTGACATGCAGAGTATTGCTGAAGCCTGATTAAACATGAAGTACTCTCCGTTTATGAGGCACACTGTCCTGGGCACTACAACTGTGAACAAGTTCTCTCCTCGAGCTTCACTATGCAATCTTACACACATACTGGTTGGATTAAAACACCCTACGCCAGCAGGAGGACTGCGCTAACTCTCCAGAAGTTAACAAAGTAAGAGTTTTTCCCCAAACAAGCCCAGTGCAACGTTGATGTCTGAAGTCCAAACGCCACCCATGCTTACAGTGGCAGGAAAAGAGAAAAAAAACAAGAGAGGGTTGCTGCTGGAGTAGCTCAGTGTGTAAGCCCCATCTCTTGACTATTTCAGCAGCTCTCTAGCTGCTAAAATAGATACAGGTGAGCTGCACAAATGGATGAAATGGAACTAGACTTCGGATCTCCTGAAAGCCATACGTAGCATCATGAACTCTTTCCTTTAGCAATAAATAACTCCAGGTTCCAGAGCCACACAGCTCATAGTCTAAGATGCAGTTACATGGAGTGGGTATAACTCTTCTCCAGTTGAGGCAGAAGGGACATTACTTGCTGTCTTTTGCTGGTTGTAAAGCTGGAGCCACCTGACTGCAGACTCAGCAAAACAGTTACTTGCCCCACAAACGTGAATGATTTTCGCCATAACCTTAAGGGCTAGATTTTTTTTTGTAATCATCATTATTTTTAATTAAGACAAATTCTGCGGGAGTTCTGGCTGACCTTCCAGTGTCAGCCTCTCCCAGCATTAGTGCACAATTCACTCCAGCTGAGCAAAAAACTGTCTGAGGGACAAAGAGACTTTGCCCCATGACCACTTTGTTTTCTCCTGTGGTTGGATAAAATGAACTTAATTTGCACTCTACTCAAAGATCCCAGAAACACTTCACACATTCAATATACACAATCGCTGTAAGGCAGTCATCCATAGACTGAAGAGCTAAAAGCTACAGAGAGTAGAAAAGTCAGTCAAGGACATGGCACACAAAAAAAAGCACCATACTGTCAACATCATCCTCACAGAACAGACTCAGCCTTAGTTTTGTAGCCTGACCCCGGCACATAAGCTCTGCCTGCTGCATTGATTTACTCCTAAGTGCGTATTTTCTTCCACTATCTGCTTATCATGGGGAAAAAGAGTTTCTTGAAGGACAGGCTTGAAGTCTGATTAGGGGGAGCAGAGAGAAATATTGACACTTTGCCCGATTTTTTGAGCACAGTCCTGTTTTCACTTGACAATTTCTACAGCAGCTGAGTTTGAAAAATCCCACTTACTTGCAGATGAACCAGAGATGGAAACAGCACATTTTCTACACTAACAGCATTAACTAGAAGAGACCTGCTTTGGACAAAGCCTTACTAGTACACCAGGGAAAGAAATACATACCTGACCTACGTGGCATACAGCTCTCCTCTTTACTCATCTGTGTGCTCATAAAGACACTGTCCTGGCAGACACCACTGCTCAAAAAGCCAGGCTTTGGGTACAAGCCTGCTGCATGCATCTGCACCACCTACACCGTGTGGGAAAACAGAAAGTTGAGGTGTTGTGGCACATGAGAATTTCAGTCCCATTTCATGCCCACAGTCCAGGCGAGGGAGATTTTAATCCAGTATAATCATCATGAACTGCAACCCAGGTATGTGCTAGCAGTGATTGAACAAAGTGAAGAAGAAAGGAGAGATGAACTGCAAAAAGGAACCATTTGGGCAAACCGGTATGCTTGAGATTTGTATTGTATAATCACAGATGATGAACTGAGATACTCCATCCTACTGCAAACTCCTCTGAGCTCCAACATACCTGCAGAGCGCTGGCTTTGCAGTTACTGCTAAAAGACCTGATCCCAAAACAACAGTGCTGTTCAAACACAGATCGTTCCAGTGCTGACAGCCAACAGAAGGAACAGAGACAGACCTATGCTAACACACATTTAAATTCTCTAGCTGGACAGCTCTGGAAGTAGAAAAAAAAAAAAGACAGCTCACACCTCATACAGCCTTTCCAGGGAGGCAGATTTTTGTTAAACAGTTGCACCTCTCCTTTCAAGCATCATATACTGGTAAACAGATCAATAGCAGCCAGCCCAAAAGAGTAAAGGCTAATTATATATTTGGGAGCAGTGCATATGTGGAGTTCCAGGGACGGACTCAGCTCAGTCATGATCAAAGACCTGGTAAGTTCTATTAGCTTCAGGTTTTCATTTTTGTTAGCAACAGATCCCCATGTTCATTCCCTGTTCACCACCTATTTGGCAGCCTGGCTCCGTAAAATTAGATCTCAGGAAAGCATCCTGGTGGATTGAAGTGTTTATCAAGCTTTGCTTACATCCTACATGAAACAACTTATTTTAGTCAGTCATAAAAACACAGACTGGAAGCCCTGCAGATTAGTCTTTTGGAGAACTGGCATCAGCAGTTTGCTGGTTTTACCGCTGCACAATCCTGGTTATTTCCTAGCTCCATGGAAACGTGGCATAAAAGAGCATGCAAGGATTCACAGACTTCTTCCTCTCCCACAGTGACAAGAGCTGGATATTAGCTCACTGTCAATCACCAGCATCACTTTGTTTGTGCTATTATAGCAGACAGAATAATCACTGTATCAACCAGAGCTCTTAAGACAATCATCTTCAAGATTGGCCTAGGGTAAAAAATTACAAAGTACTTCTTTTCCTCTCTAACAAGCAAGTGCTTTTTGCAAGTAGAGCTTCCCTGAGGAGTCCAGAAAAAACCTCTGTCAGGAGAATTCAAAAGAAGGAGAATTCTTGCATAGATATATCCAAAATCATGGCTTTCGGGGCTACTGGCACACTCATTTAGTTTCAGCAGCTGCTGCTTTTTGAGCCACTAAGAGGCAGGCTGCCTACAGCTTAGCATCCTCCTTCCAGTTGCTAAACAAAGAAATCAGGATTTTTTTTTTTTTTTTTTTTCAAGTGACAGTCCATCATTACTCCAAGCATACTGATTATCTTTCTGTCCCTCGGAGGGCTGACTCGCCTCAAAAAGCACTAAACTGCATGCCAGAAACAGCAGGCAAGTTACAGCTGTTTACAAGAGCTTTTGCTAGATAGCCATTCGCATTTCCTAAGCAAAAGTAAACTTCCTCAGTGGACACAAAGGAAGTCATCCTCTGTGGGAAAAACATCTAGAGACACAGCACTGGGACACTTTTATCATCATTCACAGGACTGTGAACGTGCCCAGCTCAGCACAGGCGACAGGGAACTGTAGTTGTCAATACCCTGCCCGTTGTGTGACACGACAGCTTTTCTTTCAAACAAATCCAGAATTCCATAGGGGAGACTAATCACCCAACAGTAGCTAATGAGGCTAGCGAGACTCTGCAAGTACAGAGGGGAGTCATTTACCACCCTCCCTGTGCAGGCTTGCCAAGAACAAAACAAGAAAACAGCAGTGCTTTCACTGGGCTGCTCCCTTCAGCACACTGCAAACAGGGAGCCAAGAGTTTCCATAGTAAAGGACGATGGTGTTTAGCAAACACGATTTCATTTTCATCCCCTGAATTTACTTACTGATGCTTGCTGTTTATTGCATGTCAGAGTTTTCCTCCCAGGACCTGTACTGCTAGAACACCATATTAGCCATACTTCTCAAATTGGCAGCTAACAGTAGGTTAGCTTTTGTTTCAGACTAGACATACATAGAGGCCCTGTCTCCTCTCAGACAAGCCAGCTGGAAGATGAATTGACAAGTAGTAAATTTAAAAAAAAAAAAAGTAAATCACATACGAAAATGAAGAAGTGCTTATTCACACAGCACACAGGCCATTGGTGGAGCTTCTTGCCACAGGACACTGCAGAGATATTGAAAGCTTGCACAGATTTAAAAAGCAACAGGTTAAATTAAGCAGAAGAAAAAAAGCCCCATCAAAAGCTATTAATACTAAACTATCACTTCTGCTTCAGGAAGTCTTAAAATTGTGAAAGACAAAGCACTCAGAGGAAAGTCTCACTGCATGTTTACTCTTTTCTTTCACTTTTCCTTAAGTACCCTTGGAAACACAACACTGAGCTGGACAAGTTCTGATACGACTCAGTATGTTTTCCTCTCATTCGAGGCCAGAACAGATCAATAGGAAGATGGATGACACAAATGGAAAACTATGATATCGTTGTATAGCAGAACCATTAAAAAAATATATATGTTTTTTAAAAACTGAAAAGCAGCAAATCAGTACAAATGAATCAGCTTCCTTCTCTGAAGTGTTTCACACCCCAGATGGGGTTTCTGGACAGAAAGACAGATCAAGGATCTGATCACACTTCTGCTCAGTGGCCAGACCACCAGGATATCACCTATTTAGTGTCTCTCTACAAAAAGATCTAAAGTTTCATTTTATTTTGATGTGGAAAACAAACATTCCTGGAATGCAGAAGTTCCTTCACTCCTACATTTTGCAAGTGTTAGAAAGCATGCAAACCAACGGCAGGACACCCCAACTGAAGTTACAGGGAATCTGCACCTAAATGTAGCATAAAGCACATATGCTATACTGGATAGCATGTGTATGTAGAGAAATAAAAAGACTGCTTATAGTAAAATCCATTCACGTACATAAGCAGCTCTGGTGCTTGGTCACAAAACTACTACTGGACATGAAATGAGAACAGTTCTAGCCTTCCCCAGAGCCATGGATTAGGACCTGAACAACTGCTCTCCGCATTCCGATTTCAGGAGCGCGGCCTCCCTGCAGGCAGGCAGCTCACTGATCCACCCCACTGCCTCCACCTCCATCCAAGCACCTACCTAGGGGCAGCAAGGACCAGAAATCAGACTTGCAGGAGAACATCTGGGCAGCAGCTGGCACCAGGGAGCTGAACCAGTTTCCCCCAATGATACACTTGACGAATGCTTCAACTCAAGCATCTGCCTGGAAGTTTTTCTTTCCTTTTACAATTAAGACTAAGGTAAAGCAAAGGAGAGAAAGACACAGCCAGCTCTCAGAACACACACTTTACATGCATGTTAATGCTACGCTCATCCAGATTTCTGGGGCTCGATCTTTCACACGGCAGCAGTGGATAGTAAGGTGGGGAGGGACCCCACATAAAAAGCCTTTTGTACAATGAATGTTTGGAATTACGGATGGAAGAGCCAGAACTGTTTCTTTTTACACCAGCGCCATTTAAAGTTCCACAAAACCATGCAGAAATATATAACAATCACCCGAAGAGTATCAGAAGCACATGAAATCTCCTGCCTTTTACCAAGAAAGCACGAATGACGATGTGCTACCGTGTACCAGAATCCTGAGACCATCTCTCCCTCTCAAGAGCCAGCAGTCAAGTCCACGCAGGTTCATCACGCTACTGAAATCAAAGCAAGGATTCAAATGGCTCTTATTCAGGTTCCATTCTTGTCATCCAACCATCAGTTTGTTCCCTAGTGCAAAAACACTTACCTTGTTGCCCTATCTGAGCATTTTTTTTATCTCAGAAATATTGCAAATTAAGGTTGTACACTGATACAAGGCACAGATCCAATCTTAGGTAAATGAATGCCCTTGCTCGTACCACATTAAGCTGACAGACACCCCTTGGGGAAACGATCCACCACATGTGCCCCAGAAAAGCAGCAGAGTCTGCATCCTTATCAGTAAGGGACGTGGCATACCCGTGCAGAATTCTTTGTTAGCGTTCTGGGGTACGACAATCCTTCTGTAGACTATGGGCTCCGATTCCAAGATGTTCTCGTCGTGCCGATAGCGAGCTGGTTTCTCATTTGGGGTCCCCCGGGAACGAGTGCCACTCCTCCTCTCATAAGTTTCAATCTCTTCAAACACAGCTGCCTTGTCAAAAAGGGCCAGGTTCCCTTCGAAATCAAAATCTGTGTCTGGGATTTCATCAATGTCATCCCCGAAGCACTCATCATCTTTGCTCTTCATTTGCCCGTTTTTCAGGCCGCTCTTCTTTGGAGTCACTTGGTTTGGATGACGGCTACTGGATGACCCTAAATAAAAATAAAAGCAAGTTGAAAGTGTGTCATCAATGGAAAAAGCCACGTTTGCTCATACACTTTGCAAACTTTTGGGAGAGGGGAGCTCACGCTTGCAGTCCACCGACTCAAGGGATACTCGCTTCCCAAAGAAGCTGTGGACCTCATCTTTGGCATTACTCACGTTAAGATAAGCTAACGGAAAAATAGAACAAGGCATCAGGAGAGAGACTTTCAGGGACTTTCCACTGGCAAGGTTAGAAAAACAAGCTTGACCACAGTAGCAAAGTGCTTCTCCACACTTTATTTAATTCAAGATGGTGTCACATTAGTGATACGGTAATAAGCTAGCCGTGCTCTGCGACAGTTTTCCTCCTATTCTGAGCTCATGTTCACGCAGGCATGTGGCCCAAGACCTTCTTTGGAATTTCCCTAAATTTCAGAAACTAATCTAGGTGTTTTCTTTCATAACAGGCTGGCCACCTGTTAATGATCTTTAAGGGAGAACTTAAAGCTCTGAATATAAAGCATTTCTTTTTCCTCACACTTGCTATCAATAGGTACACATTTCTGTAGCGATATGAAGTCCATTTCCTTACTCCTATTTCATTATTCTACTTATTCATCATCTTGCATGTTTAAGTACACTTCTTTCCAATCACAGGTAATTGTGAAAGCCTGATTTCTCTGGAGTGAGACTGATTAAAGTCTCTTCATTGCCAGTTTACGGTTGGAGATCAAGGACTGTTACAAAACCATATGCAATTACCAGGTCAACATACCCCTTTACTTGCTTATTTCTTACATTAGTATTCAGGTCACAACAATATTGATGTTTGTTATACCCATTGTTAAATTTGCAATTACTGGAAAATATTTCAGGCCAATTCCAGCAATTACAGATATTGCCTACAGCATCCAACAGATGGAGTCAGAGTTATCACACCAAAACTGCTTGCTCTACTAAAATATTTCTCATAATGATAATCACCTTTATACGAATGAGTTTATTGGCAAAATCCATTTGATAACACAGCAACAAATTGCCACCAAGTTACCACGATGATGTGCGCTCTTTATATACCTCCTCCATAAATTAAAAAGCAGCATTTTTTTTGTCTTTACACATTGTCAATCAGTGGGAAGACAGGGAGAATTTCAAGTTATCTAAGGATACTTAGAAAACATCACAAAAAGATCTGCAATAGGTACAACCTTCATGGCTTCCCACAAAGTTACTTGTCACCTTTGTAAGTGCAGACAAATCTAGCTTGGTCTTGACAAATCCCTCCTTCTCCCTGCCTGGAAAGGCTTATTTGTAACCTCGGGTCAGACTGGCGGAACAGCCGAAAGCTGCCTAACAAACCCGAGCTCTGAAATCCCCCACTTCCAAAGTGCAAAATCCTCCACTCCATGGGCAGGAGCAGCACTTCTCCTAGAAAGTGAAGGGCCTCCCTCCTGTCAATTGTTTCCACAGGAGTGTTCATTCATTTCAGGATCAGGATGGAAACCGGCATAGTCAAGACCAACGGGCCAATTTCAGCCAAGTTAACAAACAGAACTCATCTCTCTACAGCAAAGTTATTCAGTAGCTCAATTACACATCTTAAAATGCTGCTGCTAACTCCAGAACACTCATACGACTACCTGAAGCCTTTATAAAAAACACTATAAAACCAGACGGGAGCAGAGCATGCTTTCCTAGAAGATAAAGGCAGGCTTGCCTGCTATCAAGGACTTTTTAAGCTCTGGCAAATTTGTTCACCTAATATCACGTCTGACTTACGTCACGCTGAAAGATGACTTGCTAAGGATATGTACTCAGGTTTATTCTCAATTAGGAATGCATTGTCTCAGCAATGATTTTCCTCCATTTATTTCTTCCCTATATTTTAGGCAGCATGTCACTTGTTTTTTTCTAGAGAACTGTTTCAGTGACTAACCTGAAAGCTTTCCCAGCCCCCACAGCAAGGAAGTTCTTTGAAATGCTTGGCAGCTCCTTCTCTGGAGTATGTCTCAAGTACTTGAGCTAAACAAAATAGACCTGAACACCCTAAAACACTCCCTCTCTCAAAAAGCTGCTGCAGCTTCAGTCTCCAGATATGCCATGGTCCAGCAACAACAAAAAAGTACACAAGAAGTCAGAATCCAGTATTTCACACGTTGAAAAGCAGGAGATAAGACCCCAAACCTCCAGGGTTTTGAAGAGTCATTGTTCACCATTAAAAAAAAAAAAAAACAAACAAAAAACCCCACAATAATAATTGTGGTAGTGCAAGCAATTTGTTTTTCTGGTCTTTTTGTTTGTTTTAAATGTGGCAACAGTCTGAGTGCTCAACTTATACCAGTTTAAAAATAGTTTTGCTCAAGCATGCCTAGTAAGCACTGAAGAGACTGGAAGAATCATCTTTCCTCAGCTTCATCACCTGGCCTAATGAAAGATATCAGCTTTTCCCTTTCTTCTCCAACACCATTGTATCACTATAGCTACAGCACTATGTTTAAAAAATATCTTAAAGGGCACCTACAAAATTACAACAGCTAATAGCACATCTCTCGCAGCAACAAAGCTACCCTGACTACTGTGCTTACCGTAACCTCACTGCATCAGGAAAATCACTGACCACAGCACAAAGCCACTTACCTCTTCAAAACAGCAGTATCAGTACAACAGCCAGCATGAAACACCTATTCTGCATATCCTGGACCAAATGAAACTAGCAGTACAGCTTTGAGTGGTCAGCGTTACCACACTTTGACAATACACTCTATTTATAGGGTCTCTATTTATGAGAATTTGAAATGACTATTAACTACAGCAGGTCATTCATTTTCAGACACAGTGATTTTCAAGCTGCTGGAGATGTCATCGAGTTTTTATAAACAAACGGGTAAGAACTGAAATACAGTGTAATACACCTTTTGCCAAGAAGCCATTGAAGGACAGAGAGCACAATTCAAGAATTGCTGGTGACAAAACACGATTTAGGAAAGAGGAAAGGGTAAGACTTTCTGGCAAGGAGAATTCCAGTATGCAAGCTGTGACCACCCATTTACATGCATAGTTTTGAGAGAAAGGGAGAGCTTCTTACCAACGCACAGCTTTCACTCTCTGCCCTAGATAAAGGATTCCCAAACCAAATTTGACATATAAACCACTCCAAAGTTGTACATAACTTGGTACGGAGCTAGCAACTGCCACTGCTGACAAGGGAATCGCATCCAACGCTGCTGCCGTCAGCCACACAAGAAATGAAAACCCAGACCAACACAACAGGCCGAGTCCTCCAAATGTTCCTAAACTCCAGGTCGAAGCAATAGTCAAGGGACCCCGTGAGTTGAGATGAATAAGCTAGAGCCTAACCCAAACACAGTGGCAAACAAGCCTGCTTCTTGTGTCAACGTCAAGTGTTATGGCAACCCAGTCCCATCCTGTTACCCAACAAGAGTTTTTATGCTCATTGCCAGGTACTTCTGCAAACAACTCCACGTAACCCTCGGCTGACCTGAAAAGCAAAACGTGGGGATAGATGCACCACCACGCAGTGGATCCAGGGGACAGAAGCAGCTGATGTGAGCAGTGTGTAAATGCTGACGGAATAAAAAGCTGCACTAGAAAAGCTGTGAGAACAATGGCTGGAAAGCTCCCCAGGCTCCCCTGCAGACACAATGAATGGGAGCCAAGACCGTACCTCATCAAAACGAGACGTGCCGGCATTGTGGTGGGCAGCTCTCTAATCCATACCGCTGGATGCCAACTCTGAAATACTGCTGACCCACACAACTGGCTGTCTTTTCACAGACCGCGTTACAACCTTGTCACAGAAGTTGCACAGAACACGGCAGAGGCCTCCAACGAGCTCTGAGCAAAGTGACGCAGTGCTCCTCTTAAAGCATCGCCATCTAGACAGGCAAGAAGACCGGCAGCTGATTCCGTTCAGGGAAAAGAGAAGAGCCTAAAAAGAGGGCAAGGGGAAGGAAAACGCAGGCAGAAGAATCTGAGATAAAACCAACAGGAGAAGCGTCCACTGCCTTCCAGGGCACTAGTGTAACACACCAGACCAAGCCATTGCCTGAAAGCCGCTGTTCACAGCTACGCTTGCTTCCATGGCCTGATCCAGGTGGCTACAGAAAGCCAGACCTTCTAGTCCAGCTCCTTCTGGATGGCAACTTCCAGAGGCTCTGCCCTGCGTGTGTATGCGTGAAGCTTATTAAGGAGAACAGCACATGGCTCCACGTCAAGTTGGCAGCCTGACGCTGCACAGAAAAGCGCCTCCCTCAAAAGATAAACAATACTTCCCAGGCTTTTTTTGTTTCTGAGGAAAAAAACCTTTCATGTCTAGCACACAAGCAAACGTAAAGTCTCTAGAGAGCTGGCCGCCTTCCTGTGAGATCCCTGTGGGAGCTTTTGCTGCCAGCCCTGGCATGAACGAGCCTGGTGCCAGCACGGCACAGAAGCCATTGTTGTGAAACCTGCGTTGGCATTTGTTGTTTATTGATTCCTGTCACACAAGTACTCCAAAAGGGGAACTTTGTCCCTGACTTAGCACGCTAAAGGGCATCAAGAGGTCAACTTTCAGCTGTACTAAACTCTGTATGACTGCAGTTCTAGATGACATCTCAGCCCGTTCTCCCCCAGACACTCATACCCACCATCTCCATAGGCCCAGGACCTCTTCTGTCCCCCTCCCCAAATTCACGTGTCATTTTCCCTGCTCTCCAAATACCCTCTAAAATGTGTGTAAGAGTTCACTTCTCTACCTCATTTATTCTAAAGTTAATCCAAACTAACAATAATCTACATCTAGCAGCTTGCTCAACTTGTTTCAAAGTCTGTAAAAGAAAATCTGACCTGCCGTTGTGCTTATGTAAAACCAACACAAGCTGTTTGTGGTTTGAAGTACTTGCTGCTCACCCCAGACCTACCAGACACTGGCAAAACAGTATTAAGTCCGGTAATCCTCCTACACGCTCCAGCCAGCCAGAATAAAGCAAAGCAGAAGTTATTTTAGACATTTAGGTAGCTGACCTTGAAGTTTGGAAAAGTTTTTCTAAAACCAACTAAAGTAACATACTCAAACAACTGGAATTTACAAAGGGGTAGGGAATTTTAAAAAAAATAAAAATAACCTTAAAGGAACCACAGTTCTCTTCCTACAGCAAGCACCACACAGTGTTTAGGCCTAGGTAGAGGTAAAACACTCAAAACCAGACAGGCTTGAAGATGGTTAGGTCACCAAGGAGCGTGCGCCTCCTCCTCCACATCGTTCTGGCCTTCCTTCTCCCGTGGACGCCATTTGGCAATCATTAAATAAAGTGAAAATGAAAAGAGTTACAACCCTTTCAGAAAATAATACAGCTGTTGGTGGGGGAGGAAGACTTCTGGAGGTCCAGGAATCTCTCCACAAAAATACAGCCTTCGATCTCCCTGTTTAACTGGCCTTGTCCACCTTGGTTTTGTTGCTTTTCTAAACACAAAAGCAAGGGGAAAAAATGAAGTCACAGAAACACGCGGGATACATACCGATGTTTCAACAATTAAGTCATGGAAATATGCTGCATATATACTGACATTTCGGTAATTGCATGATGAAGATCTGGAAAGGAGCACAACCCAGGGGGCTTTGAGAAAAAAAAACGAACATACCCAATTTTGGCACAGCATGAGAGCTGGCTGAAGATTTTATGAACAGAAATAAAAATAACGGATGCTTGACTTTGAGATGCGCTGATTGTATCTTTACATCACCCTCATTAGAGCCAGTTAATTTGTATTTTTAACAACACAGCACATAACATTTGTAATTACTTGTGGGGTGATGTTGTAATAGGTTACGGTTATACAGGCTTTAAATAGAAAAGCTTCACAATATTGCAATTTGTTTCCAGTTCCTTTTAGAGGAAAAATGGAGGCTGGTAATTGGGTAATTTTCAAATAGAAAAGATAGTAGGAAGGAGGAAATCACTGTAACTAGCATTATTCGGCTGTACATTTTCTAACATTTGATGCTGGTGAAGCAGAATAATACACAGGGTGGAACAGGGAATATTTCCTCAAATGAAACTTGAATATTCACTTTAACAAATAAATTGTTAAAGAAGTATTTGCATTTTATGAATATAGGCGTCAATCACACTTCTTTCAGAAATGCTGCAGTAAAGAAAACACCAGTATGTTGGTCTTTGCATACTCAAGGTTATGGGTGAGACTGCATCACCATTTAAAGGGAAGTGCCAGACATTTGGAAGAGCTATACTTATAATACTCTGAGGCACAGCTTGTGAAGTCTCTCCTCACTATTTAACTTCCTCTTCTCCACAACTTCAGGTGGCAATACAAGTATAAAAGCAAACAAACAAAAGTTTCCAGCACCGTTTGAAGTGTTCTTGCTGAAGAAGGGAAGATGTTGCAGCGGGTAACCCAGGCAGGCAGAAAGGAAAGTTGCAGGATAACGCATCTACTCACAGGAATTGTGTCTACGACGGAAGCCTTTGGACTGAGTCAGTGTTTCCATGTGTCGATCCATGTAGCTCTTGGAGCACTGCTGCTGTGGAGAGATGATAATATCCTGATTCTTCATGTCTGTTCTCCTTGGGATATTCTGCGGGGCACTGCTGGAGACGGGCTTCTTTAACACTTTCCCAGTGCCATTCTGACTGGGACCCACTTGGCATCCAACACCAGGGATGCCCATTTCTGTCTGCTGCAGATCCCCACATTGTCTGCTGTCCCCTGGCCCTGGGATCTCCAGAATTTTCAGCTCAGTAATGTCACCTGCCCTAAAAACACCAAAAGAAAAACAGACATTCAGGAATGTCTCCTTCGAGGTACATTTGCAAAAAATAACCCCTAAAGGAAAATATGCAACATTGTACAGTGGGTTTTTTCTGATGTCACTATCAACAGAAACAAGGAGAAAAAAAAAAGTATTTTAATGCTCGAACACACTGGATGTTTCCTCAGACATCAAAATATAAAATTGAAATTACATGAAATCTTCAAAATAACAACTCAAGTATTTCTACACTGCACCTGGATTTTGCTTGAAAGGTTCCTAGCTGAAACAGGAATCAAACAGAAAATGGAAGCAACAAGCACAGACCTTTGTAGAAACCTGCATTAATTTAACAGTTTCTAGATAATACAATTAATCTCAGCCTTGAGGCTATTACTTTTAATCCATTTCTGCAGAAAGCTACCCTTAGATTACTGCAATTCACGCTCAGACGAGGATGGTGCTTCCCATTTCCTCAGAAAAGGGATAAAGAAAACTAATGTAGCACTGGGCATGAGCCAAAACCAAACAAAGAACTAGTTACAAAGACCTCCATTTGCACTGACTGCAAGAAATGAACCAGAAATTAATGTCCCCTACTTTAAACTTAATAGGTTTTTGTCCAAATGGGATATAAAAGTAGCGAGAGCTTGCTACAGACTTCCACACATCTGGAAGAATATGGTTGTCGTCTTTCACCACTCACTCTCTTCAAAATCCAAGGGGAAAAAAAAAAAAAAAAGAGTATTGACTTCAGGTAATCAATCTTATTTAAAAATCAGTGACTCAGACTCTTAACTATCCTAATATGCCAGGTAATGGGAAAATGTCCAGTGATGAGTGACTCTTATTTTTTTTAAGCACAGTGCTACCAGGAGCTGGTGGGAAAGAACTCCTGAGAGCTACAACACTGCTGCATCAATTCAGCTTTTTGGTTCAAAACTCTCTCCTGTCTACACAGAGGAAAGAACATGGCAAGAAACAGAGGGGATAGAGCTGAATTTAATAAGCGCGCTTGATTTAATTGTATTGGGGCAATAATTTTAATTGATCTACCACTCTGCTTTCTCTTCTGTCACACTTTAATTACATATAGTACACAGGTTGAGGGCAAAGCTTTCAGAGAGTATGCCAGCCCCCTCAGCTACCCAAAAACCTAACAACACAATGTATACACACACATACAGTCTCATCCACAAATAACCTCCACGTGTGAGCTACACCACTTCTAACACAGGAATCACAGAGCCAGAAAATAATCTCCTGCACACAAACTAACAGAAACACAAGAGGTACTTCTCATCCAAAGATGCTCAGTAGCAGTAGGGAGATTTAAGGCAAAGAGCTCACTTCCGGGGAAAACCAAAACAAAACATCCAAACTAGATCCAGACCTTGCCTGGAAAAAGGCAGGAGGAAAAAAAGACACTAACCTGAAGGTGACTTCTGGCACGAGGCACTTGACCCCGTTATGGAAAGGCCGCGTCAGGGAAATGGTCTGGCTGACCTGATCCACAGCAGACACTCGTCCTTGATAGACTCCCAGGCTTTCTCCACAATTAATTGACACGATGCTCCCGAGCCAATCCGTAGCCATATTTCTGGCACACAGTTGCTGTAAAGACACAGGCCTGGCCGTAACAAGATGCAGAAAGTGACAACCTGAATCAGCATCAACTGCATCCCCCAGCCCAGAACCCTGGCTCCCACCCAGGCTCCAGCTTTGTCAGCTTCTCTCTTCTTTGTGGGGTGGAAATCACATCCCTACAGACACCAACGATCACAGCGAGCGTGTAAATCCCTGGATGGGGCTTTGCCTATACTATTGTTTGTAACGCACATCGCCATTTACATCATTAAAGGAATAATTTTCTAACTGAATTCAAGACTAACAGCCTCCAACAGCAATATTTAGTCCTGTCTGCGGACATTCTCCCTGTAATTTCAAACAGGGAATTCATCTTCCCTTCCTTTTTTAAAATTTTGGCCTACAAACACTGGGGCAGAACATCTTTTGTGAATACTCAGCAGTGAGAAGATTGATCTCTGCACATACAAATGAAAAGCACCTTTAAGGGAACAGACGGATACAGAGGGGGGGGGAAAAACCCCTAATGCTGGAGTTCAGGACAAAAATGTTCATGCTCTCCAGAGCCACAGTATTACTGCCACAATTAGATAAATGAAAAAAGAAAGTTGCACTCCTTCCCAGCATCAAGTTCTACCAGAATACGGGGGGAAAATTCACTTGGTTTAGTTATACAGTCCCACATAATTCCCTCAATTTTGATGCTTGGCTGAACTTGTATCAACACACTTTGAAGCAGCTAAGCGCATCTTTTGATCCGAGATTTCTTCCTCCAGACAAAGAACACAGGAAGATGACAGGCTCACTAGCATCATGGTAGCGCAAAAGAGCTGACAAGCTCATAAATGAAAATGACTACCGTATATATTCGCCTGTCATGCTGTAATCAACAGTAAGAGGGAGAACACTTGGTATTTACTATAAGGAACACAAAGACAGAAAGCACAGAAGATAACCCAGGAAGATTAACATCAATATATAAACCACATTTCTGTGGGAGTCATTTTAATTCTCTTCAAGCCCTTCCTGTCCTGAGCTTCTTGGGAAAAGATGCAAGGAAAAAAACCCTGGCAATAACTAGGAGGCATGCATGTTAGCAGAAAAAAACCTCACTTCCCCCAACTTTCAGGGGATTGAAAACAGGGGATGCTTCAAAGGGAAGCAAACACTAAATTTGGTCACTAAGCCATAAATTTGTCAGGACCAGCCTCCTCTCTTTCCTGTTTCTGTGTATTTATATTAACCCATGATAACAACATCTGGATTCCAAGATGACGGCTGATAAAAAGCACTTTCAAAAAGACAGGTAACACATTCCCAAGTATCTGCAGTAAAACTAAAATTTCATTCCCTTTCCTGTTTTTTGTATCTCTCTTTGAAAACAAGGGAAAGATTTCAGTACACATCACCATCTTACGAGGATTCTTCCAAAAATAAGAGCCTCCTTTTACCAAGAAAAAAAAATAAAATCTGTGTTTGCATGCAAACATAAACAAGGAAAACTCCTCAGCTCAGAGGATCTCATTCTACTACTTTGTGTGCAAATCATTTAGAAGAGGGAATGAACTACATGTGCAGTGAATGATTTACTTCATCACATATGAGAAACATGAGGACATTTCTTTGTTTACATACACCTGGGAAGTCAAGCCTGCTGTCTAATATTCTGGGCTTTTGTCATACAACTCACAGATATCTTATATTCCCCCCCATCTCTTATTTCAAGTGTGTATTACTGGTATGCCTGACATTCTTGCAAGTTTTAAGAGAAAGTCACAGAATCACAGAATCATCTCGGTTGGAAGGGACCTTGAAGATCATCTAGTCCAACCGTTAACCCAGCACTGACAGATCCCAACTACACCAGATCCCTCAGCGCTGTGTCGACCCACCTCTTGAACACCTCCAGGGATGGGGACTCCACCACCTCCCTGGGCAGCCCATTCCAATGCCTGACTACCCGTTCTGTAAAGAAATACTGACTAATATCCAGTCTAAACCTTCCCTGGCACAATTTGAGGCCATTCCCTCTTGTCCTATCACTTATTACTGGATTAAACAGACTCATCCCCCCTCTCTGCACCCTCCTTTCAGGGAGTTGCAGAGGGCGATGAGGTCTCCCCTCAGCCTCCTCTTCTCCAGACTAAACCCCCCCAGTTCCCTCAGCCGCTCCCCATCAGACCTGTGCTCCAGACCCTGCACCAGCTCCGTTGCCCTTCTCTGGACACGCTCGAGTCATTCAATGGCCTTTTTGGAGTGAGGGGCCCAAAACTGAACCCACTCATCGAGGTGCAGCCTCACCAGTGCTGAGCACAGGGGTAAGATCCCTTCCCTGTCCCTGCTGGCCACGCTATTGCTGATACAAAAGTCAAGCTTACTCAAACATGCATGCAACACTTGAATAAACAATTTATAAGCAATAACTTAGCACACGATGAGTTAATAGCTTTGCACACTGGGCACTGCTGCTTGAGAAGATGCCACCGTGCATATTCTCCCTAGCTGAAAGGTGAGTTAGCACTGAGCTGGCTTCACTCCTTTACGAGGAAAGCAGTCACCGAGCCTACCCTCTCTGCACCTGAGAGACAAGGTGCCATGGGGTGTCTGCTCCCAGCAGGGCTCGTCTCCCCGGGCTGGGTCAGGGCGGGCTGCCTCCAGCCCCACAAATAAACACAGGGCCCCCACAGCCCGCGCCTGCGGGGACCCCGCCAAGAGCCGGCCTGCTGAGGCTTGGAGCCCAGGGAGGGGAGGCGCTCAGCCCAGCCCCCACAGGCCTTCTCCTCCACGGGCCTTCCCCTCCCCAGCCGTCCCCTGGCCCCAGCCTCCCCACGGCGGCCCCGGCCAGGCCAGGGAGGGCCTGGCGCCACGGCCGCGCTTCACGGGAGGGCCGGGCGAGGCCCAGGCCCCTACCGAGGGGTCTCTTCCCGGCCCGCTCCCGCCGGACCCCTCGGGGTGAGGACCCGGGGGGGAAAGGGAGCGGGGGGCCGTCTCACCTGCACCCACCGCTCGCTCCCGCCTCACCCGCGGCCTCTCCACCGCAGCGACGCTCGGCGCTTCGCTCACTTCCGGCCGCGCACCCCGCCCAGGAGCGGCGCTCCAGCCACCGCGGGCACCATAGAGAGGCGTCGCGGTGGGGGCCGAGGCTTCGGCGCATGCGCAGTCCCGCCGCGCTCCGGGAGCCGCCGGCCGCGCTCCACGCATGCGCGGGGGGAACCCGCCCGGCCGGGGGGTCCCTGCGGTGTCTGTCGCCCCGCCGTCACCCGGCCGCCATCTCCATCCCACCCCCGTGACTGCTGGTACATGGCCGCCCCAACACCGTCAGCGCCATCTCCCCTCCGTCACCGCTGCCACACGGCCTCCCTCGCCGCCGTGGCCTCCATCGTGTCTCCACCGCCTCTGTGACCTCTCTCACCCCGCCATCACACGTCCTCCGTCGCAAATCCGTCACCTCCATCCCACCATCATCACCTCCGTCATATCTGTGTCGCTGCTGCCACGCGTCTTCTGTCATTTCTCCATCGCTCCCATCATTGCTTCCAAATGTTCTCCATCACCTCTGTCACACCTGCAGCCATCCCCTCTGGGAGCTCCATCACACCTCCGTCATCGCCGTCACGCCTCCGTCATACCTACCGCACCTCCACCACCTTCATCACCTCCGTCACACCTCAACTGCACCTTCATCACTTCACAGAATCACAGAATCATCTCGGTTGGAAAAGCCCTTGAAGCTCCTCCAGTCCAACCATGAACCTCACCCTGACCGTTCCCAACTCCACCAGATCCCTCAGCGCTGGCTCAACCCGACTCTTCAACCCCTCCAGGGATGGGGACTCCCCCCCTGCCCTGGGCAGCCCATTCCAACACCCAACAACCCCTTCTGCAAAGAAATACTTCCTAAGAGCCAGTCTGACCCTGCCCTGGCGCAGCTTGAGGCCATTCCCTCTTGTCCATCACCTCCCTCCAACTCACCGGCAGAAGCACGAACACATCCAACTCCCACTTTCTCCTCAGCACCATTAAAATCAGCTTTTCCCCCCTCCAAAGCCAGAGGCTGTTTTGCTCATTACTTGGAGGAAGGAGTGGGTGGGGTGCTGGATCCGTGCGCCAGCTGACCTTCCCGAGCTAAACGACAGGCTGTGCCGGGGACACTAATTAAAAACAAAATCATTATGATAGCAGTTGGTAACAATAACGTGAACAAGGTCACTGTGGGAGGAAGGCTCCTCTTCTCAAGAGCAGCCTTTCTGTGGCACAGCCACAAAATTAAAAATAACTCTGTGGTACAATGGGTGGCACCATTAAAAAACCACTGAATTATGTCCCAGTGATGGATGGAGTAAAATATTAATCTTCCTGCACTTATTTTGATTTTATTCTTGTGCGGGGTGAGAGTACCTCACACCACAGAGCATCCCAGGGCAGGGATTTGGGGAGGAGCACACTTTTCAGCAGAAGAGTGACTTTTGCCAAGATCCCTGATATTATATCCCGGTTCAAGGGCTTGGCTAAACATTTACGCCTCATGAAAACGTGTCTGTAAGACAAGAGCAGTTTCCTGCCCCACAAAGCTGGAAACTCTGGAGGGCTGGTCCCTGCAGGGATGCCACTTCAGGTATGCACAGACCCCAATTTTCTATATACTCCCTTATTGTTTGCATGGCAATTTAATGTTTATTGCCCTTTTTTTTTTTTTTAAGGGAAGTTATGCAAGCCTCAGAAATAATCATGTTCTGAGACGGGGAAGCATGGATCAGGCGATGGCCTGAAGCATCGCTCTGTGGATCACCTCCCTGAGAGTTGTGAAAGGCTGTTTTGAAGCCATTGATTTTTTTTTTTATTTTTTTTTCTCCAGGGATAGAAGGGCTAGTCCTGATTTTTAATGAAATCCTGAACTGAACTGGAGCTTGGCATCATCTCTTAGCAAATGCCAGCTGACGCTTTAGCTTCTCTATATACACAGGGAGAAGACCAGAGCCATCACCAATAAAGACTAAAAACTCCCCCTAATGCCACTGGTGTCACAGCCCTGACAGTAAAGGAACAGCCCATTCACGTCCCCATAGGAAAAACCCTGATCCAACATATCCAAGTCAGATTTTTAAGGATGATAGAGAGGTGTGGGGTGTGTCCCCTCCAAAAAAAAATTTTTCCCAGTGGAATAAAACCAGCAAGAAACTTAAGGAACTTTCATATAAGTATTTATTGAGTTAGAAATAGTGTGCAATTTATATCCCAGCATATGGATCTGTTCCACACAGGTACAAACAAGCAGGAATCACTGCTCCGTTTGCCGTGAGAATTCACCTTCACGGTGGCTAAAGCGGACTGCAACGTAAGGCAGTGCATTTTCTGCAGTCCTCAAACCCTTGCTCTTTCACTAGTTTGAATATAGAAATCTATTGCTTGTTTTTTTTTTTAAAAAAAAAAAAGTTAAAAGCAGCAAATACATAGTCTGAAAGCCAGAAGTGTTCTACTGTGCCTCTTACTGCTTCTTATCCCTTATTCTCAGTCCTTTGATATTTTCCAGGCAGCTTCTTGTTAGGAGTTTAGCTAATATCTCAGCCTGTGAACAGCACTACTTATGGATATTTTTGTTTTTTCCCTAGTAGGCTGTCACCAAGGATTGGTAGAAACACTCAGGGATTCATTTCATGAATTTACATTGAGGGAATTTAGCTGTACGAGGGAGCACCCAGAACGGGTCCACTCGAGATGGGTGCTGGCACAGGGGTAGGTCTGGCCTTCGCATCACCTCGAGAGCCCTTCAGAAGGCACCTGGAGCATCAGGGAGAGCCTGTTCCCATCAGCATAAGGAGATGAAGGCTTTGCAAACAGCTCTGCCAAACAAGTTTGAAAGTTTTTCACCCTGTGGGAAAAGACTGGCCAGGTTTCTCAGGGAAGAACCTGCAGGTTTATTCCTGATTGGTGGATGAAGGGAGTTGCCCATGGCAGCTCCGGCTCTACCCGTGGCTCTGGGCAGGGTGAGGACACCCCTACTGTCATCCCACACCGTTTCTCCCAGCCCAAAGCACCCTCTCCTCCCCACCGCAGGGCTGCGGTTCCCCTGGACCTCCCCAAGAGGGATGAGCTTTTCTGCAGGCAAGGGCAATGAAGCTGGCTAGGGGGGCTGCGAGGAGCCCGACAAAGCTGGCTTTGTTCCTCCCCGCTCGCGTTTACATGAGATGATGAAGCCTCCAGTGAAACGACACAGCGAGGGGCTGTGCTAGCTTCTAGAAAGCGTCAGCAAAAAGCAGGCTGAGTGTCCGACTGAGGGCTGGCTTTCTTCTGCAAAGCGATGCTTCCTCCTGCAGCTTATGGAGAGCTCTTCATGGGGAAACGCTTCTTAATCTGGAAGCACTCGCATTTCTTGTATTTCATTGTCAGTCCGTACTGAGGAGTGATGTCCACCTCCTCCCCAGGGCGGAGGCTGAACTCCAGCTGCTGCAGCATAGTGGCCAAGAAGAGGAAGACCTCCCACCGGCCAATGGACTCCCCGATGCATCGCCTCTTTCCCAAGCCAAAAGCCAGCACTTTGTCGCTCTCTGTCCTGCTTATTTCAGTCCCCGCGGCATTAAGGAACCGCTCAGGGTTGAACGTTGAGGGGTCCTTCCAAAGCTTCCTGGAGCAGAAAAGAGACACACCTGAGGAAACCATTTTCACCCATTGTGATGGGGACAGCAATCAAAAAAACTCCTCGCAGAGAAGCATTGCAATGCTTTCTCATGTCACCATCCAAACACTTTGGCAACCTCTATCCCTGATGCCAACTACATGTCAGACCCCATCAGCTCAGTCTGTTGAAACCTCTTTCAAATTCAGATGGTGTTTGCCTGTGCAGATACCAGAGACAGATTTAATTCAGCATGCAATAGCTAGAGATCCTGCAGTTTCAGCCAAAAAGAGAGCACAGAAATCAGTCAGCAGCTCTTAGAAAAGGAAGGATGGAGACCTGAGGGTTTTCCCACCTTGAATCCTCCCAGCAAAACTTCCCAGACTGTCCCAGCTCAGCTGCTGGGAAGTGTCAGATGGGGTTTTCCAGTGTCTTAGCTGCAAATTTCTGCTTGGATATGGGGAATCTTCTCTGGCCCTAAAGGCAGCGTTCCCACTGCAATGCTCACCAGCATATGCAGGAGCAGAAGGAATACTGTAATGTTTCTGTGCTGCTGGGCTATTAGGATACAAACATCTTGAGTTTCTGATCCAAAATACCTGATATGGGAACCACCTTCTGTATCAAGCCTTAGTCAACCTACTCCCCCGCTCCCAAAAGGTCTCTGCTGGAGAGCAGTGGAGGGGTAAGATGGGGCTTTGGTTTCCAGATTCACTTCATTCACCAAAGCTGATTATCATCAATAACGACATGAGCCTATTGAGTTTAATGAGAGTCACGTCAGGACATTTTTCTCCCTGAAAGAGGGAACCAGGCAGTTCCTGTTGAGCACATCCAGAGCCATCAACCCCAGTCACAAGAGCTGCTTGGCAGGAGGATCTACCGATTCCTGATTATTCAGCAGCCCAAGCTGTCAACCCTCACGCATATGTGGAAAGTCCAGAGCATTGAGGATATCACCATGTTACTGCACATAAATTGGGTAAGCCTTGGTGTTGGGAAACTGCTGAACCAGTGACCAAGTCAACACAGAGCATCTCCATGCCCAGAAGAGCCAAGGCTGGACTCAGCATCAAACCCACACAGTCTTTGCTCCGATCTGCCTTCTCCTGCCTTCACAACCAACTCAGATTTTGGGATGTTACTCTAAAGGATCAGAGTGATCTTAATGACAAGCAAAGCCATCGCATCCCGGAGAAGCACAGGGGATTTGGTATACTCACTCATCATGATTCACTTGCCACTGGTTGATAAACACGCAGGTATCCTTGGGGATGTAATAGCCATTCAACGCCGTCGCTTTTGTCGTACTGAAAGAAATACAGGTGGGGGGGAGGAGAAGTTAAGAAGAGAGCCGCAGCTTCATGGCAAAACAAAACTTGGCAACTCCTAAGGGTGTTTCATTTTCAATGCCCTATTTGTACTCTTAGGTCTGGCTAGAAAATACCCCAGTTTGTATTTGGGAGACTGAATAGTCTTCCTCAAGCAGAAAGCTTCCAGTTTCAAGAAGCTGGATGAGTTGTGATGTGGTTTCTCCCAAGGCAGGGGGAAATATAAACCCAGGGATGTTTGCCATCCCCCCACTAGTAAAGGCTTTGGACTAAAACTGCCCTCAAAGCAAAGGATTCGATCCCAGGAGGGCAGCAAGTCAGGAAGCTGCCAGCACCGAGGGCAGCAGATGCAGCCACAGGCCCCAGCACTATCAGTGAGTATGAAAACCATGGGGAGCTTTAACACCAGTAATTCAGGCTGTGCACTGGAATATTTCCCCATAGCAGGGATCGATTCCCAGGCAATTATCTGCCTAAATGGCACCTCCCAGAAAACCACTCCAAAAAAACCCCAAATAACATGTCAGCCGCTCCAGCCCATACCTGTGCGGGATGGTGAAGGGCAGGAAGGAGGAGTGCCTGAACATCTCCAGGATAAAGGCTTCTGTGTAGGGCAGCGTGCCCCGGTCCGACAGCCTCGGTCTCCTCTCCCAGCCGATGGTCTGGTCTGCAGGAGGTCAAGAGGAGGGAGCAGGTTGGGGTCAGCCCTGGCCAGAGAGGTTTTGGCCCCAGAGGAAGTAGGTTCATGGACTCACCTAGTTCTTCCTGGATCTTCTTCTGGACATTGGGGTACAAGGCAACATACATGAGGCTCCAGGATAAGGCAGTTGCCACAGTGTCAAAGCCTGGATGGACATGCAAAAGGCATCTAATTACCAAAAGAGGACAGGTGAGTGGGTATTTACAGATGCCATCACTCTAGCTGTTTGCCTTGGAGCAGTTCCCCCATCAGCTGTCACTGAAAAGCCATCTGCTCTGGTCATAGCTCAGGAGGGCACCTGAGAGCCCAGCAGCAGCTCCAAACACCCAAGCGTGGCCAGGATCTCACCCCAACAGCTCCAGCTCCAACCCCCCCGGGCTCCCGGCAGCAAGGCTTTACACTCAGAAATGTTCTCACCTGCCCCAAAGAGGTCATTGACAATGCTGATGATCTTCTCATTGGAGATTGAGACACGGGCATCCTCCCCCACACCCTTCTCCTGGCAGTGCTCAATCAGCGAGTCTGTGATGTCCCGGATGTGCTCCTGGGGAAGAGACAGTGGGTCAAGGACACCCAGGACGGGGGAAACCTCCCCCAGGCAGTGCTGGCTCCTAGGGGGATTAACTGCAGATTGGAGAGCGCCAAGGAGCTTTCCTGGGCGGAGGTGGGGGGACAAAGGAGTACCTTCTTCCCCCCCATTGCCAGACAGGCAGCACCTCTGGCAGTTGTAGGCATATCTACCCACATCCGAGCTCTTACCTTATCAAAGCTGGTATAATGCTCCTGGACAATTTTTTGCACAAAGAAGCTGAAGCGCCTGTTGATGTCCTTAAAGAGCTGCATGGTACGGCTGGGAAGATACTGGAGCACGGGGATGAAGTCAGCGGGGTTGCCAGAAGCAGCCACATCACCAAATTCATTGCTGAGGTTCACTATCTTGAGCAGCTCTTGGTCATTGTGGTCGTAACGCTTGCCAAAGCACATGGCACAGATGACGTTGGCCACAGAGACCACCAGGTACCGGTTAAGGTCAAAGCTCTTCTCCTCATCCATCAGCTGCAGGAACTTGGTGACCAGGTAGTCAGCCTCCTTGGAGACGTGCTCCTCCAGGAGGCAGGTGGAAGAGGAGGTGGGGCTGGGGGCGATGGAGAAGGTCTTCAGGGCGTTCTGGGCCAGCTTTCGGCGGGCTTTCCACACGTCCCCTGAGTCAGGGCTGAAGGCCAGGCTCTGGCCATTCGAAATGTATTGGAAGCTGTGGAGGTCCGGGCGCCCCATGAAGTCATCTCCTTGCTTCACCAGGGCTTGCTTGATGGTGTCCAACCCGCTCAGCACCAGCACGGGCCGGGTGCCGATCCTGACCTCCATCACATCCCCATACTTCTGGCTCAGCCTGGTCAGGGCCAGGTGCGTGTCCTTCCTCAGCTCCAGCACGTTGCCGAGGATGGGGTAGCCTCTGGGTCCTGGGGGGCTCTTCAGCCCCTGGGGCACATGCTGCCGGAGGGACTGGATGAGCAGGAAGACCAGGCAGAAGACGGCAGCCACGAGGAGGACCTCAGTGGCTGAGACAATGCCTTGGCTTCCCACCAGCGACATCGCAGCCTTCATCGCTGCTGGCATGTAGGAACCTTAATAATAAACCAAAGAGGCTTTATGAAGAGGGGAAGGTCTGTGGAACACCTCTAGTTTGAGATGTTCTTAGTAGCAACCACACAGGACTGCGTGCAGGAAAGCTGGGCTTAACTTGGGATGCAGAGCTGCATCGGTTTTCTGCACTTTCGGAAACTGCTTGCACTTAAAAGCAGTTTTTTGCTCACCAGGAGTGAAACGAATCGGTCCCACAGCTTTTTCTCAGTGTGCCAGGGAAGATGTGCTCTCTTAACTACGGGACCTTTCCTTTTCTACTGCAGAGTTTTCCAGAGTTTTTGACTATAGGAGAGCTGAATCCTCCTGATTCGAGTCATCTGGTTGCTCATGCCAAGCCTCCACTTGCCGGCAAACTAAATACACCGTTGCCACAAATCTTCCTAAAGATCAATGGCCACAAAAGGTAACTGTGGCTGTAGCATGTGACCAGGAGGCTGTGGGCACCCTGCTCCCAGCTCCATCGGAAATACCTCAGAAAACTCTTGAGTCAGGGGTAGGAAGAGGCTGGGTCTGAAATCCCACCTCCCCTTGGGTTTGGCAGGGTGCTACAGCCACCCACGGGACACCCAGGTCCCACGGGGTGAGCAGCCTGGGGGGCTGCTGAGACCCCTGCACCCCCGTGGGTGCAGCCCAGTTGGGACCCCCTCCTAGCCCAGGGCTGTGGATCGTGGCCACCTCAGGGCGAGAGGGGCCGTGGGACAAGAGTTACCTCCAGGACACCCCAGAAATCACCTTCTGACAGCTCCAGGAAGGATGCTACGGGAGATTTGGGGAGCCAGAGAGGGGGAACACCCTGCAGCAGGGCACCCCCCGGCTTTCCATCCCTCGGGGGAAAGCTGGAAGTGCCGCCGGCAGCTCTCCATCCTCCGGGCAGAGCCGTGCCCGGCAGCGGGCAGCCCCGCGGGTACTCACCTCCGGAGCGGGGCGGCTGGGGGCCCGATCCTCCCGGCAGGTACCCCGCTCGCCCTTCGCTCCTGCTTTATATGCATCGCCGCTCGCCCTGATTGGCCCGGCAACCTCCCGTCACGTGACCGAAGCCTAATCAAAGCTGACGTGCGTCCAAACTCCTCAATAACTACCCCGGACCCCCCCCCACCCCCCCCCCCCCGCGGTGGCAGGAGAGGGGTCGCTCAGCCCCACCCCACGCGTGGCCCCGCTCCCCTACGTGTCCCCGCTGGGGAAGCTGCCAGGCGGCGGGCGGAGGTGGGGGGGTCCCGACGGGTCGGGAGGGGGGTGCCGGTGCCGCCCGTGGGTTCCAGACCGGGGGGGGACATCGCGTGCGAAGCGGGCGGGATGTTTGGGCAACCCGCGCCGCCCCGGTCACTCCAGTCACGCTACCGGCAGGATCTTAAAGGCGCCGGTCCCGCGCCCCGGGTCCCTCCCCGACCCCCCCGGGCAGCGCCCTGGCTCCGCTGCGCCCCCCCCCACCCCCCGCAGCTCTCGCTGCGGGCACCCGGCTCCATCCAGCCCCCCGGTCGCCGGTGCCCGCAGCCCCGGGGCGTCCCCGGTGTCCGAAGTCGCGGGGCGAGCGGGAGCGTGGGAAAATAGCCCCGGTGTGCGCGGTGCCGGGTGGGAGGGGGGATTCACTCCCCCACGGGGCTCCCCGAACACGCAGGGATGAGCGTGGACCACCCTCCCCACCGCGGTGCTGTAGCGGTCCGCCCCCTCGGCGGGGGCTTGCCGGTCCCTCCGCCGGTGCTCCCCGGTAAAGCAGCGGGAGGAGAGCCGGGGAGTTCAGCGGATCCGTGTCCCCCCCGCCCCACGCTGCGGGGCAGCTCTGCTGGCCCACAGCCCGGATCGCCTTCCCGTGGGGAAGGGGGCGGCGGGGGAGCCCCGGGGGTCACAGCTCTCGCTGCCCCGGCCCGGTTAAAGATTGTCCAGGTTTGCGTGAGAAGCGGCCGTGCCCTCTGTCACCTCCTGTCCCCTGGGCACAGAGCGGCCCGGGGGTCAAGACGGCGCGGGGATGGGGCAGAGGGTGCAGCCGGAGGTGGGGGGCACGTCGGGGGCGGGGGGATGCTCGGGGGACCAAAAGGGCAGAGTTCACAGCTCCAGCCCCCCCATCCCGGACCCCGTGGGGTGACAAGCCAGGACCTGCCCTTCAGGGAGGACAAGGGGGACCAGCCCGCACCCCAAATCTCGCCCCCTCCACCCGCATCCCGGTCCCCAGCCCGGCCACAGCGAGAGAGGAGAGCGACCGGGGGTCCCGCCCCGCCGGGGGGTCCCAGAGGTGGCATTGGGGACATCGCGTGCGAAGGGGCTCCGGACAGACCCGGGAGGGCTGTCCCGGTCACTCGCAGTCACGCTATGGGTGGGTGGGGGGGGAAATGGCTTTTAAAGGACCAGGGCGGTGGCCCCACGTCCAGGAGCCTGGCCCGGGGTCAAGGCGGCGCCGGAGCAGCTCAGGATCAGCCCCCCTCGGCTGGCTGGGGGCGGGGGGGGCTCCCCGGCAGCGGGTACACCGTCGGGGGTAACGGGGCTGCATCCCCTCTGCCCCGGGATGCTGCCATCACCTGCAAGGGGACAGCAGCCCCCACTGCCACTTGTGTCCCCCTCGATAAGACACAGACATCCCAGCCCTCTCCAGCCACGGGGAGTCGGGGAGAGGGCGGTTTCCCACCGTGCAAAGGCGGGGGGGGGGGGGGGCGGGGGCTGTCAGTCGTGCCACTGCAAATGTCCCCTTTTGGGTCCGGGGGACACTGAACGGTGCCCCAGGCAGCTCCGACGGTCCCAGGCAGGGCTGTCCGTCCCCAGGGGACTCGCTCTGCAAATGTCCCCCACTCTTGTCTTTCCCCGCGGCTGGGGAGAGGGACTGCTCGGGACACACGGACCACGCAGGACACATCGATGTGTCCGTCAAGCCCAGGCGGAGATGTCCCCACGCACGCACGCTCGCACGCACCGTGGCACCTCGTAAAACACGTGCGGGCACCCACGCCCACAGCTCCCCGCGATCCCACGTCCCTCCTGTCCCGCTGCGCTCGCACAGGCAGGGGGGCAGCTGGGCATTCACCCCATCTATAGGTGCCCCTGTACAGGCGTGTTACTGCACGTACAGGCTCCACACACACACTGCCCATACAGTGCTGATGCGCATCCGTGCTCTCCTGTAGCGCGCACACGTGTATTTTAACACTCTCGTGTGCACGGACACGCTCCGTGTTTCTTGTCTGTGCATAAATAACTCACTCGCCTACAAATGCGCAGCAGATTTGGGCTCTTTGCACGTGTTTACACACCCACGTGCTCTGCCACACGTGCACACGCCTGCAGGCACCCTCGTCCTCTTGCTCGCGTGTGTATAGCCTTGCACATGCATGCTGGCACGACCACGCTGACAAACCCACGGGCACGCAGCCGGGATCCTCCCCGGAGCACTGACCCGCGGTGGGAAGCAAGATGCATCCACGAGCGCTGGCAGGAGCATGAGAGTCCTGCCAAGGGCCGAGGTCCGGCAGCGGCTCGCTGGCTGCCCCCCCCGGCCAGCTCTGGGGAGCCAAGGGCTCAGCGAGGGGCGGTGGCCGGGGTGGGTGCCCGGCGTTGGGTGACAATATATTTGGGGCGTGAGGCTGCCTGGCACGCAAGGCGGCAGCTCTTAACGCTGTTCTCATCAGGAGGCACCCTGCCCTCGCAGGGCTTGGCAGCGAGCACGGAGGAGGCTGGGGGGGGTGCAAGGAAGGGGATGGGGGGGGGGGGGGGTGGAAGAGGGGCAGGTGGGTCCCAGGGAACCTCTCTGGAATTCCTGATATGGTGCCAGGACCCTTCCCAGCTTCTCCAGCGCTTTGGGATATGATGGATCAGGAGAGGCTGGCGCAGGTTCCCCGTCAGTGCAAGGCCACCAAGGTCTGAGACGCTGCCTGGGGTGGGGGGTATCAGTCTGCCCCCCCACCCCAAACCCCATGCAATGGAGCCGAGCAGATCCATGGGGATGGGAGAGGCTGTCCGGACCCAGTCAGCGAGGCAGCGCCCTGCTCCTACTAAACCCCAGCCTGCCTCCCCAAAAGCACTCCCAACGTCTTCCTCGCTGGGAGGCATTGTCTGGTGAGGCTGGGACTGGTAGGTCTGCGAGGTGCCTGGCAATTATCAGAATGAATATTAGCAGCCAGGGTTTTGTAACTGTTCTTGCCAAACGTTAATGAACGGCGTCATAGCTATTAATGAGCCCGATTAGACCAGATGTTGAAAGCCTTTATTAAATATTAGCTCAGCTTTTACCTGGGCCAAATTCCCACTGTAGTTTTCAAAGACTAAATGAAACTTAGGGCCAAACCCCAAAGCTCTGGCTCATTCCTGCTTCTCCAGCTCATCCCAGCTGCACTTCCCAAAGCCCTGAATTTTCCTTCAGCTTGAGCAGCAGCCCCACATCTCCTGCCAGGTGCCACACTGTGTTTTCGGAGGGATGAACTGCCCCAGCCTTGCCCTGCACTGCCCCTTTCACCTCTCCTATCTCTCCAGCTCACCTCCTCCCCTCTGCTCCACCACTCCTCTCCCTCGCTGCCTGTTTGCCACGGAGGAGCCGGGGGAAGCGAGCCAGCCGCCTTCTCACGCGAACCTGGGCAATCGTTAACCTGAGTTTGGCTCTGTTGCTGGGACAGAAGGTCCTGCCACCACCAGTCCTGGGGTGCGGGGACCTGCCAGATGATTCCCGGGGATGGAGAGGGCTGTGGCCATGGGTCCCTTCCTGCAAACACATCCCCTCGCTGCTGGAAGCACCTCCAGAGTGGCCATGGAGGTGACAGCCCTCTATGTGTACTGGGAGCAGTCTGGTCAGCCCAGTAAAGGTCTTTGGGGGGAAACGCTGGCACCCACATCCCACAGGACAGCAATGCTGAGAGCGTGTCCTCCATCCTCCGCAGGCCAGGGCTTAGGGACCCCCTTCTGCCTGCCTGTCCTGGGCTCTAGGGCAGTCATGTGCCGTGGGCAGGAGGATAGATCACCATTTGTCCCCCAGAGCCTCTTGGCACTGAGGAAATATCTTCCCTGGCTTCTTGGGCTGGCTCCAGCCAGACTCAGTCCCATTTGTTAATGGATAGCTATTCCCCAGGGCTCTCATGCCGTGACCCCCCAGAGATAAGCACCCAGCCATGCAACAAGGGGAGCACATATAAAGCTGTGGCCTTCCAGGTGGCAGAGAAGAAGGTCCGGGAGGCAGAAGAAGAAGGTCTGGGCTGCAGAAGAGGATCCCCTCTGCTCCCCAGGGCAGGCAGCTGCCAGACACCCTCTGCCTATCATTGCTGGGACCCACAAGCAGTAAAACCAGCCCTGGTAGAGCAAGGACCTGCAGGTAAGAGACCATGTGTGTGTGTGTGGTTTTGAACAGGGATATAGGACCAGGAAAGTCATATTTGGGTCTGAAGGAGAAATTCATGCGCCAGGCTCTCCCCTCCCTCCCCTGCCCACCCAGCGAGCCGTGTGTTCCTGCAGGGCAGCCCTGTGGCATCCCCGCTCCCCGTGCCCCCACACACTGGTGGTCACCCAGCAGAGGCAGCCTCCTGGCTATAGATCCTCACGGAAATGGTGGACATGGGGCCAGCTTCACTGAGGAGTTGCTGTTCCTCTCCTCCTGCCTCCCTGCGCTTTTTTTGGCTGCAGTTTTCTGTGCCTTGTTGCAAACAGACCGTTTCCCCTGGGCAGAATCCAAGGCTGTGCTAGTGGGTGCTGGGGTCTTCTGCAGGGGAAGGGGCACCATTACAGGCTCTGGAGGGCTGAGGTCCCCCTTAAACAATGGCTGGGTTTGGGGTCTTTATAGGTCTCCAGCTTTTCCCCCTTGAAAACCCCAAAGTGCTGCACAGGCAGCTCCATCACCCTTGGTGCCCTTCCTCAGCATCAGAAACACCTGTAGGACTCAACCTCTTGCTAATCCTGGCTCTTTGCCACACTTCTGGTTAATTCCTTTAGGGTTCCTACACGCCAGCAGCGATGAAGGCTGCGATGTCACTGGTGGGAAGCCAAGGCATTGTCTCAGCCACCGAGGTCCTCCTCGTGGCTGCCGTCTTCTGCCTGGTCTTCCTGCTCATCCAGTCCCTCCGGCAGCACATACCCCAGGGGCTGAAGAGCCCCCCAGGACCCAGAGGCTACCCCATCCTCGGCAACGTGCTGGAGCTGAGGAAGGACACGCACCTGGCCCTGACCAGGCTGAGCCAGAAGTATGGGGACATGATGGAGGTCAGGATCGGCACCCGGCCCGTGCTGGTGCTGAGCGGGTTGGACACCATCAAGCAAGCCCTGGTGAAGCAAGGAGATGACTTCATGGGGCGCCCGGACCTCCACAGCTTCCGTTATGTTACAGATGGCCAGAGCCTGACCTTCAGCCCTGACTCAGGGGACGTGTGGAAAGCCCGCCGAAAGCTGGCCCAGAACGCCCTGAAGACCTTCTCCATCGCCCCCAGCCGCACCTCCTCTTCCACCTGCCTCCTGGAGGAGCACGTCTCTAAGGAGGCTGACTACCTGGTCACCAAGTTCCTGCGGCTGATGGATGAGGAGAAGAGCTTTGACCCTTACCGGTACCTGGTGGTCTCTGTGGCCAACGTCATCTGTGCCATGTGCTTTGGCAAGCGTTACGATCACAATGACCAAGAGCTGCTCAATATAGTGAATGTAAGTGAGCAGTTTGGCAATGTGGCTGCTTCTGGCAACCCTGCTGACTTCATCCCCGTGCTCCAGTATCTTCCCAGCCGCACCATGACTTTATTTAAAGATTTCAACAAGCGATTCGTCCATTTCCTGCAGAAGATTGTCAAAGAGCACTACGAAACCTTTGACGAGGTAAGAGCTTGCAGGACCCTCACCTGCACCAGAGGTGCGTCCCCGCTCTCTGCCCCTCTCTAGTAGTGAGTTGTTTTACTTCTTGCAGTCAAGCATCAATGGACATCTACATTCTTGCAGGTATTGCTGCATGTAGCAAGTCCAGCTGGAGTCTCCCTCACCTGTAGTCTCTCCATGTGCAGTCCAGTACTGCAGTCCTCTTCTCCTCCATGGTCTTGTGTGATAGGGCCAGCTTGTTGGTTGAACATCTGATCTATGCCAAAGGTTCCCTGCAGAACCATGTCCTTGTTTTCATAGGTTCCAAAAGCAGTAGAGACCATGGGGGCTGAAAGATGATGTTCTCCAGAGCTCGTATGACCCTAGGCTCCGCTCACATCAGGCTGTTGCTCAGTGACACCCATTCCTCTGCTGGTTGTGCTGCCATGACTTGTCTTCTCTTCCTCTCAGAACAACATCCGAGACATCACTGACTCCCTCATTGAGCAATGCCTGGATAAAAAAGTGGAAGCAAATACTGCCATGCAGATCCCTAAGGAGAAGGTCGTCAACCTTGTGAATGATCTCTTTGGAGCAGGTATCTTTTCCGACCAGTCCCTCAGCTACTGCCGATTTTCTCAGGCTCCTTGTGTTATAGCTCTCTCTGACCCATCTTTGTCCAACACCAGGCAGCCGATTTGGGTCTAAGCACTTGTTCTCTTGCTCGCTGGTCTTCCTGGACCTTTCAGGGACACCCCTAGAGACTAGCATGGGACATTAGCTCTGGAAAGAGGCTTCAGGGAAAAGCGAAGGGCACAGCTTATAGCTCAGCCAAGCTTCACAAGCCAGGGTGCCTTTTCCTGGTTGAGGGAGATGTCTATTGACTGATTCATCTTTGAGTTACTCTTGGAAACTCCCCCGATTCCAGAGAAGTTATACAAACCTGACATGACCCAAGGGTAAATCAGGATGATTGAGAGCAGAATATTTTAGCAAAGGATAGAAACCCAAGCCTTACTGTGTGCTGAGGATGTCCTCTGCCTTCTTAGCCATCCAGGACTGCTCCATGTGATGGTTAAGCAGCAAGCCAAGGCCCGTGCCCTGTGTGTTGTACAGACCTCATCTACATGCTTTCCTCTTTGACCAGGCTTTGACACTGTGACAACTGGCCTGTCCTGGAGCCTCATGTATCTCGTGACATACCCCAACATCCAGAAGAAGATCCAGGAAGAACTAGGTGAGTCCATGAACCTACTTCCTCCGGGGCCAAAACCTCTCTGGCCAGGGCTGACCCCAACCTGTTCCCTCCTCTTGACATCCCGCAGACCAGACCATCGGCCGGGAGAGGAGACCGAGGCTGTCAGACCGGGGCACGCTGCCCTACACAGAAGCCTTTATCCTGGAGATGTTCAGGCACTCCTCCTTCCTGCCCTTCACCATCCCACACAGGTATGGGCAAAGGAGGTGGAGGGACAAGGTGGACTCGAGGCATCTCGAGGCAGCCACACGGACAGCAGTGTGGTGAGAGGCAGGGAGATTATTATCAACTTGTAGAACGCTTCACAGGTTGCAAATTGTGGACATGGGGAGCTCACAGCACTTGTGCAGGGCATTGTAGGAGCTCTCAAAGAGCAATTCACTGAAGATACTCCACCCAGCTCAGGTAGGGGTTGCCCAATCCAGCTCACGGACAGTGCAACTGCCCCTCATACAGCCATCTCCTTACTTCAGCAGCATTAGGATCAAACAGTCCCCCGAGGATGCAGAAAAACCTTTTTGCTTCCCAAACTCTTAAGAGTCTTTTCTCTCTTCAGCACGACCAGGGACACAGTGCTGAACGGCTACTACATCCCCAAGGACCGCTGCGTGTTTGTCAATCAGTGGCAAGTGAATCATGACGAGTAAGTACCTTCTGAGGCAGAAAGCCTCCTGCAGTGACATACGGGACCCTTCCCGCAGAGTTATCTTCTTGGGCAGAAGTAGGGACAACCTGCTTTAAGAGAAAAGGGAGCAGGTGAGGTATTTATTAAATTCAGGGATATTCTTACTGACAGCTCCCACGCTCCAGCGTCTCCCCTACACTCGTGGCCAGGGGACACCATCTCAGCACTTGATGTTTTCCCTTCCAGGAAACTTTGGAAGGATCCACTGACCTTCAACCCGGAGCGTTTCCTCAGTGCTGGAGGGACCGAAGTGAACAAAGTGGCTGGGGAGAAGGTGCTGATTTTCGGCCTGGGGAAAAGGAAGTGCATTGGGGAACCCATTGCCAGGTGGCAGGTCTTCCTTTTCCTGTCCACCTTGCTACAGCAGCTGGAGTTCAGTGTCTGCGATGGCAAGAAGGTGGACATGACGCCGCTCTATGGGCTGACCCTGAAGCACAAAAGATGTGAGCACTTCCAGGTCAAGCAGCGCTTCCCCACGAAGAGCATGAACTGAGCAGTGGGCTTATCCATTGCCCAGACATCGCTGTGGGGGGCGAAGACCTGGGTGTCCTTGTAGCAAAGCTGGGTCTGGTACAGCTTTACGGGATGATATAGTAAACTGAAGCCTTTGAAACTCCTGTCTTATCTTGTTCTCTTTGTAGCATTTCTTGCCTTTTTCATTTCCCAGCATTTCTAATGTTGGCTGTTCCATCAAATGTTGGCTATTCCATCACATCTAGTCTTAGTATCACAAATCACATTTACGGGGTGTGTGAACTGTCTTTTGCTAGAGGGGAAGGGAAGGTACCCCAAAGCAGTCTATCTGAATACCTTTGGGCTGTATTCTTTTAGAATCGCTCTTAGAGGGCTGAAGGACAGCCAACCCATGCCATAATCCCACAGCCTCCAGCGACGTTTAAGATCTTGGCTGAACTGATGCCCAAAGCTTGGGTGACGAGGAGGATGATGTTTTTGAGGTCTAGCCAGAATCACTATTTCCAGACTAATTGGGACAAGTTTTCACTGGTTGAAATTTACCTTTGCTGTAGATGCATCTGCAGCAAAAAACCCTTGGAAATCTTGGGAAAATGCTGATACTTCTCCAAGTCCTCTAAGGACAGCCTGTTCCCTTGTTTCTACACTATGTTTTTAATTGCCTAAGCTGATTTGTCATGTCACTCTAAGATCCCATTCAGAAGAGGTTTGTCTTTGTCCATAGAGGAGCTCAAAGCACTTCAGTCCCTCTGAGAATCTATCAGATAACCTTGCACCAGGGGTTCTCCTGCTGCTCAGATTACTTTCTTCAGAAAAATGGGAGGGATCCTTCAAATGAGTGAAGCCTCTCTGGAGGGACCAGTGTGTTGGAGGACTTAAGCCTCATTTACCACAGTAACTGCTGGCCCTGAAGGACATGAAGAAGGACACCTTTACCTCTTACTATTGAGAAAGTCAAGCTGCTGGTATTCTGGACTGGAGCAAGGTTGTTTTCACAACAGGGCAGAGAAGGAGAACAGGACTTCCTCTAACTCAAACCCAAGAGTTTACATTGGCTGCCAGTCAACCCATGCCAGTAGAGCCAGATGCCTCCTTTTCTTCAACTTGCACGCAAAGCCATCTTAGCCAATCCAGCACCTGGCAAGCAATGATACAGGAACAAATATAACCATCCGGTGCAACACGCACTGCTCTTGAATCGGTTCCCATGGGTGCAATCTGCTCAGCCAGAGCCCCAGACCCTGACCAATGAGAGTTCCTTTCAGGTCCAAATACCAATCACTCATCATGCATTGCACAAAAACTTCCAAGAAGAGAGAGAAATGAAAGAGTGTGTTGGGGAAGAAAATGGAGAAGCTGATTGCCCAAGACTTCAGGGAGATTCCAGCTAGCGCAGGGAGGTGTTCAGACCCGCTAAACAAGCCTGAATTAAAAGGAGTAACTCTGTCTCTCTGTGTCCAGGTCTTGCCTGGTCATCAATTTGTGGTGAAACACTGACACAGTACAGCCTCAGACCCACGTGAATTCACTGAACCAGCCTGAGCAGCTTCACTCTGTGTCCTACTGGCTTTGTCTTCACTGCTTAATGTCATAATCCTGATATTTCAAGAAAAGAAAGGGTGAGGACTGGGAGCTTCAGACCATGGTTTGAGCTGCAGGCTATCAGAGATCTTGGATGAAAAGTGCATGGTTTGGGGCAAGCTATGAGGTCCATCAGCCGAATAACATCTCTGCTACTTATGACAAGGGCCACAGGACAAGGCAATAGAGTCAAGAACCACCTGTCCATGAGGGACATCCCAAAGCTGGCATTCATCTACTGCAAGGGAAGGTGGGATCATCCTGGACGTGGATCTGGGTCTCTCAGTGCCTAACATGGTGATTCAAGAGAGCACTGGGACCGCCAGGGACTCAGCAGCAGCATGTCACGCCGTGGGGTGGAGAGGCTCTCGTGGACTTGGCCCCGTGACTCCAGCTGCAGTGGGAACACGCGATGCTGATGCTGGTGTAGGACCAGAGGCCCCGTTTGCTGGAGCCATTGCGTGACTCTCTTGCCCTGAAGGCTGGCTGTGTTTGCTGATAAGGCCTGCAATAAGCAAGTGCAGATATAAAGAAAGAACAGTGGGAATTTTTTTTTCTCCTTTGGAGATGAGTGTTTTATTGCCCCGGGGCAGATAAGCAGATTAATATTAACATTACTGAGGTGAAACAGCCGCTTGCTGGTGGAAGGTCTCCCCGAGATACATTTATCAAGGGCTGATTGCCTCCCTTGGGGACACTGCTGCCAGTCTGCATCGGGTACAGCCTGGAGACCAGAGACCTGGGAGAAAGAGTCATCCCAGTGTCAGGATGGAGAAGGGGAAGGGAAAAGGCTCAAGGGGAGAGAAATAGCCAGGCGGTTATCCTTCCCTACGCAGCCCTCCTCTTCATGGTGTTGGAGGCAAAACGCTCCACTTACAAAGCCCCATCTTCATTTGGCATCTCTCCCTCCCCTTGATGCCAATGGAGACATCCCATGCAGCTGTGGGATGCCTTTCCAGGCAGCTTGCACAGGCAGAAGGACCCTCTGAGACCTTGCTCTGATGTCCCTGCACTCACACATCTGCTTGGGCATTCTGGTCCGCCCAACAGGCTGGTGACCCCAGGTGAGGTCCCAGTTTTCTTGCTGGGGATGCTGCAGACAGTGTCTCTTCAGTCCCAGCCACCCCAACCCCCAGGCCAGGCATCCTGCCCCCGCTCCTGGACAATACAGTCGGAAGATCAAAGCTGAGCAGGCTCCTTCACCAGATGTTTTCCCTGCTGGGTGTCTTGGCAGCCCCCAGCATGCAGGGAGGAGAGCAGTGAGCACGGGCTGAGCAGCAAACGAGGTGCCCCAGCTCGGCACTGCTCTTTGCTCTGAAGCAGAGCTGCACCCCTAAATCCCCCCACCCAGAGGCCCTCTGCGAGGAAGGGACAGGGGCACCCTGCTCCCTTCGGGGGTGTAGGATCTCAGCTCTTCACCACCTCCTCTTCCCCGTTTCCTCTTGATAAACAAATCCATTGACCCTTGTCATGAAAGCCCCGATTGCTCACAGTAGGTAAGGGACTCCAGCTCCCCTATCTTTGCTTCCCCCTAATGATCTTCCTCAATTAAGCCCTCCAATTACTCCCCAGGTAGCCTGCAAGTGCCGTGATTTTCTTACTGGAACCGGGCGGTGATAAGTCAGGGGAGCTTTTATCACTCCACGGCCAATTGCTTTTATTGTCGGCTTTAAAATGAGTCAGCAGACCAGCCATGGCAGCTGGGCTCCAGCTCCTCTTCCAAAGGCAGGACACTCCCAGCTCCCTCATTCCTGCAGGGAAAGGTCCAGGTAGCCACACACCTTCTCCCTGGAGCTGACACCTGCCTGGTGCCAGCATTCAAGGTGGTGGCATTTCCTTGCCAGGAAAACCCGTACCTAGCCCTGAAACGGGATAGAGGAACCACTTGTGGCTCTTCCTCCCAGATGGAAGGAAGAGGGCAGTTGCTCCAACACTTAATGACCCTCCTCATTAAAAACACATCTTGTATTTCCAACTTCTTTCCTTTGTCTGTTTATTTATTCTCCAGTGAGATCTGTTATGAGGGATCATCTCCCCGTGGGGATTGACTCTTGGATGTCTCCCTTTTACTGCTTGTCTCCAACACTGGTGACAGTCCCTTGACATCAAAAATATAATCCCTTGATGGCCTAGAGCTTAAAATAAAGCTCTGAATTGCACCTTAAACTCTATTTCTGAGCCATGCATGCTTTCTTTCTGCCAGTGGTTTTGGGGACACCTCCCTCTGAGCTGGTGGCAGCCAATCCTCTAAGCTTGGTAGGCTTTGCCCTGGCATCCAGCTTGCCCCACTGCACCAGCAGGCCTCGGGAACTCCTTTCCATGGAGAAGAAAACCCTCAAACACCATCTTTCTCTTTGTAGCTCCACTCCTGGGCCAGAGTCAGGCTTTGCCATGCCTCAAACCCCAGGAGCAGCCATTTTGCAGCAGGGATAATGACTGGTTGCTGCCTTTTGGAGGAGAAAATCTCTGCTCACCCTCCAGGACTGAGTAGCTTCTGGGGTGCTGGAGCTGGTGGGACCTTCCCCCGGTGAAGTTTCATTCTGCAGTGGGTTGGAGAAGATGCTAGCTCTCTGCTCAACCTAGGCTGGACCTGTGGATGGAGGAGAACTTGAACCAACAGAGCGAGACACATTGAACCTGGTTCATGGCTCTGCCCCTATGCTGAGGGCTCCCAAATCAGTAAGAACCCTTCTTCCTCCTCCCACCCCTCCCTTCCCTCTTCCCTCTGAAGTGTTTGGGCTGATTGATTGCCCCGTGTCATTAGAGGTACAAGGTACCTGTTAATCAAAGAACATGAAAGAGGGTAAGGATGGAATTTGTCCCCAGGCTAAGAAGGGAACAACAGAGATGCAGAGATAACCGCTCCCTGCACGCAAAGTGCTGCTGGAGAAGAACTCCAGGTTCCTGGGGATGGCCTCAAACCTGGCTGTCCCCCCACCCTGGCATGGTCACGGGCATGATTTTCCATTGGGGGGAAGGAAAAGACAGGAGAGATGGGGAGCAGCCCCAGAGATACATCCCCACGGACCCAGGAGCCGCCAGGTCCTGCCACCACACTGTCGGTGTGAGCCAAAAGCCTCTGGGATTGTGGATGCTCCCCAAACCCAGCGTCAGCAGCAGGATGTGGGCTGGACAGCTGGGATGCCTTCAGGGCTGGCAGTCACCTGTATGTCCCCAAAGCTGGCGCTGTGTCTGCTGGTGGCAGGGTAGCAGCGGCTACTGCAGAGCAAGGGTAGATCTGGGGGGCTCATTCAGGGGGATGGGCTCTCATGACCCCCAGTAGACCCCCCCCACTAACTGGTCCCATAATAAGGGGTCCCAGTTGATCACTCCGCTCTCATGCCTCTAAAATCAGCTCCCTGGACCCCATCAGGGTGGGTAAAGCCGGGCTGGTCCCCTCCCCAGGGGGGGACACAGGCAGAGTGGGGGGTCCAGCCTGATCCCACACTGGAGGTGAAAAGCCACCACCGAGAGGCAGTGTCCCCAGCCTGCTCCCCTTCTGCTTTAATTAAAACCATCCTGGAAATGAGGGCTCCCCAGGAGAGCCTTTGAAATGAGGCTGCTCTCTGCAACCGAGGGTTTTTGGGGCCAGCACAGGAGGGAGAAGCCCCCCGAGAACCAGGGCCGACTGCCAGCGCTGGGGGGTGGGGACAGGATCCTAATTCACTTTGGTGCTTCCGAGGCGGTTTTGTTTCTTCTCGCTGGGGTTTGGGACATGAACGCCCTCCCGTGGCATCTGTCACACCAGCTCCACGAGTGCCTTCTGCTGCTGAGCACGGACGGACGAGGGGTTCTACCCCTGCTCGGAGTTTTCTAGGGAAGACACATTTGGGAAGGGGGATCTTTAGGGTACTGACCCCCCTTGCAGAGCATCCCACACCCCCCATCATCCCTGTAGCTCTGGGAGTCGCCAAACCAGCCAAACCTGGTTCCCTTCGGGGTTTTTGCAGCTCGAAGGTGAATTCTCCAGGGTCAAATGAGCTGGGAGCTCTCATGCCAGCTTTCCTCCAATGTTTCCAGCCTGCAGATTCTCTGCTGTCTCATACGTCCAAGGCAGCAACCCTCCCCTTTCCCTGCCCACCACTTCTCATCCAGCCTGCGCTGCCCGGGTCCCTCGGAGGCACCAAACCTGCTGCCCAACAGGGACTAAACCAGCCAGAGGATGTAGAGAAGAGGCAGATCGACAGGGCGGGGGGTTGCCCACGCTTTGCTCCCTTAAGCAAAGGAATATCACCCACTCGGGATTTTATTCTCAGCTCCTCTTTTGTTGCTTTTTTTTTTTTTTTTTCCTTTTATTTTCCCTTTTCCTGCCGATTCCCACCAGCTGAAGGGCCCCCTCTCCTGGTGCGAGGCAAGGAGATGGCTGCCCACACATCATCCCGGCCGGCCAAATCCATCCTTCCCCACCCTCCAGCCAGGGCATCACCCACCCACAAGCCAAGACCCTTCCCCAGGAGAAATCCCAGCCAGGACATTGCAGTGAGGAATCCCCTCCGGGTCTCCTGCATGGCCCAGCCTTGTCCACCATCACCTGCGTCACCCTTCCTGCTGTCCCTGGGGGTGCTGGTTGTCCCCAAGACCGGCTGCGTCAGGGATGGAACTTTGGAGGGGAGAAAAAAAAACCTTAACAGCAGCTCATTGGGGTATTTCCCTCTTCCTAGGTCTGATGGATTGAGAAAACCTGAGATCAGGCACAATTCCCCACCAGGCTGGGTTCATGCCTGGTCTCTTCATCCAAGGGCTGAGACCCACCAGCTCTGTGCTGCTCCCCAGCCCCAGGGAGAGGGGACGCCCAGATCCACAGGCACTGTGAGGAAGGATATTTCTGGACTTCTAGTTACTGTCACACAGAAAATTCGCTTGAAATTCCCACCCGCTGATGGAAACAGCTGGAGGGAAGAACCTGAGACTCATCCGCTTTCTCCTCGGTCTCTGGTCCCCGTGGCTGTGTCACCCCTGGGTGCAGTCCACCCGGGTGGGGGTCTGCGCAGCAGTGGGGGGGACAGCCAGCGGGGCTGGCCATCCCAGCGGGTGACATCTGGCAGGGAGAGGGCAGGCAGGAGCTCAGGCAGGCCCCGAGCTGCAGGCAGCCCGATGGGCTGCGTCTTTTACCCCGAGAAGAGAGCGGTGATGCTGGGTTGGTACGTGCCGGGTGTGCAACCGGGCGTTGGCATGTGCACGCCCACACCGTGCGCACGTGCTTGCACGCTCGTCTGTGCTCGTGAGCGTGCACCGGTGTGTCGGTGCGTGTGCAAGCCCAGGGGGGTGCACCGATGTGAGCGTGGCTGGCTTCGGGGTTGCATCTGTGGGTGCATTTCTGGTGCAAACAGATGCATGAGCTGGTTTCATTTCCTCCCAAGGCTGCTCTGCTCGGGGGCTGTGCGAGGAGGAGCCCGCTCCCCACCCTCCGATGCCGCGTGAACCCGCCCAGCCCTTGGGGCTGTGAAGGCCCGGGGGTGCCTGAATCCAGCAGCAAATCCCAGGCTCTTTCCCACACACTGTAGGAGGAAGGATGTGCTCCCTAAAAACAAGCCGGGCTTTGCAACCTGCTCCCTGCACCACTGGGATCTCCCTGGCTCTGTCCCCTGACATTCCCCACCTCCTGTGGTCCCCTTGTCCCCTTCACAGACATCTTACCGGTCCCCTCATCCCAGGGAGAGCATCCTCCCTTCCCAGCCACGCAGGGCCAGGTCTCAGGGCTTGTTTTTTGAGCCCCTGTCCCAGGAGAGGGCCGGGGGTGGGTGGGAAGGCTTCCTGCCCCCTCACCCCCCAACACGCTTGGGGGTATCACGCTCAACGCAGGGAAGTTGGCCGCAATCTCTTCCCACGCAATGACATTCTTCAGAGCCTCCCCGGGCCAGCGGAGCCGCTGGCATTGTCCCCCGTGGCTGGGCTGGGTTTTGGTCACCCATGCCTCGGTGGGGGGATCCCGAAGCACGGGGAGAAGCGAGGGCTAAGCAGAAAGTGTAGGGAGGCCGGTGCCCAGGCTTCCTGCTTTGCTGTACACGAGCAGGAAGTGACAACCACCTCGGTGTCGGCGAGGCACCATCGCGCTTCAGCGTTCCGGCGGCCCGTGGCCAGCGTGGCCCATGGCCAGTTTGGCCTCTCGGCAGAAAGCAGGGGGTTCTCTGGTCCTGCCAGACCCGCTGCCTGGGCAGCGCTGCCCTGCCCCAGCCCCCATGAGCCCGCGCCCCTCCGCGGGGGGATGGATGCGCTGGGGATCCAGCCGATCCCTGCCCACCCTAAGGGACCAGCATGGTGGCGGGTGGGGAGATGCGCTGGGCTGTCTCCTCTCTCCCACCCCTCTTTCCATCCCGTTCGCTTGCTGGAACAGACCCCAACACCGAAGGGGGCCCGGCTGTCCCCCCCCTGCCACCCTGCTGCCTCCCACCGACACCGAGACACCGCGGCCAGCCGGGGAGCGACAGAGACGGCAGGGAGGTGCCCGACCCAGGGCTGCCCCCGCTCCCAGGCCATCTCGCTGCGGCTGGACCCCCCCGCCCTCACCCCATCGCCACCATCATCATCATCATCAGTATGCGTATTAATATTGTTCTTGATATCGTATTATAGGAGCATAGAATGGGTTGGGTTGGAAGGGACCTTGAAGGCCATCTAGATGTTAGGTTTGGTCAGGTTATGTTGTATTACATAACGCTGTATTTTATTTTATTATATTACGTAATGTTATGTTGTATTATATTATGTTACGTTATATTATGTTCTATTATATTGTTACATATTATATGGTTATTTTAATATCTTGTTATTTGAGCATTTTATGATTATTTATCGTTGCTTTAGTAGTAGTATTTTAGTATTATTTTACTATTATTTCAGTACTATTTCGCACCCATGCGAGCACCCACCGAGCAGGCACCCCCGGCCCATGCAGGAGCCCCGGGGGACGGTGCGGGGCCGGGGCTGCGGGCGGGCAGCATGGCTCGGAGTGGGGCCGGTGGGGGTCCCGGTGGGGGTCCCGGTCCCAGTGCAGGTCCTGGTGCCGGTGTGGGTCCCAGTGCGGGTCCCGGTTGTGGGTTTCAGTGCGGGTCCCAGTGCGGGTCCCAGTGCGGGTCCCGGTTGTGCGTCCCGGTGCGGTCCCAGTGCGGGTCCCGGCGCGGGTCCCGGTTGTGGGTCCCGGTGCAGGTCCCGGTTGCGGGTCCCGGTTGTGGGTCTCGGTGCGGGTCCCGGTGCGGGTCCCGGTTGTGGGTCCCGGTGCAGGTCCCGGTTGCGGGTCCCGGTTGTGGGTCTCGGTGCGGGTCCCGGTGCGGGTCCCGGTTGTGGGTCCCGGTGCAGGTCCCGGTTGTGGGTCCCGGTCCCGGTTGCGGGTTCCGGTTGTGGGTCCCGGTGCGGGTCCCGGTGCGGGTGCTGGTCCCGGTTGCGGGTCCCGGTGCGGGTCCCGGTGCGGTGGCGGCGGCGGTGCCCGGCAGGTGGCGGCCCCGCGCCGTGCCCCGCCGTGCCCCGCCGTGCCGTGCCGTGCCGTGCGGTGCCGTGCCGGGCCGGGCCGTGCCGGCGCAGGCGCGCTGCTCGGGGCGCTCCGATTCCGGGCGCCGCTTCCTTCCAGCAGGCCCCGCCGCCCCGGGCGGACCCCGCGCCCCTCGCCCGGCCCCAGGTGGGCGGCGGACGCGCCGCTCCCCCCCCTCGCACCCCACCCCCCCACCCCCCTCCCGGCCCCGCCGCACCCGCTCCCCGCCGCACCGGGCTCGGCCCCGCCGGGCGGCGGCGGCGGCGGCGGCCGCTCCGGCGGCTCCGGCTTCCTCCGCCCCTTCCGCCCCCCCGCGCCCCCCCGCCGGCCCAGCCGAGCCCGGAGGCCCCCGGCAGCGCCGCATGGAGCAGCCGGCGGCGGGCTGAGCCCCCTGCCCGGAGGGAGGTGAGTGCCGCTCCCCGCGCCGCGCCGCCCCGGGGACCCCCGCTGCGCCGGGGGGGTGGGGGGGGTGGCGGGGAGACATCGGGGGGTGCTCGCCCACCCCCACGCCGCATCCCCCCGTGTTTGGGGGCAGCGCCCCCGCCGCGGGGAGCGGGGGGGGCGGAGCGGGGCCGGGGGCCGGGAGCGCGGCGGCCGCGGAGCCCAGACAATGGGGCCTGCGGGGCGGGCCGGGGGAGGCGGGGGGGTGCGGGGGGGGGATGCGCGGGGTACAGCCGCCTCCGTGCCGCTTGACCTGGTGGGTGACCCCATCACAGGCCGCTCGGCGACTGTCCCCAGGGTCCCCATCACCCCCCAGCCGGGGGGCCGCATCCTTCCAGCTCCGGCGATGGAGAGCGCCAGGGACCCCGGCAGCATCCCCTTCTCCTGGGGGGGCTGTCGCCTCCCCCCCCAAACCCACTACCCGGCCGGGGGGCTGCCACCTCTTCCCCCCACTCCATCCCCTTCCCATACAAAGGCCGGGGCCGGTTTTGGTACCGTGAGGCCGAGCCCCGAGCTGCTGGCGGGGTTTTTGAGAGCAGTTGGGGCGGAAGGAGGGAGCGCGGTCTGGGCGTCAAAAGGGGCTGGCAGCAAATAATTTTTTTTTTTTTTTTGGTCAATAAGGCAGTGACGGGTTATTTATAGCTGCGGCTGTTGCTTGTAGGTTTATCGAGAGCAAAAGGGGCTGTGCCATCGTGCGGAAAAAAAAGTAAAAATAATTAAAACCGAAGGTGCGAGGGCCAGGGAGCAGGAGGAGGGGGACGGCTGCCACCTTCTCAGGACAGAGGGGATCCCGCCCCCCACACTGCCACAGGGTTTGTTCCCACCAGACCCACGCAGGAGCCCACCCTGGCAAGGCGGAGCGTGGCCAGAGAGGTCCGTGGAAGTGTGGCAGAGGGATGCAGGAGCATCCCTGGGGGTCTCCATCCTCCCGTTCCTCTTTGAGCCCTGGCGGGATGGTAGTGATGAAGCAAAGCCTCACGATGGGGAGCGACACTGGGATAAGCCCCCTGGGATGCTGTCCGTGTGAACCCAGGGAGTTTTGGGGTGCGCTCTGCCGTGCGACCACTGCCTCCCCCCGCTGTCTTTTCGGTTTTGGGTGGGTGTTTGCAAAAAAACCTTTCAGCCGCATCCTGGCGTGCCCCGAGCCCACGCCGGGGCAGCTGCTCCTCTCTGCGCCATGTGCCCGTCCCTGGGGACGCCCTGACACCCTCTGGGACCTGGGAGGGAGATGCCGGGGCGATTTGTGGGGTAACAAGGGCGGAAAATCGCCCTGATGAGGTTTTTTGTAGGAAAGAGGAGGACCAGGAAAACCCCTCCACGATGGGGACGCCAGGAGCAGCATCTCTCCGGGCCTCCACCTGCCTCCAACTATCCCCCAGGCACCTTCCGCGGTCTGAACAGCAGCATCTTCTCTTTTTCTTTTTAAAAGAAGAAAAGCTACCCCCCCCCCCAAAAAAAAAAGGAAGACTCCCCCTTTTCCCCTGTGGGGCACCCACTCGAGGCTGGGTTGGGGGAGCAGCAGCGAAACCCTCCCTGCAAACGCAGCCAGCTCGCTGATGAGATAAAGGAGGAACGTTTTTCTTTCGATTATAGTAATCGTAGGTGTTACTTGTAATAACAGGAGATAAGATCTTTTGGAGAGAGTGAGGATGTTGTCTGGTTTTGGGTTGGTTTTTTTTTTGAAGTTTAAAGAAACTCGGGTTGTTGAGCGTTGGGAGATGTTTCGGTGAGGGTGAGATGGATGAGTGGAGCGGGGTGGATGCGGATGGCGCCCACGTGCCTATTTCTGACGGGAACGAAGCTTTCCTACCATCTACAACTAAACTTTTATTTAAAATAGAGTTGTCCTTAGCTGGTCCTGGGCAGGGTCTGCTCCCTGTTTCCCTCTGGCTAACTGGGTTTGAAATGGAAATGTAGCATCTTTCCCCCAACCCATCTCATGGTGCTGGTGCTCTTCCGGTGGGGTTTGGTCCGGGGGTCCCAAATTACCCCCAGGTGCTGGTCGCAGCCCGCCTGCAGGTTTGGCACAGCACGATTTTGACTGGTGATTAACAAGAGGAAAGATTTCCCCAGCTCGTTTCCCCGGTGCCCTTTGGATTATCAGGGTGGCAAAGGTATTCACTGTGCCTGCCGTGCCTGCCTTCCCGGGCTCTTGGCTGTCAAGCTGGGCTTCCCGGAGGGAAATCCAGGAGCAGGGCTGGGAGGGAGGCAGTGGGGATGAGCACGAACCTCGGCCCTTCTTGGGGTGCAGTGTCGGGCTGAGGTGCCTCACTGGGGTGCCTCACTGGGGTGCCTGGGTGCAGCGGCTCAAAGGATGCTCGGGCGGAGGGTGGGGAAGAAAGGGAGGTGGTTTTCCGCAGAGAAAAAGCTGCTGGGTTCCCCTGTGCGCCCCAGCTGCTTCCCTGAGCCCCTCTTTGGGGATGGGGAGGTTCCAGGGGAATGAAACCCTCGCCTGGCAGGGCTGAAAATACCCAAACCTAGCACTCGGCTCTGCTGAATTGCTCAGGCTGCTCCCTGGCTATTTTTCTAAATTATTATTTCTTTTTTTCAAGCTGACTTGTGCTGCTACGCATCCTCCTTGGGGAATCACCTCTGCTTTAAGAGAGAAGCGTCGGTAGCGGTGTTTTCCCAGAGCTTGCCGGCGGGGAGGGCAGGGGATGCTGCCTTTAGGCTCTGGATCCATGCCGGAATTACTGCATCCTTCTCCCAACCCAGCATCCCATAGGGATAAGCCGGGATGGCGGAAGCGAACGCGGGCACGAGGTTGGTGCCGGCCTGGGTGACGGCGGGTGACGCGCTCGGCAGGAACCGCTGGCTGTCACATGAGGCCACCGCAGGCAGCGGTGCCTTCGGGGGGCCGGTTGGCAGCGGCCCTGGCGCTCGGTGCTCTTGGGGGTGTGTGGTTTCCTCCTCTTCGGAAAGCCTCAGCTTTGAGGCAGAAATTAGGTAACGATTTAAAAAAAAATAAAAAATAATCAGGCTGCTGCTTAAAAGTCACGCTCGGAAGGAAGAAGGTCTGCACCAAACCGTAGGAGGGGGCATTAGGGGCTCTGCAAAGGGCAGTTCCCGGTGCCGTTAACTGCCTCCCCCTGTAAAACTGATAAGCAAATTTTTTGTGCTATATTTATAACAATGCCACCGTCTGATGTCATGAACGTCCACGGTCCAGGAAGGTAAAAAAGCAGGGACTGGCTGGAGCGTGTTCCTCTTGGCGGGGTTTGCTGGGACAGTTTCCTCTTTAAAAGAGGAAAAAAAAATACTCTTTATAAAGGCTTGAAAGCCCGAAGGCAGGCTATAAATTTTGTATCCTCTCTGCATTTATAAAATATAAATGCTGGTGACACTCGTGAGCTGAAAGCCCAAACAACCGGCCTTCAGGATTGGAAAGATCCAGCTCTCACACGGCGTGGAAGGTGTTTTTTCCAGCCTCCAAATGAGCCGTGGTGTTGGGATGGACCCTTGGGCATCCAGGTGATGCTCCCTGGAGTCCCGACCCGGCTCCGGTGGGCAAACCTCAGCCAGAATTTTCCATCTGGAGTCACATCTAGGATGAAATCTCCATCCTGCTGCTTTTTGTCCTTTCGTTATTTTAAAATAGTGACGTTGGAGTGCCCGGCTGGTGGGAAGTGCTGACTCAGCGCTTTGGGGATGAGCTGCTCCTTGAGCAACACCCAGGGCCGGCTCTTTCTCATCATCCCCACAGGGTGCCGGATGGGGGACAGGGCCGAAAACACCAGCGATGGGAAATTCCCTCCGCAGGGAAGCAGGGACACCTCTTCTTAGCTTCTTCCAGATTTTAGCCGATTCCCTCTATGGACTGATGGAGGGGTGTAGTTTATTCCCTATTTTCTTGGGCTGTGTTTCAGATTGTGGTATCCGGACCTTTTGCTGAAATTTTTGCTCCACACCAGGTGTAAATTCAGAATTTGACCAAAAATCAGCTTGCAAACAAGGAGAGTTTGAGCTGGGGCCGTTTTGGGGGGCTGCATTCCCAGCTGATGCTTTGCGGTGCAGCGTCACCCAGCACTGCCCTCCCTTGGGTCCTGGCCACCTCTGTGGCAGCGTCCACGGGCTCTTCAAGGTGGGTTTGGGTGCCATCTCGAGAGGCTTTTCTTCATGAACAGCCCCAGTGCTGGCTGGGAAGAAAACCAACCCGACGCATGGAGCCCAGACGCTGCGGTGATGGGCTTCGCTGGAAACCCCAGCGCTCAGCTTTGGGTCCCCAAACTCTGCCCTTAGGGTGAGCATCTGAGCCTCTATTTCTCCTCTCTGATACCAAAAATAAAGCGACTTGTGATGTGTCCCCGCTCTGGGGGAAGGTGAAGGAGGTGGTGGCAGTGTGACGCCTTTTCCGGAGGGGTCCAGCCATGGCTGCGGTGGAAACGGGGCCACGTTCGCACCCGCTCTCTTCCTCCCCATGGTTCTGCCCCTTATCTTCTTCCTCCTCCCGTCTCTGCTGGCCTTGCCCCTCGTTTCAGTTCCTCCTTCCCAAAATATTTTGAGCTGCTGACAGCAGGGCTGGAAGCGGTGGCCGCTGATGGCCCCGAATCGATACACTGAATTAACCTGGGTGGGTTTTGGGGTGCACGGGCAGGGGTGCCCTGCCCGCATCCTGCGCGTCCCGCTCCGTGCCCCCAGCCCGGCGTGACCCCGGCGCCCCGGCCCAAGAAAGCCTGGTTTGATGCTGGGGCCGGTGACTTCATCTCTTCCCGGGGGTCGAAGCGGCGAGAATAAAGCTGGGTTTGTTCCCCTCCCACGCACCAGAGCAGGATGCGACCCAGCGCGGGGCCTCGGGGCGCTGCTGGGGGGGGAGCGCAGCACCCCGTGTCAGTGCATCCCCCTGGGATTTAGGAGCGGGTGGGAGCGCCTGTGTTCCAGAGCGCCAATGCGTTTTATCCTGCAGGGAATAGATTTATTTTATTTCTTTTGGATGCTGGGCCTGGGAAGCTCCCAGGGCTGGATGTTTCCACACGTGGGTCACAGGGCACCGTGGGAGAGTGGGGCTCCGGCTACGTGGCCCCCAGTGCTGCCGGGGAGGGGACTGGGATGCTTGCCGAGGTATGAGCGTGGGACTCGGGGGAGCTGCCCCTCGCTGGCTGGACCCCCTCGCTGCCCCGTGCCTCGGTTTCCCCCCTTGGTGCTGCAGGGACCATGATCAGCCCGGAGGTGGGAGGAAGAGGCTTTGCAGGATGAGGCGGGGGGGGGGGGGATTTTGCAAAGCCAGAGGGGTTTGAAGCTTCTCCCTGCTGGTTCCCAGCTGGCCACCACGGTGCAGTAACCACCCTGGGCTGGGGAACGGGCTTCAGCTGCTGCTGGAAGTCCTCTCTGCTCCCTTCCCACCCCCAGGCATCTCCGTCCCTCTGTACCGTGCTGGTTTTTCCCTTGGATTGTTGATGCAGATGCTGCGGTGGCCACGCAGAATGTAAAACCTCTGCTCTTAAGAAGCTGTATCCATGCAAATACCTCATAATCCGGGTGAGCAGCTCCGTGCCGGACTGGTCCCTGACTGCAGGGGGGGGCTGAGCGGACCCAGAGCTCCCACTTTCACATTCATTTGGGGCCGTTTTGGAAGCAGCGCCTCAGACAGGACCCCTTCCCTTCTTGGTGGTAGAAGTGATGATCGCGTGGCCCAGGAGCCTCCTTTGTGGGGGGGCTGCTCCCTGTGCATTGTCCTTACACAGCCCCCCCCGCCGTGCCCGCTTCTCAGTTGTCCTTTCCCCCTCCAGGTCTCATGGTACCAAGTGACGTGTCCCCCCTGTGAGATTTGCGCCCCCCAACCTCCTGAGAAGATGTCAGGGATGCAGGTAAGCGCCGGGCGGGGAGGAGAGGCAGGGATGGAGCGGGCTCTCCAGCCATTCGGAGGTGGCCCCAGGGCCCAGGAGGGACATGGGGACACTTGTCCCTGTCCCCCGGTGCTCCTGCAGAAGCTCAGCACAGCAGGGACCTGCGGTTTTGTGTGTGTGTCCCCCTCTCCGTCCCCATCGCAACAGAAAAACACCATCTGAGCTCCCCTGGCTGCCCAAAATCCCCCCAACTGCTTCTGGTTTAAGTGAATCCCGTTTGGATTTGCATCAGAGGGACAGGAGCCCCACATGCCCGCAGTGGGGGTCCCCGTGGGTCGAGGGGGGCCGGGGGTGGGAGATGCGCCCAGCTGGGCTCTGATGCCCTCCCCCTCTCCCCGGCCAGGCCGTTTGGCCGTCCGGTACAGAATGTATCGCCAAGTACAACTTCCACGGTACCGCCGAGCAGGACCTGCCCTTCAGCAAAGGAGACGTCCTTACCATTGTCGCTGTCACCAAGGTAAGGCCATCGCCTCCCCACGGCCCCCCCGGCGGCTGCTGACGCCCCCCGTGCCGGGATTTCCATGAGATGCCGGGAGCATCCCTGCATCCTGTGACAGGGACGCGGGGTTTGCTGTGCCGGTGGGATCCCCTGGTCCCACTGGAAGTCCCGCAGAGCCAGCAGGGCAGGAATCGGGCCACATGTTTGGTTAATTAATTCCTGGCCTCGTTAGTTAAGGTTTCTCCAAAATGTAAGCCTCTCAAGTGCCTCCCGGGAGGTGGAGGAGGGAGGGGAGAGGCTCACAGTCCGGGAGCAATGCTGTGCTTGGTGCTGGGGGAGGAAAAAAGAGGGGCCCGTGGGTCGGGGGCCTCCGGGATGCCCGGCAGCCTGGGGGGTGGATCGCAGTGACCCCCGTGGGGCCACCAGCATCGGGGTCTGCTGGCCCCAGCACCAACCCTGCCCTCTGCAGCTGTCCCCTGCCCACCCCATCCTGCCTGCAGCCAGGCAGGGGGTGTCGGGGTGCTTGGGGACGCACAGGCAGCTGCCTGGGGCAGGAGGGGCAGCGCTGACACCCACGTGGGCTCCTTTGATGGGTCACTGCCATCTCCAGGGGCCACAGGCTCATCGTGACGTCTCTGCTGTCCCCGCAGGATCCCAATTGGTACAAGGCGAAGAACAAGGTTGGCCGGGAGGGCATCATCCCTGCTAACTACGTGCAGAAGCGGGAAGGAGTGAAAGCTGGGATCAAGCTCAGCCTCATGCCGTGAGTATCCACTGGGGACTCTGCCGAGGCGAATCTGGGGGGAGCTGGCTTGGTCTGGAGCACCCCCTCTGTGTCGGACCAAGGACCCCATTGACTCCGTGTCCCAACAGAAGCAGCATCACCCGCGGGGCTTAGCGAGGTTGAAGGGCGGAAGGGGCAGGGGCTTTCCCAGCGGCGTTGATTTGGGACCTGCTGCCTCTGGGGAAGGCTCTGAGCACCTTTAGAGCTGCCTGCGGAGCTGGGAAGGTGATGGGTGGTTGGATCGCATTTCAGAATGGGTCTTTTACCCAAAGTTGTGGTTGTAAAGGCTGCTGGGAGAAAGGAGGGGGGTTGCAATGGGGTCTACAGGAGATAGGCAGGCAGACAGACAGATGGATAGATGGTTTTGATGTCCCTGCTGCATCCCAGAGCCACCAGTGACCCCCAGTCTAGAGGAGCCGGGGCTGCCATGGGGAGGAAGCCCCCAAGGGGGTGTGGAGGGGCTGAGTCCTGGGCTGGGGAGCAGGAAGGAGCTGTGTTGTGGGGTGGATGCCGGCAGCAAGGAGCACGGACAAGCTGGCCCCGTGCAGGCAGGGCTGAAGGCTGCTCCACATCCCCATCCCCCCCACACACAGCCCCACGGGGGTCCGGCCAGCACATCCTCGGTCCTTGACCTGCCCTATGTGCCCCGTTGCAGGTGGTTTCACGGGAAGATCACGCGGGAGCAGGCAGAGCGGCTGCTGTACCCACCCGAGACAGGGCTTTTCCTGGTGCGGGAGAGCACCAACTACCCCGGGGACTACACCCTGTGCGTCAGCTGCGAGGGGAAGGTGGAGCACTACCGCATCATCTACTCCTCCAGCAAGCTGAGCATCGACGAGGAGGTCTACTTCGAAAATCTCATGCAGCTGGTGGAGGTGAGGTCTCACCTGCCGACAGGAGCTGCCACCGCTCCTGTCCCCCTCAGCCAGCCCTGGGGACCATAGGTGTGAGCTTGGGGACGCACGCATATGGGTCAGAGCTTGTGGGGCTGCAGGTGTGGAGCCCAGGAGATGGTGGGACCTTCTCTGCTGAACCCAGGGGTTGGGGCTGCTGGGGACAGACCCCTGGGGCAATGGGGGGGGGGGGGGGGGGGGGGGGCGGGCAGAGGCAGGGCTAGATGGACAGGGCAGGATGCGCAGGGGACAGAGGGACCAGGTGGAGGGACAGGGATGCCCCCCCACCGTGAGCCCCCACTGGGCCCATCCGTGGCCTCGTGCTGCCACCTGGTGGGATCCCCGAGCCCCGCATCGCCTTGGCGGGGACCCCCCACCCCAGGGTGTCATCCACACCGCTGCCTGTCCGCCGTGGCTGTGGTGGCCCAGTGGCAGGTCTGCCTCTCACCCCCCGTTTCCCCCCAGCATTACACCACGGACGCGGACGGGCTCTGCACCCGCCTCATCAAACCCAAGGTGATGGAGGGGACAGTGGCAGCACAGGACGAGTTCTCCCGCAGTGAGTGACCGTGTCCCTTCCCCGGCTCCTGGGAACCCCCCCCAGCACCCCCTCACTCTCCCTTCTCCCCCGCGCAGGCGGCTGGGCCCTCAACATGAAGGACCTCAAGTTGCTGCAGATCATCGGCAAAGGGGAATTCGGAGGTGAGCCCTGCGTCCCCCACACTGTGGTGGCCCTAAGGGTAGGGGGGGCTCCTCTGCCACCCCCCCCAGGGTGATGGTGGGGCCGCAGGAGGCCGGGATGCTTCCCAGTGCCTCCCGTGCCCGTTTCTCCTGGCTCGCAGATGTGATGCTGGGGGATTACCGGGGGAACAAAGTCGCCGTGAAGTGCATTAAAAACGATGCCACAGCGCAAGCCTTTCTGGCAGAGGCGTCCGTGATGACGTGAGTGTTACCGGAGGCGGGGACGATGCAAGGGAGGGGGCACCTCTGTCCGTACAAGCAGAGGCGGGTGGTCCCCAATGCCCTGCAGGGACCGTGGGAGCCCCCCCTTCTCCCCAAAACCCTGCCCTGAGCCCTCCCGCACCGCGCAGGCAGCTCCGACACAGCAACTTGGTGCAGCTCCTGGGGGTGATCGTGGAGGAGAAGAGTGGCCTTTACATCGTCACTGAGTACATGGCCAAGGTGAGACCCTCACCCCGGGCACCTGCCCCCTTCGCCCTCCTCACCAGTACCCCCCAGGGTCCCAGGGCTTCACCCTGGCAGACCCAGCTGGGTTGTCCCAGCTTGGGTGACATCTCCCTGGGGCCACCATGGTGTTTGGGGGTGGCATCGCTGGCTCTGAGGGAGCGACGTCGTCCCTGGGTCATGCCCCGCGTGGGAGGGGGCAGCGGGTGGGATGCTGACCCTGGTGGCACCGTCTCTCTCCATCCCTCCAGGGCAGCCTAGTAGACTACCTGCGGTCGCGCGGGCGGTCGGTCCTCGGTGCAGACTGCCTGCTGAAATTCTCCTTGTAAGTACGGCAGCGAGAGGCACCAAGGGTTGGCCATGCCCACCGCCCTGACCTGCCCCCACCGGCGTTTTGGGGCCACCTGGCTAACCCCTGTCTCCCTCCCACCCCAACCAGAGATGTCTGTGAAGCCATGGAGTACCTGGAAGCCAACAACTTTGTCCACCGGGACCTGGCGGCGAGGAATGTCCTGGTCTCGGAGGACAACATCGCGAAGGTCAGCGATTTCGGGCTGACCAAGGAAGCCTCCTCCACGCAGGACACGGGGAAGCTGCCGGTGAAGTGGACGGCACCAGAAGCACTTAGAGAAAAGGTGGGTGACAAGAGAGGAGGGTCCTGGGCTGTGGGGACGTGGTGGAGGCTGGAAGAAGGGGGCACATCCTGGGCTGCCCTAAATTTTTCATGCAGAGCTGGTGCTTGAGCCCTAGTTCCTGCTGTCTGACCCCCAAAAAAGGCTGCCCTGAGGGTGGGGAAGATCTGCTGCCCCCCCATCCCTGCCTGAGCCCGCTCACAGGGCTTCTGTCCCCTCTCTCCAGAAATTCTCCACCAAGTCGGATGTGTGGAGCTTCGGGATCCTCCTCTGGGAAATCTACTCCTTCGGGCGAGTGCCTTATCCGAGAATCGTAAGTGAGGACCACCCCCCTCCCCTCAGGGCTGGTTTTGGGGGGGGGGGGGGGGCTGAACCTCTGTTTGTTGGGGGAAACCCACACACCCCCCCATCCTGAAACCCCTCCCCTGTACCCCCAGCCCCTGAAGGACGTGGTACCCCGTGTGGAGAAGGGCTATAAGATGGATGCTCCCGACGGTTGCCCCGCCGTCGTCTACGAGGTGATGAAGAAGTGCTGGACCCTGGACCCCGGCCACCGGCCGTCCTTCCACCAGCTCCGCGAACAGCTAGTGCATATCAAAGAGAAGGAGCTCTACCTGTGAGGGGGGGGCTCGCCCACCCCAGCAGCCGGAGGGGACCCACGCTGGGGGGGGACAGGGTGTGGGCAGCCCCCCTGCCCGGCCCCCGCACCGGGAGCGGCCGGGAGGGAGCCCTGGGGGTGTTTCTCCCCCACCCCCCAATTCTCCTGGTTGCTTCCAAACTTCCAAATCAGTCTTTTTTTTTTTTTTTTTTTTTTTCAGGTTTTGGGGTTTTTTTTGGTCTCCCAGGCTATTTTGGTTTTTTTTGGATTTTTGGGTGGTGTTTTTTTTTTTTGTTTTCTCAGTTTTGGGGTTTATTTTGTTGGTTTTTTTTGTTGTTTTTTATTATTTCAAGCAGGACCCAGCTAAGCGCTGGGCATTTTACTAAAGTACGAATCTTATTTTTTAATGTAAGTAAAAGAAAAAAAAAAAAAAAGAAAAAAAAGAGAGAGAAGAAGGTTAATAAAAGAAGAATAATAATAAAATAAATAAGCCAATGAAACGGACACACGAAAAGGAAACCCCAACGACAGAAGTGATGGTTAAAGGGGAGACGCTGGACTCGCTGCCCGGTCGGGAGAGTGCGGCCGCGTCCCCGCAAGACGCTTTTTTTTGGGTTGTTTTGCTTTAAACTCGTTGCAATGTTTGCATGCTGTCTCCAGAGGCCTTTTTTTCCAGTCCTGTCCAGTGCTTTATTCTCATGTAATGCTACCGACTGTGAGATTAAAACTGTAATAAAAAAAACCATTCCATACGGACGCGGCACATCCCGCCTCACCGCCCCTCTGTCTCTGCTCCCATGGGATGCAGCCCTGGGGGGGACACAGCACCCTCGGATCCCTGGCAGGGTACAAGGTGGGGACAGTCCCCCCAATTCTGCTTGGGGTCCCCATGTAGCTGGGATGAGCATCACTTGGGCATCACTTGGCTCCATCCTGCCCGTAAGAACTGGTGAGGTTGTGACAGTGATGAAGCTGCCAAGTGATGGCAAAGCTTCCCTTTAAGTCAGGATTTATCTTCCACCCTTGAAGATGCTTGGACCAGGCAGGGGAAGGTCTAGGGGCTGAGCTGTGGACCTTGTCCCTTGCCCTGCTTGACTCAACCAAGGGGCTAAAGACAGGACCCCCCATGTCCTGGACCCCCAACCCCAAAGCAGGTGTCCCCACAGGGTCCCTGCTCTGTTGAAGAGTGTTGGGTGGAGATGATGTCTAGCACACGGGGCTCAGCAGGTTTAAAATAGTTCCCTTCATCCATGGAGAATTATTCAGCGTTAAATGATGAGCAGGGCATCGGCTTTACCGGCTGCCTGGTTTGCAAGCTGGAGTTGGGAGCTTCGGGTCTATTTTGGGCCAGGATTGGGACCGAGACTCCTCTTGGGGGGGTCGAAGGAAAAAGGGGGGGGGGCTCTGGGACAGAGCAGGCACAGCTCAGCTCTGGATGGGATGGAGGATGGAGTGACACAGCCTTCAAGAGCCCGTCGGTGCAGAGGGGAGGTGGCAGTAGCTACAGAAGTTGAATGCTCCAACCCCCTTCCCCTGAGACCTCAGGGTGGCCGATGGCCGGAGGGGACAGGACAGGGATATGATGGGGCTTGATCCACCATAGGATTTTGTTTCCCCTGGACTAACCCCTCCTTCTCTTGTCCACATCCCCCTCCCCATTCCTCCTAGTGCTCTGGCAGGCCCCAGCCATGTAAGCAGCTTTACTTTTCGGGCTTATGAAGATTAAAGTCATTTACAGGCAAAGCCTGCAAGAAACATGGCTTTTGAAATGGCAAAAAATACGCAGCACCTTTGTATGATGGTAGACATCAGTGAGCAGGGAGGAGGTTTGGTCCAGCTCCGCATCACATCCCATCGGGTCCCCTTGCCCTGGGTTACCGCTGGCTGGCAGACCCCTGCCAGCCATCAAAAAAAAGGGAGAAAACCTAACCTGAAACTCATTTAGACCTTTGGTTTTCCTCTAAATGGCACCGTGCTGCCGATCTCTGGGACTGTGCCCAGTCTCATGGGCAAGAGGGGGGCTTTGGGGGTGTTTGATGCCACACCAACATCCTCAGCATCCTCTGGGATGTAGCTGGCGGATGCTGAGGGAGGACGTCTGTAAGAAATCCCATTCTTTACTGCAAAGAGCAGAGCTTAACACTGCCAAGCCCCTCCTGCTGCCAGTGTCCCTGCCTCAGTTTCCCCCATACAGGGCTGTTTGCCCCTGACTCCTGTCTCGGGGTCCCCCCTCCCTGCTTTGGGCTGCTGCCCCATGATGCACAGCCAAGGACAGCCTGTATCCCACCAGGGGATTTCTCCCCAGGGATTTGGGGGGCTGTTTCCATCACTGGCAAACCCATCAGCAGCCCCAGCGTGGGCAGAGGGGACAGGCTGCTGGCTCCCATGTGACACCCAGGGGCTACCGTGGCTTTCAGGGGCTGGCTCACAACATGTCCCCCTCCTCCTCCTCCTCCTCCCATTGGCGATGAGGAGATCGGCACTGGGCCCAGTTGTGTCAGCTCCCATCCTGCCTCAAGTTCGCAGCGTGAATCATCAGCGGCAACAGCAGGCAGGGAGTTATTCCTGCTGCCTGCGAGGCCAGCGCCGCCGAACGCCGGAGAGGCCATGCAAAGGCACAAATGGACCTTGCCTCTCTCCCTAGGCCTTTGCCACATGGCGTGGAAGGAGGGCAGAGTCACAGGGTTTAAATAGCTCCTGAAAATTCAGCCTCTGCTTCTGGTAGTGCCTCTCCTCAGGAGCCCAGCTTGGCCTGGAGCTCAGCGTCCCAGCCAGCTCAGGGTACCTGTGGGCAGGGACCAGCCAGGCCAGCACTGACCTGGTGCTCAGAAGCTGCAGGAAGTGAAAGGACAATCTCTGAAGTCACACGTGCTTTGCTCTTCCTTCCCTATCCATCACCTTGCTGGCTTCTCCATGTGCCCCCCCACACCCCTGGACTCCCTGGGGTCACCCAGGCCAGAGCATCTCTTCCAGCGCCAGCGCTTGCTGCCTCTCGGTGCCTGTCGCTGCCCCCTGCTCCCTGCAGACACCTCTCCCTTCTTCATCACGGCTCTTTCCTTTAGCTTTGGCTCTTCCTGAGCGCCTTCCCCTTGTCCCAGCCCTTGCCTGCCTTCTCCCCTTTATCCTGAGAGCCCCAGAGATGCAGCCAGCCTTCCTCTCCCTAAACAAACAAAAAACCCAGACTCACTTCAAAAGAAACCAGAGCGCCCATCTGTTCTCAGCGCAATTCCAGCTGCAGCAGTCGCTCGCTGCTTCCCATTTCCCAGGGTTGCAAAGCCTCCATCCCAAGAGAAGGGGGTGTAATGCGCCCGGGCAGGCCCCCTCCCAAGCTGCTCACTGCTTAATTCCCTCAGCGCTGCTTGGAGCAAATTACCAGCGCTAATTACGGCCCGACGAGGCTCCTTCTGCTCCATCCTTGCTGCGCAGGTTTCCAAACCCCTGGCAGACCTCGCCAGCATCTGTGCGCTGCCTGCACCTCCTCCCCCTCCGCGACTGACTTTATCACGAGGACTATTTTTAGCGAGATGTACAAAGCCATTCCCGTCACCGTTCGGTGTCGTTCACCTCTCCAGCTCCGCTCTCTGGCTTTTCCTTCTGAGCACTCCAGGAAATGAAGGCAAGGCTGGAAAGATCCCCCGTGGGAAAGCTGTGCGTGTGTGTGACCGTGTGTGCGTTTCGGCTGGCGTGTGCCTTTGCTCCGGGCTTGCTTTCCACCACCGGCAGCGAAGCAGCACATGGTCTCCCCATGTGCCTGTTTACATGCTCTGTGTGTGTCTGTCCGTGTGTATTTGTGTCACCGCTTGGGTGCAGACTCTGCCCTGGGAGCCCCCCCGCACCCCCAACCATCTCCTTCTTCTTCCTCAGCCCCCAACAGCATCTCTCCTCCCAGCACATGTGCCGGCAGGGATTACAACCGCCCCGATCTGTGCTGTGTGACCTGCTCCTCTGCCTGGTTACCCTCCTCTTCTGATAACGCACCCGCAACATCCTCAAACCCCCCCATCCCTTGGGGCAGAGGCTGTATGTCCCCTGCACACAGCTCTGACAGGACCGCTCCCACCCCACCCACCCCAAACCCCCCAAAATCCTCTGCTCAGAAATTATGAATCTGGGCAGCTCCGTGCTCAGCCAGCCGCTGTGATAAGACGAGGGGGTCCAGAGGGAATTGAGGGGACATCTCAGCAGCATCCCCCTCCTGGTTTCCCTTCCCAGGTTCCACCCGGAGTCTCCCAGGGGACGCTCTGCCAGGTCACCCCAGGGCGAGGAGGGGGACGGCCAGCCAGAGGTGCTGGGTTTGTCAGGGCACCTGGCTGTCACATCTCCTCCTGCCTAGAAACAAATGGGGAGGGCCTGAACCTTTCCGTGGGCTGGCACTAAACCTCCCCGGGCAGCGAGGGCTTTGATGCTCTTCGGTTTGCGGGGATCTGAACAGAATAACTTGTAGTGCACGTACATGTGTGTATATACGTGTGCGTACCCACAACAGAGATTTAAGGGAAATATATCACACAGAACCGTATAGGGTATTCACTATCAGAATAATACTAGCATTATAAAACTTTTTAGTTAATACTGGGAAAGAGAAGAGACGGGCACGACCTTGTAAAGGACTTTGCAACTTCTTCCTTCATGCCCCCTCTCACGCTCAGCCTGCGCTGCCACAAGCAGAGGCAGTGACATCCCCGCTGAGGACTGCTCTGCAGGCGCATGGATGCACGAGAGCTCGGGATGCCATGAAACACAAGATTTTCAAAATAATAAAAACTCATTACATGACTCAACACGTGACATACGGCCTATGCGATATAGAGCGCTCTCTGAGTATAATTAAGGCTTAATATCAAATAAGAACAGTAATAACACACACACACACCCTTTGGGATTTCTTCATCCTTAGGTGATGATGACAGATTTTCAGAACGTAACGGCTTGGTTCTATAGGAGTAGGAAGGCTTTACATTGAAATGGCCTCCCTGGGTCATGAAAAGGGAGCTTTGATTTCATTTCCATACAGAGCTGGCTGCTGCGTTGCATTTCATCTTCCTTGGCCAAGACAAACTCCAGACACATTTAGCTTTATTTAATTACATTCAAGTAACATGAAAGGAAGTAATTTTATTTGATAATTTACAACAGCCTTACCTTAAACTTTCTTTATTCACTATGTTAATGGCACGGTGGCACCTTTACCCCAGTGAGTGCTGGGCAGAAGAGAACCCACTGCCCTTTGTAGGGATGTTATGCTCAAGACCTCGGGATATTTTTCTCCTGAACTTTTGACAGCTGAAGCCTGCAGTGGTCCGTAACAGCGTCAGGACCCTGGCCAGGCTGTTCCCCCGAGGTCCCTCTGCATTCTGCCCCCGCCCCAGATCCCAGTGCTTCAGCGCCTCAGCATTTTCTTAATAACTTCTTAGTAGCTGTCACGGAGTCGTAGTTACCTTCTTACAGCTAAGTAGTTTACACAGAGAAGCTGATTGTGCTGGGGAGGATACACAACATACTTTCATCGGCTGCTCTATGGAAAAAAAGATACTTCAGCAGAGATTAATTAGTATTGAGGTTTAATCAGTGGCTGCTCTATTGCTTTTTTGTTGTCAGAGACCTCAAAGAAAGGGGGCAGGTGTCCCCCACTGTCCCCAAGGCAAGAGCCACCCCACCGCTGGCCGTAGCTCTGCTCAGCGTCTGGGTCCATTCCAGAAGCCACCGTCATGGGGCGGATGTCACTGAGCCTTGTCCCCATGTCTGGATCAGGTGGCTGCCCCGGCTGGGTGGCAGCGATGGGCACAGCAGGGTACCCCTGTCCCCATCCAGTTGGGACATCCCCATCCACAGGTGGGACTAGCAAAGGTGACTCTGCTCCTCTGGGTCAGGACTGAGCGCGGAGGTCCCTGTGTTTGCAGTGTCTGTCCCCATCACAAGAAGTGACAATCAACTGCCAAGTGTAAGCCTGACTTATCCCAGCAGAGACGCTGCCTGCTTTGTTTAGCAACGCCTCTCATTTCCTCCCTTGTCACGTCTCCAGCACACACACACGTCTTTCCAGGATTAACTCACCTACTCAGGGCCTTCAAAGGTTTAAACCTTTGTGTTCCCCTGGATTTCAGGCTGACAAGGATCAGGTCACGCTCTTTGACGTCCTTATGGCTACTGCATTGCAACTCAAGGTCACAGACCCTTCCCCTCCCACGCACAATCTACAGGACAACTCTAAGAACCAGACACTCCAGGAAATCCTGACCATTTCTGGTCCCCTTTGGGGGTCTCTGGAGCATCCCTCTGGTTGAGGGAAGGGCTTCCAGGTGTGGCTTTGAAGCCAGTTCTCCCATTACCTGGAAAGAAGAGCTGAAATGATCCTTCTCACCAGGGCAGAGGAAACTGAACTACTTGCATCCTATTCAAATCAGGTGTCAATGCTGAGAGAGGATCCTCTTAACTTCCACTGGCTTGTCTGAGGCTGGCTGCTACTGGGGGACGTTTCATCTCCCTTCCGACTAATCCACGGAGATGTGTGATATAGCATAAGCTAATATAATAGGTCAAGCAAGGATTTACATCTCATTACTGCAGGTTAGAGTCCTGGGAGGAAGGATGAGTCATTCTTACTTGAATATATTTCAGGGATAAGGAACAGTTCAGCTGCCCGAAGAAAAGCAAATGGGAAATCAACCACCTTGAAGCATCACCATGGGCTCGATCACCAGCCCTCTGCACCCTCTGATTTCCATCTCTCCTCTATCTCCAGATGGGACACTGGCCTTTCTGGAAAGAGAGGGGGCCAAAGAGCTAAGAGGATGGGAGAGGTGCCAGCAGCTGCAAGACCTTGCTGGAGACCTCCTTTGCCTTTAGCTCCATCCCTACAAAACCAGTTCCCCAACCACCCTGAGCTGCAAGAGGCTGCAAAGGTCAACCTCATGGTCCCCCTCCGTGGGGCACGTCCATGGTGAGTGAGCATCCCTGTCACGAGTGACTGGGTCCCAGCTGCTGCCGGTAATCGTGTGCTAATTTTCACCCAGCTGCTTTGGCCAAGCATTTCTGCGCATCAGGAGCTGTTTCCTCTTAGTTTCTCAGACAGGGAGGCTACATGGTAGCTGACCCATCTAACCCAGCTGGAAAAAATCGGTCCTGACTTCAAGTCTCTTACTGTTAGTGAATGTTTAGATAGAAATCCGGCCTGAGCAAAGCTCCTAGGACCAGCCACGTCAAAAGTCTGCTCTGAACTGACCCAAGGCTCAAACCTGCCCGGCATCCAAGGGCAAAGCGGCTCTGGGACACAAGCAGGGATGTTTTTCCTTCTCTCTGTCCCTCTTTTCATCCAGTCCTTGTCTAACTGACAGCCAGAACTTGATCACACTGTTGGCAATGGGACGTCTGCCGGGGGCTCTCAGCCTATTTCTAAGCAGGTTGTGAAAGCTCACTGTGGATTAAAACGTGTTTTCCATGGGCTGTCAGTGGGAAAATTCTTAGGGGGTCTGCAGATCGGTGTGAAAAGTGAAAATCATTGCTTCAAACAGTTGGCAGGACTCATGAGCAGACAGCTCCGTGTTGACTCAGGGCAAGCAGCAGCCACACGGCCATCTGAGTCGGGGGGAGGTGATGTGGGTGACGCTGGAGTTGTGCCCAGTGGTGCCTCGGAAGGGTCTCCCTCAGCCCAATGGCTGTGTAGAAAGACGATTTGCACGTTCGAATGAACTCAGGGGAACTGCTGGCATCATTCAGGGGGCTTTTCCAGGATTTAGCCATGGCCCCAGAGAGCCTTCACCGGGGCAAATCCCCTTTTGTCACTTCCAAAAGTGGCCTCCAATCCCTAAGAGCAGCACCTAACTGCTGACCGGATTATTATCCAAGAAAATGCATTATTTTTTTTTTTAAGTTTTCCTTTTAAGACAAATTTTTGCCTGGTGCAACCTTGGGCAAGGGGGGAAGAGAGAAGATGAGCCAGCTCCCCCTCCCTTTTTCACTTTATTGCCTGATGCCTGTTCCATCATTTTAATCTGCGGAGATTGTCTTTAAATTTCAGAAATGAAATGATTTCCCGCAAGCCGGGATTGGGGTTTGGATCCGCACTCATTTTCTGTGAGTGGAGAAGAAAAAAGGGAGAAATGTGTGTTAAAGCCAGGCTGGCCATCTGGAAGGGAGGTACGTTTCTGATGCCATTAATTGCTCGCTCCCCAAGGCCTGCGATACGGCTGCAGCCAAAGGAAATAGCAGGAGTGGGAGTGGGAGTGGGGAGGCAGGAGAGCTGGAGGGGCCGAGGGGATTATGCAGCGAAATCAGTGTCTGCTCTGTCCTCAGCCTCCTGATTTAGGTGACCGATGAACGCGTGGGTCACAGGGCTGGCTCTGGTACATCAGCGAGGCAGTGTTTGTGCAGCTTTTATATCAATTAATATCATTAATACCACTAGGAAAGAGAGGAACAAGCTTCTGGGCACGCCAACCCTTAGATCTACCAGCAAACAACAGTTGCACTGGTGTATGGTCCATATGGCTTTTACAGAGTGCGAAATCCGGTTTTTCTTCCAGCCAGACCCAAAGGATGGGGAATAGAGTGAGGGAAAAAGCTGTTGCTGGGGGTTTGCTCCAGCGCAGCCCCTCGATGGGATAAACCAGCCAGGCTGTTCTATCATCGCTGTCCCCAACAGCAGGAGACGGGGGCACGGTGTCCGGGGGGGGTCGGGCAGGGCTCACGGCGGCCCCCACCGTGCCCTCACCCCCCCCACACTCCGCGGGGCCGGTCGTGCGGGCTGCGCCGGGAGCCGCTGCTTGCGGGGCTGGCGGCTCCGGGGGCTCCGTCCCCGCTGAAGTTTCCCCCCGGGGGTCGCGGGACTCTCCGTGGTCCCGGCGTGGGGTTGGGGGTGGGGGGTGGGGGGGCGGCGGCTCCGCCTCTCGGCCGGGCGGGGACCGGGGCCGGGCGGGAGGCGGTGGCGGGGCCGGGCGGGAGGCGGTGCCGCCGCCGCCGCGCACACACCGGAGCTGTCCGTGTCCCGGTGCTGCAGCGCCCGCCGCTCCGCTGCCCTCCGCTCCGCTCCGCGGCCAGCCCGGCCCCGCCATGGGCGGCGAGGCGGCGCGGCCCCGCTGAGCCCCGGCAGCCCGGACACCCCCGGGAACTCGGCTCCGCTGCATCCCGGCTCCTCCATAACCCGGTGCTCGGGCAGCCCGCGAGCTCGGTGCCACGGCGCCCCGGCAGCCCGGACACCCCCGGCAGCCCGCGACCTCGGCTCTGCTGACCCCGGCTCCTCGACAACCCGGTGCTCCGGCGCCCCGGGAGCTCGCACCCGCAGCACCCCGGTTCCCGGGACCCCCCCACTCCCGGCACCCAGTACTCCGGCTCACTCCTAGCCCGGTCCCGCGGGCTCCCCCATAACTCAGCACCCCCATCTCCCCCGCTCCTCGGTACCCCAGAACTCCATCTCCCCGTTAGCCCCGGTTCTCCCAGCATCCCGGTCCCCCCGCCCCCGGGCTCCCCCGGCCCCCCGGGACCGCGGCCATGGCGTTCATGGTGAAGAGCATGGTGGGGGGGCAGCTGAAGAACCTGACGGGTGGTCTGGGCGGCGAGGAGAAGAGCGAGAGCGAGAAGTCCCCGGCTGAGGCGCAGGGCATGACCCGCGAGGAGTACGAGGAATATCAGCGGCAGCTGGTGGAGGAGAAGTAAGTGAAACCGGCACCGGGTACCGGGGGATCCCGGTGGGGAACGGGGTGCTCCCTCTGCAGCCCCCCGTCCCACCCATGGGAGGCTGGGGGGAGGCAGCGCTGGGGGCCGCAGGGCTGCGAGGGAGTTTAATGAACCCCCTAATCCCTTAATCCGCTTCCTCGCCTGGGAGATGGGATTGTTTTCTTCTTTCAGGCTGCGCTGGGCAGGGGGAGGAAAATCTGGGGAACTGGGACTTTGCAGAGGAGATGGGGGGTACCCGGGTTGGGGGGGTGGGGGGAGAGGTGCTCAAACGCGGGGACTGGGGGCCGCAGCTGCCGGTAACGGCCCTACGTGGTTCACAGGATGGAGAGAGACGCCCAGTTTGCCCAGCGCAAGGCGGAGAGGGCCACGTTCAGGTCCCACTTCCGAGACAAGTACAGGCTCCCCAAGGTACGGCCGTGCCGGGCAGGGTGGGGGGCACACAGGGAGCCAAGCGCCAGCACAGCCCTCAGGGGGGGCTTGGTGATGGAGTCACGGGGGGACAGACAACACCGCTGCTCTGCAGGGAGGGGAAGGGGCACCGGACCCTCTTGCCTGGGCAGGGTTTAGGGCTACAAAGCCCACGTGCAAATCAGTTGCCCTAAAAAGCACCCTTCCACCCAAATCTTGGCCCCTTCCCATCACCCCTGAGCACCACAAGCCACCAGCCCCAAACAGTGGGACCCCCGACACTTATCACACCCCCCCTCTGCCTTGCTTGATCCCACTCTTCCTCTCTTTTGCCCCCTAAATCCAGCTGGATGAGGGAAAGCCGCCTTCGCCCCGGACTCTCAGCGCCGTAGCTGGGAGCGGAGCCCGAGTTACACCTTCCCAGCTGGATTAGCCAGCTCCTTTCCCCGGATTATTTGGCAGACATTTCCTACCTAAACTCCTATTTTGGAATTTCCGCCTGATGAATTATTCACTAGAAACAATTTAATCAAGGGATAATTCAGCCATTCTTGGAATTGCCACAAGCTCTTCTCTCCCCAGCCCACCCTTTATTCAGCAAGAGTCTCTCAGTGGTGAATACTCTAAATTGGAGCTGGGCTAATATTAGTTCAGGAAGGTCAGCTAAGCCAAGTGATATTGTTCAGATTGTTTGATATTGTTCAGCCAGCCTGGATGCACACCCCACTGCTTCTCACACCCCTTTTATTGCCAGGAAATAAACAGCTGGAGAATTAATTTTTCTCCTGCCAAAAGCGAGAAAAGGCAAAAAAAAAAAAAGAAGAGATGGAGATTTTTTTTTTTTCTCCAGGGGAAACGGGGATTTGTTCAGATCTGGCCCCCCGATCCTTTTGCTGCTTTCATGCTTGAGATGTCCCTTCTAATCTTTCGACAAGTTCCTTCTGCTCATCACTGATCCCGCTTGGCAGCCGGCTGCCTCCTGCAGTCTCCCCGTGGCTCTCCAGCGCAGAGCTGACCCTGATCTCCGGTGGGCGCAGTCATTAAGCACACGTATACCTTAATTGGGTGCCTAAACCTCCCCATCCACTCTAATGCGAGCTGAAAGCAATTTATACTGATGCTAGCACACTCGGGGTTCCGTCTCCGCTCTCGCTGTGTCTGTTGGGGTGTGCCCAGGCTCTGCTGAGCCGTGTCCCCTCTGGGTCAGTGTCTGACCCGCAGCACGAGCATGGCTGTGAGCCCCAGGGACCAACCCACGTGGACCTTAAAATGGGAAGAGAGCCCAAAGCCCAAGCAGACACTGCTGTGAACCTTGCACGTGCCTTTAGTGCCTCCAGAAGACCCTCTTCCCACCCGCAACATCCCCCGCCTGACTTTCTCCTGGCCCATTTCAGAACGAAACGGATGACAACCAGATCCAGCTGGTGGGAGGGGACGTGGAGCTGCCCAAAGAGCTGGCCAAGATGATCGAGCAGGACAACGAGGAGGAGGAAGAGAAGAACTCGGTTATCGGCCAGCTCAGCAACATCCAGAACCTGGACCTTGACTCCTTGAAAGACAAAGCTTCGGCCACACTAGAGGACCTGAAGCAATCAGCTGAGAAATGCGCCGTGATGTGACGCGGCTGAATGCCCCCTCCCCGTCAACGTGACGGTGGGGGAGAAGGGAGGGGATGCAGCGAAGGGTCTGGCGGTGGCTGTTGCCTGCAGCGGGGACCCCACTGATGTTGTCACCCTTGCCTTGTGTGAGTCGGGTCCTCCTTCTGAGCCGTGTGAAGCCTCAAGTCCCTGACCCAAATGTCCCTGATGTGTGGTTTTTGTTTTGTTCTCTGGTCTGAGGTTAGAGCAAAGAGCCAGCATGTCCCCCCCGTACCCCAACGCCTCCTCCTGTGCCCGTGGCAGTGAGTGTCTTTAGCGAGAGCTGGGAGGGTTGTAGGGAAGGAAAGCCCCGAGTGACCTCGGAGTGTTACTGAACCACATCAGCACGGGAAGGCAAAGGCTCTCCAGCAGAGCTGTGGCCATACGCCGTGTCTCTGCCTACACACTTCAACCGAGCCTCCTAGAAATGACAGGGAGGCTCCAATTTGCTTTGCAAGGATGAGGCACAATGTGAAATACCCCCCCGCCCCAGCCTGCATCCCATACCCGTCACACAAGAAATGACATCTCGTCCATGCAAGAAATACCAACTGCTTTTTCCTTGAGGACCCCCCCAAAGGAGCCAGCTGGGAAGGATCCCATTTATTCCAGCAGGAAGGGGGTTTTGAGGACCAGAGAGAGAAAACCTGAATTAATGCCAGCGAGGAACAAACCCCCGCCTCGGTGCTCATCTGAACCCACAACAGCCCCTCCCCAGAGTGGCAGTGTCACACCCTCCCTCTCCCGGGGTGGGATCCACTCGTGTCCTTGTTCCTTCCAGGAGAAGAACAAAGTAATAAGGGAAAATCTCCTCCTTTTCTGCCGTGCTGTAGTTGTGTGCTGTGCTCAGTTGAGTGTCTTTCCACCTCCTATGCTGTCCCCGTGCCATGGTACTGTTTAACCGGTGGAATAAATACCAGGAGATGTCTATGCATCTATTTCTCTCCTCGAGCAGTACTTTCCTGATAAAGGTTTTGGGGTGCCCCAAGGTATGAGGGGTGTAGAGAGATCAAGTGCATCCCCTCTACAGGGCAGGGGGGAGCTCAAGGGAGGAATCTCTTGCAGCATCATCCGGAAGAACACATCATGCCTGGTTGTGGTCGGGTGTTTTGCCATGTTTCGAACCGAAGGGATGCTATGAGCGGCTCTTTGTCGGCAGCCAGCTTTAAAAGCAAACAAAACCCCCAGATTTCACAGATTTTTGGCTATTTTAGTAAAAAGCCTCAGAGCACTCACCAGCTCCCCGCCTCAGTCTCATGGGCACTGCAGGGTGTCCACGGCACTGCTCTGAGCAAGGACATGTCTCTGTGGGGATGAGACCGTGATAAGTACAGGTGTGACTTCAAGCCGGAGCAGCTCTGGCCTGCCGACATCCCCGTGGGTGATGGGCTCCTGCAGCGAGGCTTCCTGGAAAAACTTGGCACAGGCTGGGAATTTACTGCTCCAGATCCCAGTGGAGCAGATTAACTGCTATTTGCATTTGCAGGGTAGGTGGGTCATCCGGGAAAAAGCAGGGCAAGGTGCTGGGAAGCTATTATTATTATTATTATTATTATTATTATTATTATTATTATTATTATTATTACAGCAAGGATGCTGGACCAGGCCATGCCTGAGGCTGCTGGGCTGAGCAAAGCTCCCTGGTACAGCCAGGAGATTGGTTCCTGCCCCCAGCCCCCCAGTGATACCATGCTGGGGCCAGGTTGTCCTGAGAAACTCCCGCTACCCTCCAAAGTCAGAGGTTGTCTCACCTCTCAGAGGAAATCAGCCACCGCTCTGGCTGCAGGACAGACAGCCAGAGGTAGCTCAGGCTCCTGGCCGCAGCTCAGGTGTGATGCTCTGCCCACGGGGACACACATCACGTCATCCCATGGGGACACACATCACCACAACCCTCCAGCCCCAGCGACCAGGCTGCTCTCCAGCCCTGCAGGGACCCACCAGCAGCTCCAGGGAGATCTGCCCCGGGCAGAGCCCTGCCCAAGCCCCCCACAGCACTGGAGGCTGGCAAGAAAGGAGAAAGAAGAGGGAAGATTGGCAGAAGCAGCTTTAGCTCTGAAAGGAGATCATACCTGACGAGGCTCAGCCCAAGCTCATCTAATCCCCCACCAGGAAAGGGATAGCAGAGAGCAGGCGCTGACCAAGCCAAGCCCTCCAGCCTGCCTTGGCTTTTAAATCCCCGGCTGATGGCAAGGCCTGATCAATAAAACACCCTGCGGGTGAGCGGGACCCCGACTGCAGCAGAGGGAGGGAGATGGGGCTGGGGGATGCAGCCCTTTGGTTCATCCCCACCCATAACCAGTGTAACCTCACCAGGACACAGCCTGGACCCTCTCCCCCACCTTTTATTTTGCCCCCCTTCCCCGCTCCCCCAGCCGCGGACCTTCGGCTGTGCTCCGTGCTCGCTCCCGGCCCACGTGCCGCCACGCAAAGGCCGCGTGAAGCTCGGCGGGTTTATTTTAGGAGGCACCATGACCCCCAGGCATGTGAAAAGCAAGCAGCACGCGCTCTCCCCGCTTGGCTCCGCGATGTGTTAAGCCTCAGCAAAACGTTCCCGGAAAAGCGTCGTGAGCTCCGAGGATGCTCCGAGCCCGCAGCCCTGCTCCCGTCGCTGGCCCGGTGCCCGTACCGGGGAGGAGAGTTTGGGGTGGGGGGAGCGGGGGCAGGCAGCCCTCCTCCTGCCTGTCCCCTGCCCATCGAGGCATGCAGCCCGTTTGCCAGCAGTCCCCACTGCCAGGTCCCCGGGCATCCCTGCAGCCGAGCACCCCGGCTGCCTGCACACCATACGACTGCTCCGGGCATCAACACACGGGCTAGAAAACCTTAAAGCTAAGATTTAGTGCAGATTAAAGAAGAAAATCTATTTTTTCTCATCTACACTATAAACGCCTATATAATGCCCTCACCTATGGGGCCAGGTTTGGGGTGGATTTGTCCAAGCAAGCCCTTGCTGGCTGCTGGAGGATCTCTGCCAGCAGCAGAATTTATCCATAAATACCCCGTGGGTGGGCAGAGCTCCTGCCCTCCTGCACCGGCGTGGAGCAACCCCCCAGCATACGGCTGCAGGATCAGGCCTCCTGTCTGCTGGCGAGCGCGGGATGACGTGAGTGGTTTCCCCAGTGGAGAAAGCATTAAATGAGCAGTCGTTAAAGCACCGAAACAAATGAACCGGCATCAAAGGATGGGGGATCTCCGCTGAATGCTTTGTTTTTCTTTTTGCAGGCAATTAAATCTCCTTGCAAGCTGCTGCAGGAAGGGATGGCCCCATCCATCCCATGGCAGCATCGCTGTGCTGCTGGGCCAGATAGTGGGATTAATCCGGATTAAAGAGCATGGGGGAGAGCCCGGGATTGGCTCCACACGCTGACCCAGCTTCCCCCAACCCTCTTTCTTTAAAGCCCATTAAGTGAACTCACATCACCGAGTAACCCACGGGGTGGTACAAGGAGGGTGATAAACCCATCTGCCGTCCCTGTGTCCCTCCCCAGGTGACAAGTCAGACCCAAAAGCTGCCCCGTGAGCGATGCCGGGCTGGAAAAGCCCTTTGCAGGGAGGCAGGACCGCTTTGGCATGTGTCCCCACCGGGCTTTGCCATGACACGGATGGGAGAAGGCGGCCGGAGCATGGCAGCGCTCGCTCCTCCCCACTGCGGCCGAAGCCGTGCCCAAGTGACAGAGGCCACCGCCGGAGGTGGCCCCACGCTGCCGGGCTGGGGACTGCTCGCTTCGTGCCTCCCGCCCTCCAGCCTGCGCAGTGACATTTGGGCGAGCCCTGATGCAGAAAAGTCTCCCATCCACCCCGCCACAAAGCCGGGGCACCTCGAGCTCCATCACCCCCAGGGGAGTGGCCGGAGCTTCTCCCCGCTTCAAAAGGTCCCAGATTCGGCCACGTCTTCGACAGAGCGTAAAGACAGATGCGATTATCCGCGCCGGCTGCCGCAGCCAGCCGGTTCAGCCATGCCCGGCAGCTCTGCGCTAGCCACGGGCCGGGGGAGGGCAGGGGCTTTGAAAGCTCTTTAAAGCCTCAGGATATAATCTCTGCTCAGAATAATAATAATAATAAAAAAAAAAAAAAGACATAAAAATGCCTTGCCACATCTGCCCGGGAAGCTCTCCAACAGCTTGGGAATGGAGCAGCTGGCAAAGGACTAAAGGCTGGGGCTGCAGTGGCGGGGGGAAAAACCACGTTACGGGGCAGCATCTGGGGGGAAGGCAGTCTCAGGAGGAGCTTTGCTGGGGCCACGGCTCAGACCATCCCTAGGGCCCCCCAGAAATCACCCCATCATTCGCTCCAACCCCTCTGCCTTTCCCCTACACCCCCTGCCTAGCCCAGCCGTTCCTCACCCACCATAAAAATCTATTGAAGAAAATGTGATTTTACGTAATCTTTCATGTTGTTCTGCTTGATGTTTTACATGCACACACAAAAAAAAAAAAAGAGATCTGAAGCGAAAACAAGGTCAAACCTTGCTTTGGCTGCCTCATGTCCCCAGGGAGGACGGGGAGGTAGGGCGCTCCCAGCGAGTGCTGGCAGAGGGGAGGAGGGGACTCCCCGGCTCCGGTCTTGGGCAGAGGGACAGGGACGAGGGGTCCCCAGCCCTTCTCGATGGCTCCAGGCACCCCAGGCTGGCTCTTGGTCCTAGGCTTGGCTGGAGATCCCTCTTGGGTCTTAAAGCACAAACCCAAGACTGGAGGAGTTGGAGAAACCAAAGTAAGTGTTTATTAAAGACAATAAATTACATTCCCTTAAAATACAGTAGATTTTGAGACAAGTCCCTTGCTTTGCAGGACAGACAGACCTCACCGCCCCAGATAAGTGACTTCTGGAGGGCTGGGGGGGGTTCCTGGGAATATAATTTGGATATTCAGGTTGTCAGAGCCCTGAGGAGCAGAGCAGGCAGGAGGCCGAGGCTCTGCCTTCGGGGAGGTATCGCTGTTTGCAGCCGTGCGACTCTGTCCCTGAAGGTGATTGATTTCTGCTCATCTGTTTTACTCGACCCGCGGAGGAGCATGCACAATCCGTTAGTCCCCGCTGAGCACTGCTAACACCTCATGACACAAATGACACACACAGTCAGTACCTGTCAGACTCCAGTGTTTAGGTTTAGGAAGCAAAAGCCTCGACCCTGACGCTCCAGCAGGGTGCTGGCTGGGCTGGGACAGTGCAATTGGGTGCTCGAGGCTGGATGAGCGGCCGTGGGCGCAGAGAGGTAGTTGCTGGGTGAGAAAGGCACAGCGGAGGGCAGGCGCAGGCAGCGTCCCCGACCCCCTCCTGCCCGCTGCCACCACCAACAGCCTGGAGCTACCGGCCGGGTTTTGTGGGTCTGGGCTGTGCATATGCTCAGGGCTGCCCCAGAAGAATTTGGGAGGTGGAAGAAACATCCAGGCAAAAAGGCAAGAGACGTATGCGACTGGCAGGGGGGATATTCTGCCAGAGCCCGGTGACAGGACAAAAATACCCAGCCCGTCACAGGCAGCAGAGGGAATTAGAGTGGAATAACCTGTCCGCCGCGTCAGGCAAGGCTGCAGCAGCAGACGGTCGAGGCAGGGCTGGGAGGGGACTCTGCCTGTCGGGAAATGAGTGGATGCCAGAGCCCGGGGAGAGGGGCAGATGGTCCTGCGGACCCTCCCGTGGGACTCTCCAGGCGTGGGAGCCCAAGGGTGAGCCCCCGAGGCCGTTACCCCGATGCAGTGGGGACAAAAGCCTCGTCTTTCCTCCACCCCGCCGACGGCATCTCTCTGCACGGCCGTGCCAGGGCGGTGAGCAGCATCCCGCCAGCCGGCTCCGGGGCCTCACTGCAAGGTACAGCCTGTGCCGGGGGGACAGAGGACACTCACTCGGCTGCACACACCCTCATCACCCAGCCAGGGTGGGCACCCGGGTGCAGATGACCCCATGCCGAGGGTGTGTGGGGTGAGGATTACCCACGGGCAGGAACATCCCCGTGGCTGCTGCAGCTGTAGGGACGCTCCCCACTGCAGGACGGCAGCCACGCGGGGGGACGCTTCCCCAGGCCCGTTTCACCAAACCCTGTCTGATGGGACAAGAGGGGACAGAGATGGGGACTCACTGCTCCGGACGGGCTCCGCCAGCGCCTCCTTGCCCATGGACTGCGCCTCCCGCATCTGCCAGGGGAGAGGATCATTTTCCATCCCGCAGACCCCCTCCCTGGCATGCTCCAGAGCCCCCCCCCCCAAGCAGCCATACCTTCATCTGATCTTTGAGGTACTCGGCTCGGGCCATCAGGGTCTGGATCTGGTGGAGAGAGAGGAAAGTCCTTTCAAAGCCACACTAAGGGGGACATGCCGCTGTCCCACGGCTGGCACTCACCTCCGCGTGGAGCAGTTCCCGTCGCCTCCCTGCAGGCTCCGCTGCGGAGGGAAGAGGGATGTGCCCTCAGCTTAGCCACGGGCGCAGGATCCGTCCCTGCCCCACAGCACCCACCACGGCCACAACTCACCGGCCAGGAGGAGCAGCAGCTCCCCCAGACTCTGCTGGTAGAGCTCCAGGGTGTCAGCGTCATCTTTGCCTTCCTCCTCCTGCAAGAGACCCCAGGACCGGGCTGCAGCTGGGAGATACACCGGCTCCCTCCCCACCCGGGTTTGCTCCTTCCCCTTCCACTCGAGGGGAGAGGGGACCCCCAAATCCACGGCTCACCTTAGCGATGGCAGCAGAAGCCATTTCCAGCGCAGCGCAGAGCCGAGGCTTGTCCTTGGCCATCTCTGCAATGGGAAGCACCATGGGGAGGTGGGGTACCCTTCACCCCAAAACCCCACCAGGTGCCCCCTTCCTGTTCTGACAGCGGGGGGGGGGGGGGTGTCCCCAAAAAGTGCTACCTTTAAGGAGCTCTCTGGCCGGGTTCCCTTGCTGCAGGAGGTTCTTGCTGCTGGAGGTGACCAATACCTTCAGCTCCTCTGCTCGGGAGATGTACTGCCCCACCTGCCCACAGTGCGGGGGGTGAGGGGACCCCCACCACAGGGGACAGAGGACAAGGGGGGACATCTTGCTGAGCAGGGGGATGCTGTCCCCTGCCTCCCCAGGGATTTCTGGCTCACCTTGGTCCGGATGGCTTCTTTCCGGCGAGCATCGCTTTCATCTAGGGAGGGGGAAGAGTGATTGAACACTGGGGTGGGTGGGCTGCAAACTGGGCCTCCCCAGGGGTGCTGTCTGCCCCCTCCCCCCAAAATGCACCCAGCACCGCCCAGGACCCCCACAGACCCCCCAGGAGGACTCACAGTGCAGAGCCGGTACAAAATACTCCAGGGCTTTGCAGTAGAGGGAGAGGGCGGCGGAGGCGTCCCCCTCCTGATCTTTCTTCACCGCCTCCACCACCAAGTCAGTCTGGGGGTGACAAGGGGGGTGCTCAGGGCTCGGCCCCGCTGTGTCCCCAAGGACCAGCACCCCAGCACCCCGCTCACCGCCTTGCAGAGGCTCTCGGGGCCGGGGACGTGCTCCATATCCACGAAGGGGTGGGCAAAGAAGCACTCGAAGGAGATGCGTTTCACGGGGTCCCTCTCCAAGAGCTGTCCTAAGAGATCCCGGCACTCCGGGGAGAGCGGGGGCCGGCTGGGCAGCTGGGGAGGGAAGGGGGCTGAGACCCCCGGCCCTGCCATCGCCCTGGCACCAGGATGGGCCGCGGGAACCCACCCAGCTCCGTCCCATCCCACGTTACCTCGACAGCCCGGTTGCTGCGGATCTTCTCCTCCAGCTCAGCGAAGGAGCGGGAGGCAAAGGGCGGCTTCCCAAAAAGTGCTTCTGCAGGGGGGAAAGGAAGCGGCGAGGGGAGATGGAGAGGGGGAAACCCACCCCGAGCCAAGCCCTGGGGCAGATAAAAGCAAAAGCCCACCGTAAAGGATGACGCCCACCGACCACAGGTCCACGCGGGCGTCGTACTGCTGGCGGCACACCATCTCGGGGGCCATGTAGAGCGGGGAGCCCCGCAGAACGTGCTTCTCGTCCCACGGCGACATGTACTGCGCAAACCCGAAATCTGCGGGGGAGAGGGCGAGGAGAGCTCGTGGGGGGCGAGGAGAAGGAATTTTCTCCCCCCCCCCGCCTCACCCAGCTCCTCTGTGGGGACCTGCCCTGACCTGCCAGCTTCAGCTGGGGGTTCTCCGGGGCACTCAGGAGGATGTTCTGAGGCTTGAGGTCCAGGTGGGAGATGTTGTGGTCGTGGAGGAACTTCAGGGCGCAGGCTGGGTGGGCAGACGGGCACGTGGCAGGGGGGACACCACCGCAGCTCTGCCCCCCCAAAATCCCCAGGAAGGGTGCCCGACGGAGCCGGGGCGGGCAGCGGGCAGGGTGCCCTTACCGAGCTGCTGCAGGAAGATGCGTGCCACCTTCTCGGGGAGGATCCTGCGCATCCGGATGAAGCGGGAGAGGTCCCCGCCGGCACAGAACTCCATGATCAGGTAGATGTGGTCGCTGTCCCACTGGGAGGCAAGAGGACCCCGTCACGCCACCCCGGCCGGTCCCAGCGCATATCCCACCCACGCAGGGTCCGCCTCGACTGGTTTGCCCAGTTGCTGGCACGGAGCCCCCACGGATACACCCCTGGGGAGCCAGGATGGACCCTGGGAGCCTAGCCAGATGGGTGCTGGCTCAGTGCCCCCTCGGGAAGCCCCCAGCCCCACCTGGAAGTCCTTGAGCTCCACGATGTGCGGGTGGCGGATGGTCTTCAGGATCTCGATCTCCGTCAGCAGGTTCTCCACCGACGCCCGGTTGAGGCTCCTCTTGTTCACGCACTTGATGGCCACCACCTCACGCGTGTCCCTCTGCCAAGGGGGGGCCAACCCTGGAGCCCCCCCGTACCCCCCCACCTGAACAGCCAACCTCGGGGGTCCATCCCCAGCCTGGCAGCGGGGTCCCGGGTGGGGAGGAAAGGTGGCAAGGGGGTGCCCGGCTGGGGGCAGCGGGTTCCATACAGGGGCTATAGGGATGGTACCTCACACGGAGGGCTCTGAAAAGGGGGGTGCCACGGTGGGGGGCGGCAGGAGGGGGACACCCGCAGCGGGCGCGGCCCTACCTTCCTGTAGGCCTTGTAGACGGTGGCGTAGGTGCCGGCGCCGAGGCGCTCGGTGAGGATGAACTCGTCCAGGCGCGGCGGGGCCCAGCCGGCCCCGGCCATGCCCGCCCCGACCCCGGCCCGGCCCCTTCCGCCTTCCCGGCGCGCCCCGGCCCTGGCCACGCCCCCCGGACACGCCCCCGCTCGGCCCTGGCCACGCCTCCATTGTAAGCCACGCCCCCCGCCCTATCGTGGTCACGCCCCCCGCTCGGCCCTAGCCACGCCCCCCCCCCGGGAGGAGGGGCGGGTGCGTTTTGAGCATATTTACATTTTATTATTAATTTTATCTTTTTGTTTTGTTTTTAAATGAAAAGATCAGACGCGAGGAAAAAATACAGAAGGAAGTGGGTGTAAAAATGGCGATTTCTGGATGAGGAGGCTCCTCTGGCCCCCCCAGCAAAGGATGGGGGCACAAAACACAACGCCCCTCCTGGACAGGAGGAGACAGAAAGCGGCAGCACAAAGTCAAGTCTGCAAGTAAAACCCCCGCCCGGGGCTGGAGGCCACGGCGTGGCAGAGGAAACTGTCCCCATCACGCCCTGCCCCAAGGGACACGTCCCCCTCTGCGCCACATCCGTGGCCAAAGGGACACCCCAGCTCAGGACGCAGCTTCCGAAGCTAAACACACATCAAAGTAGTTCTTTCCCAGCTGAAAAAAGTAACATGTGGGAGGAGGAAGGCAGGGAGGAGCTGTCCCTGGAGAAGAATCCATTCGTGCTCCCGCCTGGCAGGCTCTCAAGGTTAGCTGGAGAGGGACAGCGCGGTGTTTGAGCTGGTGTCTTCAGCGCCACAGCTCCCAAACAGCAGAGATGGCAAGTCAGAAATCACTTTTCCCCTCCTTCCCTCCCTCTCCCTCGTTTAAGGCCACAGTGGAGACTCAGCCCCCTCTGGTCCCTTCGCCCCCTCTCCGTGCCCAGGAGCCCCAATGGCCATCATCTGCAGGATCCATGGAAGCGGAGGTGGGGGGGGGGGGATCTGCCACTGGGGAACAAGGAGAAAGACATTTCCCCTCCTCCCTAATCCCCCCTGCTCCCAGGTTTTCCCTCGTGCCATGTTACCCCAACTCTCAGGAAGCAGAGCAGTTAAGAGGTCAAAATGCAGCATCGTGTAAGTGTAATAAACCAAAAGTACAGTTTCTGCTCTTAAAATTAATGACATAAACTACATGCAAGTTACAAAACCCCCCCAAAACAGCAGATAATCAAATTCTTCATAGCAAAGGCCAACAGAACAGAGTAAAATCAAAACCTGCTTCCCCTCGCCTTCCTGCTACAGACAGGGCGAGGGGAGGAAGAGAGACAAACACTCAGTATGTCCTGGATAGAGAAATATATTTGCTTCAGAGAATGTCTCCCCTATCTCCCCACACCCTAAAACAAGACAGGGAAAACTAAGAGTCATGAACGTAGGCCAGCTGAAGCTAAAAAAACCAGACCTCTTCTCATCTGGAGTCGGCATCACAGAGTTAACATGGTACCCCCGAAAAGTGCATCTTTAGGAAAAAAAAACCAAAAAAAAAAAAAAAAGAAGGTTGGGGTGATGATGGCAGAGGAAGCGAGGGGGAGGCAGCCCCGGGAAGGACTAGTTTCCCCGGAAAGCACTCTGTGCAGCTGAGGAGGCCGCCCCAGCAGCTGCGTTCTGGAAGCTCCGGTTGGTGAGGATGCCTTGGGAAAACTCTTCCTGAGCCCTTTGGAAACTGGCTCCCGTGCGTCGATACAGGGAATGCACCTGGGAAACAGGAGAGGAAAAGAATCAGCGTGCAGTCGTGGGCTTGCTGCGCACACCCTGCTTGCCAGCTTGCTCTTCCTCAGCCCCGTCACTAACCAGCTCTCTTGGCAGCTGGAGAGGATGGGCTGGAGCCACAGGCTCCATCTCACCCGGCACGTGATGCTGCAGATTTCAGGAGACCCTCATTTATTGTAAAATGTGGAGCTCTCAGTAAAATGGACTAAAAACTCCCCTCCCCGTGCTGTGATGGTATGGACACTTAACTCCTGCATTTACAGACACTTGCGGGGCAGGGACCTGAAGGTGCCTGCAACTACAAGCATCAGCTATTTCCTTGAAGACACAATTTCAGAGAAAAGGAGGAGGAAGCAATAGAAACAGGACCCGTTCAGCCTGTCCTTGCCTTCACCAAAGCTACATTCCTGCTGTTAACTGCAGAAACGCAGCCCTCGTGTGGTCGATCAGAAGGAGGAAGGGGGCGCTTGTGTTTGGGAGCCAGCAGGAAGGCACTCGTTTGGATCCCACCAGGCTTTGAAGAGTCCCACAACATTGTGGTAGCAGCAATTGTAAAGCCCTGGATACCCAGCTAAAGCCGCCTCCACTCAGCCAGCTCTGGACTGACTCAAGCTAAAGAGAGGTGCAGGAAATTTGATGTCTGTGTTTGATGAGGGTGACCTTTGGGACCTCGCGGGCCATTTTCTCTGGACAGCAGCCAGTGCAGCAAGCATTACTACACCCTCCTTTATTCTAATGTGCCTGGTTAATGTCGTGCCTTACTGAAGCATCTGTGCCTCTTGTTCCCTCCCCAAAGGCTGCTTTCCCACCTGCAAGTCCCCTTAGTGTTCCAGCGACTTGGCACCGATGCAGGAAGCACAAGCAAAAATACTTCCATTAAAAGCTCTTGACAGTGCCCTGATTACCTCTTCAAAAGCAAGCTAATCCCCAGACAGATGAGAGGAGGTGGCAACCCCGAGGTACCCTGGGAGCAGCCTGACCTGTGGATCAGCCAAGACCTCGCCTCGCCTCCGAGGCACTCACCTGCTTCAGGAGGAAGAGCGAGAGAACCGCGCACAGCGTGAAGAATCCTGCCACCACCATCATGATAACAGCCACGGCCAGGTTCCCGTGCAGCTCCGACAGCGCCGCAATCCATCCGCTGCAAGAGAGAGGCGAGCGGGGTGAGCACGGGGAGCTTTCGACCCTCAGGATGAGATGGAACAGCAGGAGAAGAGGCAACGACAGTTGCACAAGAGCCTTAGGGGGAAGGTTACAGGGAAGTGCAAAACCGAGCATTAACGGCTGTGGAAACAGGGACCCAGAGCTCATCCAGGCACTCGTTTTGGGGCCAGAGTTTCCATTATCATTTTTAGAAGCAATTCACCTCTACACAAGAAAATCAGGCTCACCCCACCCACGTTACAGCCCTGGCCCCTGGCCCACCCCCTTTAAGCAGCAAAGTCAATACCCTTGGCACCGCCATAGATCAAGTCACTTCCACAGGCACCTTCTCAAAATTTGGCCAAGTAGTGTAAAGATAGGCTGGTACATCTAAATTGGAAGAGATCAGCTGGCAGATCTGGAGCCTAGATCTACGTGTCACCGTGACAGCTCTGCGTGGCCAGGGATGTAAGTGTTGGGAGGTGGCAGAAAAAAGGAAGGAAGGGATGAAGTTAGAGCTACAGAAAGGAGGAAACTGGCAGTTGTTGAAGGGAAGGGGCAGGAAGGATGCCAGGAATTATCACTGCCTGGCTGTGGGCAAAAATACCAAGACACCTCACTCAAAACACCTTCCTGGGTGCTGGAGAAAGGAACCTTTCCAACTGCTAAACCAAGCAAACCATGTGCCACCAGGAGAGAGGGAATCAAGTGAGCCAAACCGTCCCATTTGATGTGCTGCACAACTTCTTCCTCATTACAAGGAAGCGGAAAGGCACACCATGCACTACAGCCAAAAATAAACGCGCTGTCTGGCTGGAGGAAACACAGCAGAAAGCTCAACACACGCTCTCCAAAGCCAGACTAAAAACAGAGTGCCCCCTCCCAGTCCCCCATGACTAAGGCAGCACCAGCTAGCAGGGGAGGGAGCAGGACAGCTTTGCCCATGAGCCGTTCTGCAGGCAGCGGGCAAAAATAGACAGCAGTTTCACTGCGCTCATCACCTGAAGACTCCCCCTCAGGAGAAAACCCACTAGCTGTTAACCTTTTCACTGTTCACAGTAACTCCGGAATCTGATCTGCGGCCAACGCAGCAAGGCGAAAAGCAAGCCTCTGCTTCCACTGCAGGGGGCAGCTGCTGACAAGAGGCCTGTTGGACCCACTCCAGAAGCCCAGACTCATCCTTCTGCACAATGCCATGAAGAATGGGTGAGGGTAAAACCCTCTCTGCTTATTTTTTGAAGCACAGCCCACCGACAACACACCTGAGAGAAATTCAGGAAGAGTTTGGGGACCAAATCAGGCTGCTAGCAGCAGTACCAAGTTAAGCCATACCCAGACTCTGGGTCAGAGATCCCTCACCCCCACCCTACAGCCTCCATCAGGAAAGGCTCCATTTTCACAGAATCACAGAATCATCTCAGTTGGAAAAGACCTTGAAGATCATCCAGTCCAACCATTGACCTAACATTGACAGTTCCCAACTACACCAGATCCCTCAGCGCTATGTCAACCCGACTCTTAAACACCCCCAGGGATGGGGACTCCACCACCTCCCTGGGCAGCCCATTCCAATGCCTGACTACCCGTTCTGTAAAGAAATACTTCCTGACATCTAGTCTAAACCTTCCCTGGCGCAACTTGAGGCCATTCCCTCTTGTCCTATCGCTTGTTCCTTGGTTCAAGAGACTCATCCCCCCTCTCTGCACCCTCCTTTCAGGGAGTTGGAGAGGGCCAGGAGGTCTCCCCTCAGCCTCCTCTTCTCCACACTAAACCCCCCCCCGGTCCCTCAGCCGCTCCCCATCAGACCTGTGCTCCAGACCCTGCACCAGCTCCGTTGCCCTTCTCTGGACACGCTCGAGTCATTCAATGGCCTTTTTGGAGTGAGGGGCCCAAAACTGAACCTGCTCATCGAGGTGCGGCCTCACCAGTGCCGAGTACAGGGGTAAGATCCCTTCCCTGTCCCTGCTGGCCACGCTATTTCTGATGCAAGCCAGGATGCCATTGGCCTTCTTGGCCACCTGGGCACACTGCTGGCTCATGTTCAGCCAGCTGTCAATCACCCCCCCAGGTCCCTCTCTGACTGGCAGCTCTCCAGCCACTCCTCCCCAAGCCTGTAGCGCTGCCGGGGGTTGTTGTGGCCCAAGTGCAGCATAAGGCAGATGCGGTCAACACTAGAAGCTCAGCATCAAGAAGGGATAAATATTATGTGTAGTAAGTGATGGGGAAGGCAGCAGAGGAGGCATGGAAGGTTTCACATACTCCTTTCAGCGCTGGCCCGCAACAGCAGCAAAAGTATGTGCCTTTGCTGGGACTAGGATGGGAAAAGCAGAGGAGAGAGGCAGCCCAGCTGGGACCTGCCAAAGCTGTGTCAGAGGAAAACCACGGGAGAAAGAACAGAGAGCTGTCAGAAACGGACCCCAAAGCTCCTGACAGTCACAGCCCTGGTGAGAAAAAGCATCCATGCAGGGCTGTGGGCTGACATGGCAGCCTGTGAAACCAAGCTTACCTGTCTCCCCAGCCAGGAATGCCGACAGCCTGGATGATGTAGATTGCTATTTGGCAGAAGAAGATGAAAAAGAAGACGAAGAAGCTGAAGGAGCTGTCAGACCTGCAGAAGAGACAGCAGGAGTGAAACCCAGGACATGATCCCTGCACAGACTCCCTTCTCTAAGAGGAGGGGAAACAATTTCGGTGAACTCCTTTCTGCTGGGAAAAGCTGCTAAGGGGAGGTGATTCCAGGGGAAAGCTGCTAAGGGGAGGTGATTTCAGGAGGAACTTATGCAGCAACACAACTTACAACATGTCCACTGCGTTATCACAAAACCACCGCTCTGCCCAGTGTAAGGTGGGGTGAAGGCAGCTTCCTTAACACACGCAGCATGCTCAACACATTAATGTGCCAAACAGGTTCTCAGAAATTAATAAAAAAGCAGGACCTGATGACTGGCTAGGCTTGGGGTTCAAGACGAAAAAGGACCACCATAATTAAGTTCCACCAGATACTTCCAGCATGTTTAGGAACAAATGGGTTTGATCTATTTAACAATGCAAAGAGCTGGAAGAACCCTGCAGGCAATATATGATTGGAACAGATAAAACCAAAGCTCCTCCCACTAAAAGATACATCCCCATTACAGAAGAAAACAGTACTTGCCTGAAAGCCTTGTAAATTGGTCGGTACCAACAGAGAAAGGCACAAGGGGTGAATAAAATAAACCACAGGATCGAGAGACCAAAGTCTACTCCTCTTTCTGTCTGGACTGTGAACCACGCCAAGCAAGCAAGCAGGTTTAGGAGCAGGGTAATCGAATGCACTGTTCAGGATGGGGGAGAAAGAAAAAACATCAGTAAGTCCTTGGAAAAGTCAGAAGCAACCCTAATCTCTCACTGAGCGCATGAAGCTCTGCAGAAATTAAGGAGACTTTGGGTCATCTAATTTCCTTGCCTCCCCTGAAAGGAAAACAGAGCTTAACCTAAGAACCTCACCAATCCTGCTGCTTACACCCAAATCTGAAATCTTTTCAGAGCACCAAAATTGACAAATATGGTTGAGAGTGGACGCAGTCTCTGAACTGTGCTATCTCCTGTCTTTCAGTCTCAGGAGAGTTGTTCATGTCTCCACTAAACAATAATCAAAACTGTCATGAATGAGCTATTCCCAAAGCATAAACTTGGAGTCCTTTACATTTGCCTTCATAAAGAAGGAAGAAAGGCATTATTTTACCCTTGCAGACAACACCTACAGAATTTACTGGAGGGCAAAGCTCAGCATTTGATACAGAATCTTCTTAGAAACAATTTTTATTGGAGTTCAAGCTATTACTTACACATCCACAAGTAATACAGCATCTTGCATATCCGCTGGTAGTCAGCTGGGATGTCTGCAGAAAAATCCTGATAAAAACACGGCTTGATCGGACACTTCTTGGGAAGAGGTGGCCAATTGTTCTGCCTCGCTGTGGAAAGGAGAAAGGAGCAGTTCTTCACTTGCTCTTCTCTCAGTGAAAGACTACTTCGCACACCATAATTTGCAATTAGCCATTCATATATGCTGACATTAAAACCTTGGAAGAGGCTAGGTCTTGGTAAGTAACTAGGTTTGAGCAGGCAGCACAGCAAGGATGTGTTAACTCTGCTGGCAGCAGCGAGGCAGACCAGCCTAGTTTGAGGGCTTCCCTCTGTGGGAGGCAGAATTCCCCTGCAACAGCCAAAGGGCCATCACAACTCGGCACAAGCCCAGATTCAGCCATTTAAAACCAAGATTAGGGGAAAATACTGTTTTGCTGTGGTTAACAGAGCCTTGAGACTGGAAAAAAGCTTTATTGCTCTCAGTGAAAAGCCTTAACATGGCAGCATCACACTACAGCTCACACACGGATCCAAAATTGGTGTTTGAGGAACTTAGCGTGGCCAGACGCTGAGAGCACGCTCGAGGGCAAAGACCCATCAAAGCTGGTCTCCAGCACCTCATCTCTGAGCTCATTTCCCACCTTGCAAGCTATGGGATGACAGGTACAGTCCCAGGAGGGTTGCCACAGCTGTGAAGGACTAGAGGAAAGACACATGGCTTCGAAAAAAAAGCTGCCTGCACTTGGACGGGCTGAGCTTTCATCAAATCCTGACAAACCAAGCAGGCCAGGCTTCCCTGGGCATCACGCTCACCCGCGGGCAGGGCATTGCAGGAAGCAGTACTCACGATTAATGCTGGCTGCATTGTTCTGCAATTCCCTTTCCTTCTTCTCCAACTCAGCTGCCTTCCTCTCTAATTCTGCCTGCTGCTGAAGAAGCCCAGCCTGCGCTGCCGCAGCCACAGCCTACAGTAGAGGGAGAAGAAGGTAAGTCCTTCCCTAACCGAGGCAGTGGCAATACCACCAGCAATCACACCGGATGCCAAACTGGAAGGGAAGCAATGGCAGTTCAATAGCAAGGGTTGAGGACGATTTGAAAGCTGAACACCCGTGGCTGATCTGAAACATCTTGATGTTTTCTGCCTTACCTGCTGGAGGATGAAATCAAGATCAATGCAGAACTCCAGACAGATGTTCTTCTCTTACCCCACAGGAAGACAGGGCTGGAAGAGCCCTCAGGAGACTATCCGGTCTGTTGCCCATCCTCTACACCCTTCCCTTTCAGTAAAGCTACGCTTTTCTTGCAGCTTCTTCTACCTCCCAGTTCGCCTCATTGCTCTAAGTGCCTTGCAACAGAGCAGCAAGCAGGACTCCTGAGTTTACCAGGACAATTCTCCTCCCAGCTAGGAGAGGAGGTTCAAAGGCAAGGCAGGACAGCTGTCTACCACAACTCTTCAGCATCTCTTCTACCTGTTTGCTATTCTGAGAACTGATCCTTTCTCCTAGCAGCCTCGGCTTCTCTGCTCCTTGGATGAGGTGATCCTGGCAGTCGGGTACTTGCCAGCCAGTCTAAGCAGTGGCTGCAACATATAGCTAGACTGCATTTACGCTCCTGGAACCGAACATGTCTGACCAGTCACCAGAACTAAGCTAAAAGTATTAGCAGGATACATTTCAGTGTTTGCAGAGGGAAGCCAGAGCAAAAAGGATACAAGGCAAAGCGAGCTCTGCCACCAGAGGGACAGGAAAAAAGGCATAAAAAGAACTGAGTGTACATATTCCCTATAGAGATCTGCTTCACAAGGCAGGTACAAATGCAAGTTTAAAAGACCACCTGCAGCTTCCCACACGCAACTCCAGCAAATCCCATTCCCCTCCTATTCCCACGTGCCTCCCGAGGCCCACGGGAGCTCCTCCACACTCTCCAGCCCACTCTTGGGAGGGCAGCGGTGAGGGGTGGCCATACCTGGGGAGTGGGCTCCACAGATGTCTGCAGGACAGCAGGCTGCGAGGGGCCAGAGGGCTGCGTGGCTGGCGTCGTCCGCGCTGCATTTGTCTTAATATAAATCACAAACAACAGGGCAAAAACATTACACGTTCCTTCTTTTAGTAAAGGATAGTTCAAGTTTTAGTGCTGCTAAACCAGAAAGCACTAGCAGGAAGGAACTCTGTTTTCAAGTTCCTTAATGCACTGGGGAGCAGCGCCTAAGGATTATGGCTGTTAGGCAAACAAGAAACAAAAAGGGATTTTGATCAGTTGTTTAAACCACAAATATTGCTCTACCCTGGTTTCCTGTTCTCCTTTTCCCATCTCACACATGGCAGCAGCCCGGAAATAAGAACTAAATTCTTGCAGCGATCCATCAATGGTATCGCCAGAGCAGTTCAGCTCCCAGCCCAGAGACCAAATACATATTGATGTGTCCTGCCACAAAACATCTTCCCTTTCACACTTCATATAGCTTTACAGCGAGCCAGCAGAGAGTTTGAGAGAAGCTGTTCCACGCGAGGAGAGAGCTCCAGCTGGGAGTTTCTTAGTGCTCCAGTGCAGGAGCAGTTACATGCAGCTTGCCACGCACGCAACAAACTACTGCCCACGGGGAAATCAGCTGCAAACACCTCACTCTTTCTTTTAAGCTGCACCTATCAAGGGACCTTCTGCACTGCTAAAACCACCACCAAGATACCTAGTGCAAAGACACGTGGCACATACCAGCTGGGAGCTCTCAGAAAAGGGGTTGAATTCATCCAAGCCACTCTGGCTAGTGTTTGTGAGCTGTGTCACCGAGGGATCCTGAAAGGAAAGAGCAAAGACAAATCAGCATCCGACACAGGTCATCATTAGCTTCTCTGTTACCCACGCTGCCTGCCTTCCATCCACTTGTTAGCTGGGAACAGGATGGGGTGAAACACACCCCCGCCACAGGCAGATGGCCTTGGCTGGCAATGAATTTAAATAACCAAGGAGATGACTATCAGCAAGGCAAGATTTGTGGGCAGAAGTAATCTCCTGTTCAGCCAAGAGGTACATTTGAAGAACTACAACAAGCTTTTGGCACAGGAGCCCTTTCTGCAGATTACTACCACTTACCTACAGCGAGTTATTCCTGATTTCCAGAGACCTGAAGGGGGACGTGAATTCATTCACCCACAGTCAGAATATTGCTGGAGACCCAGGACTACCTCCCAAACCTCACTCACACCACAAAGCGGGCAAGGATCCACAAAGCACAGCAGAGCCTCACAAAATGAGTTTCCAGGTTCAACTGGTTCTGGCTAATAGGTGTCAGCTGCCACCCAAGGCATTTGGACCAGCAAGTTAAAATGCCAGTGATTGCTCTGAAAAGGCAAGACACCCAGAGGTGTGACACCAATTACTTTTGGAGGTTTTACAGCTGCATTCACCTGTACTCACTGCATCTCCTACTTGTCTCCATCAAATAGTCTGATTGTTTAGAAAAAGGCTCTCAGCACCTCTGCAAAAAAAGCCTTCCTTCCCTCACCTGCAATGCGCTTAGCTATTTTTACTTCTTCCTTTATACACACTACTTTCCATAAAAGATGCCTCTTTAATAGCCAGACTTGGACCTCTGGAGCATTTCTCTCCACAGTTATTAGAGAAACAAGGTACTTTTTGAACTCGGAAGTCCTACTGTGAGAACAGCCTGGCTATCTGATAGCTGGGTGTGGGTGAGAAAATAAATTGGCTTTTCATCCCTCCCTCCCCCAGCAACTCATGTCTCGAGATCAGTCATTTTAATTTTGCGGTTAACGGGGTGAGAAGCAATTGAGGCTGCGACAAGGTGAGAGCAGAGCAACCGAGGTGTGCAGGGCTGACTGAGTCCGTGCGCTGCAGAAAAGTCATGTGGCTTGTCTGAAACCTGCTGGAGCCATTCCCCGGGGTTTTAGCGCAGCCTTCTGCTGAGCAAGATGCATACAGAACAGTTAATGAGTAACTTCACACATCTCCTCGATAGCAGGCACTCCCTACGCAACAGGTTGCACTAGTTTATGAATCACCCTGGGCTGAGGGATCTCAGACAAGGTTTTGGATGCTGCTGGATGGAAGTACAACTCCCCGGCCAGGCAGGGCTATAAAAAATTGGGAGCACCAGCAGAACCGCCACGCTGGAAATAAAGGCTGCAAGGATCAAGGCAGAGGTTTTATTTCACTACTCCTCCTCTGGAGGCTTTAGCTTAACCAGTTTTACAGACACATGAGCTGCCGACACCAGCTTACAAGTCAGTTAATGCACGACAGCTACTGCATGCTAGCACAAGACCCTTTAATCCAGAGCAGGCGAGGTCCCAGCCTGACTAAAGTCCAGCAGAAGACAACTGCACAAGGAAGAGAAACTCCCGTAAAGGTATGGGAAAAGGAAAGCAAAGGTTGCATAACCACTTTAAAAGCCTGAATGGTCAGGCTGGGAGAAAAGGGCTCAGAAATAAGGAGAAACACTAGAATACCGAGGTGAAACACACATTTCTCTCTTGCTGTCGCTCCCTTCCATTCAAGCAGAAAGCCCCTGAATTAAGGGGAGGCTCACCAGCGCAGCACTGCTATCGAAAGGGCAGGCTGCCCTGAGCAGGGCAGGGAGAGCAGCACCACTGTTTCACTGCTTCCAGCTGCAGAACAGTTTGATTTCAAAGGGAGACGACCTCTCATCTTACCGTGTAGCTTAAAAAAAAAATAAATTACTTAATTAGACAGTACAGCAAAGGCAAGGCAGCTCAGCTTAACTCACTTGCTATTGTGCAAGTGCGTCTGTAATAGATATACGAAGAGCAGGGAATTTGCAAGAAAGCTGAAGTGTGTTTGGACATGTGCCTCTGTGCCCTGGATAGGGCAGGAAGGAAAACAGCAGCTGTGAAACAGAGAGTGATAGAAAGGCACCAGCTTCCGCGAGCCTGGACTACACAGCGTGAAGGATGAGTAAGCATGAGAAACAGAGGAGATGAACGAGAAGTTGCCCACAGAATTCATACTTTGGTTATTTTCTGCAAGCTACAAAGGAAAAGGCAGCTGACCCTCCTGAAACAAGCACCAGCCTGAACCTTTATGCTGTGAAACACGGAGAGAGGGACTTAATTCCAGCACTTGTAGCCACATTACCCAGCTCCTCCTCCAAGGAGCTAATAGCACCCTCCTCTGCTCCAAAGGTCCCACACACCTTTCCTTTCAGAGGGTGTAGTTGTCAGGGCCTCCAGTTAAACTCAAGCAATTCTTCTCAACTTCTTTCCTGCTTCAGAGCTAAGGAAAAGCCTGAGCACCTGAAGGCTCTCTTACTTCTCCAGCTATTCCGCTTGACTTAATAAGTACGTCCAGCCACAAACTTCATGCTCACAAATCAGTTGGATTGATCTGCAGAACGCCAGCGAGCAGATCCCCATTTGTTGCCCTTCCTACTATCGCTTCCTCAAGTGACAGGGATGTGTGATGTCATTTGTCATGATTTCACATTCCCCAGTGCAGAGTAATTTCACGTTTCGACCAAATTGCACTGACATGAAGATTAAAACTGTTCTCAAATTGTTTAATACAAATACAAAGTTGCTGTCACACTGTGCCAGCCGACAGAGCTGCTTAAATATTTTGATACAAAAGATTTGTGCAAGAAATTATATTCTTCCATTTCTTTCTGTTCGCACAGGTTAAAGAAACAAAACAAAGAGATGCCTCTAGATGAGATCAAGGCAAGAGAACTCAAATGAGAATCACCTGGAACTTAACACAGCTGTTTAAATACTGCCAGTCCTGCAGTCAGGCCACCAGTGTGGGACCTCAGAGCGCTGCCACTGCCTAGAAGATGCGTTGAGAGAAAGCTCAAGGATTTTATTATCAATATCTCTAAAGAAGATAGAAGTTTCCAGCCCTGCCTGAAGTTGGCGTCAAAGTTTTGGAGGTAGCTGCCACTTATAGTAGGCTACTGAATAAACAAAGGCAGTTAATCATCTCTTGTTAACCAGTTACAATAAGTAACAGAAAGAAGAGCCAGAGATATTTTTAGCAGGGCCAAACTAGCTTATTTTATACCAAGTTTATTGAACATCATGAATAAATTCTCCTTAAAAGGCAAAGATGCCCAGTTATGTCAGGATTCACAGAGTATGAAGCGCTATACTGGGATCCACAACAAGGAAAGACAACCCTGGTGCTCTGCCCGAGAGATAATCATCAGCGTGACAAGGCTGGGAGAGTGAAGATGCTTCTAGTCTTTCAGCAAGACCTCCAGAGCGTGTGGAAGGGGATGTTGGTGCCTGCTGGGTGGGCAAACCGTTCCCCCAGCCCTGCACAGCACCGAGCCAGCAGGTGGATCCAAACCCCAGCAGGGAACGGGCTCGTTTCATCAGATTTACTAGGCTGGGGCAGCGCTGTCCTACATTGCAAGATGCCATTTTCAAATCAGAGACACAGGGCTTTGAGGGTCCAGGCAGCAGCAGTCAGAGATTCCTCGCATCCAGCTGCTGATGACTGGGGGAATTTTTCTTTGAAAAGAAGGGACGAAGGTGAACACAAAACCTCACACTCTCAAAAACAGGCTATAAAACCGGCCACAAAGACCAGCTGTAGCCGCAGAGAGTCACCAGACTATCACAGGGGCATCCGTACATTTGTCCTCATTAAAAAGTAAGGCTGACATCAGAGTTACCTGTTGTAAACTGCATCCAATCTTTTTTGTTTAAACAGTGAGTAAGTGCGAGCACTGCCCTGTTCAGTCTGATACCAGGACAGCTTTAATGTGCATAACACAGCAGAATCTTTACTTCCTCAGTGCCAAAGCAACAAATCCCTACATGAAGAGCAACTGTTCGTGTGAGCCGTGCTACGTTCCCCCCGTGGAAGGAATATTACAGGAATGTGGTCATCCAAGCCCTTTCCATTCCTGAGACACACCAGAGCACGTTAAAATGAAAGTGAGGAAGATAAAGGATTTTTTCCTTCCGATTTCACTTTGATTCCTCCTAACACCGAGCCTGATCAACAAACAGTTTCACTCTGGCTTGGCCATGAAATCAGAGGTCAGGAAATCAGCCCTTCCTGCAGATTACAACCCAGCCAAGCAGCAAAGGTAAGGCAGCGTCCGCAGCCGCTTACTGATGAAAGTGAAATCCCAGACACTCATTTTCACACCCCTGCCACATGAATCAGGTCCAAGAGGCCATTCCCAGCCAACTCCCTGCATAAATGACCCCACGTTTCAGAGCACAGAGATTAATCCCATAGAGGACAAACCCAGTGGAAGTCTCCAAGGCTTTGGCTCCTGAGAACCACAGCCAAAGGATGCATTTTGCCTTGTGGGCTGTTTTAAGAGGACGTTAAAAACAGGCCCCGCAAAGACACAGCAGTCGGTTACACCGCCCTGTGGCACAGCCAAGAGAGGTCCCTCACCGGATTGTTTTTAATACCTCTACAACCCAGGCGTCCACAACTATTTCAGCATCCTCCAAGGCAGGGGCAGACCGCTGGCGGTCAACCCGCCTCTCCAAAGCCTGGAGGGGGGGGGGGCGGGCTGAGGCTTGAAGCCCAGGAGATGTGAGACCCCTCCTCGAAGGGAGGAGCGGCCCGTTCCGGGGAGAAACGGGGGCTTCCAGCAAGCGGCGGCGGGACGGGCTTCCAGCGCCTGCGGGCAGAGCCGGGGCGCACCCCGGCGGGGTCACACCGCTCCCCGGTGAGCCCCGGGCGGCTGGGGAGGGGGGCAGCGTGGCGGGGACCCCCGGACAGAGGGGGATAAGCGAGGCGGGGACAGGACGGCCCCGGGGCGGGGGGGGAGCAGCCGGGGGTCCCGGCGGCAGCACGCCCCCCCTAATCCCGCCCCCTCTCCCCCATTGGCCGCGGCGGGGAGAAGCGGCGCCACTATTGGCCAGCGACGCTTCAGTCAGTGCCACGTCCCGGCGGCAGGCAGGGGAGGGCCGGGGCAGGGGGAGGAAGGGGCCCGCGCGGGCCCCGCGCCCACCTGGAAGGGGTTGATGTCCACCGGGTCGGCGAACGGGTTGGTGTCGAAGCCCGACATGGGCGCGGTCGCCGCTGCTCCGCTCCGCGCTCCCGCCGCCGCCGCGCCAGGCACTTCCGGGGCAGCCGGGGCGCCGCCAGCCACGTGACCCGCCCCGCCAGCCACGTGATCCGCCCCGCCCATCGCGCAGGCGCCTTGACCCCACCGCGACGAGCGGGTCCCGCGGGGCGCGGCCGCGTGACGTCACAGCGGCGACCACCGCCTATGGGAGGGAGCGTTACCCCTATCGGCGGGGGCACGTCTAGCGGGGCCGGGGGGGTGTGGGGGGGGTCAGGCTCTGCAGGGGGTGTCCCCATAGCGCCCGCAGCCCGTTTCCCCGCCCCGACCCCGCGGCCGTTCCTGCGGGCGGTGCCGGGCAGCGCCGCCCGCTCCTGGGTGCGCGTAGGGCGCTGCCCCGCCCAGCCGGGCCGGGGGAGGCGGTGCCGCCGCCGGAGCAGCCACCGCGGGACTACGGCTCCCGGCCTGCCCTGCCCTGCCGCGCCGGCCGAGCCATGGCGGAGATCCGTGGTGAGCGGGGCCCGGGGAGCAGCAGCGGGGCGGGGGGGCACCTTGGGCCTGCAGGCTGTCCCCAGGGGAGTGGGATCTCCCGTGGGGATGGGGACCCTTGGGTGGGCAGAGCACGCCCACGGGGTTAGAGACACACACACACACACCCCCCGGGGACTCCCAGGGCGGTGGGGCAGAGGCACCACGACCCCTGCCCGCAGCCCAGGGACCCCCAAGCCCCCTATAGGATGATTTAAAATTGCTCTCCCCAAATACCCCCTCCCTGTCAAAGCTCTCGGTCCCCACCCTGCCCTGGCGCCCTCTCACCCCGCACCGAAGGGCTTGGAGCTGCCTGCCCCACCACCGGGGTGCCCGGGAGGGTTTTGTGGGGGGCAGAGGGTCATTTCTGGCCCCCCATAAAGTCTGGCTTCCCTCCCGCAGTGTTCCCCCTCTCCTGTGCCGTGCAGAGCTACGCCTGGGGGAAGGTGGGGCTGGAAAGCGAAGTAGCCAAGTTGCTGGCCAGCAGTGACCCCCTGGTCCAGATCCAGCCCAACCAGCCCTACGCGGAGGTGAGTGCCTGGCCACGTGTCCGTATGTCCGTCCCATCTGTGCGCCCGTCCCAACTCTCACCATCCCAGCTCCAGCCGTCTCAGGGAGGGATGTGGACCCCCCACCGGTCCCAGTCCCCTGTAGCCCTGGGGGGCTGCGGGGCTGCCCCAGGGGAGGAGGACAGGAGAAGCCAGGCGTGACTCAGCCCCTGAGGGAGCGGCCTTGGCCGCATCGATCGTCTCTGGGGCCAAGCAGCCTCGAGAAAAGCCCAAGTCATCCCCGTTGGCTGCCCAGCTCAGGGGTCCGTCTGTCTGTCTCCTGCAGCTCTGGATGGGCGCGCACCCCCGGGGTGACGCCATCATCCGGGATAACCGCATCCCCCAAAAGACCCTGGGCCAGTGGATCGCTGACAACCCCGCTTGCCTGGGGGTGAAGGTGAAGGAAGCCTTCCAGGGTCATCTGCCCTTCCTCTTCAAGGTGCTGTCGGTCAACACTGCCCTCTCCATCCAGGCACACCCCAACAAGGTAGGGAGAGCCCCGGGGGGGCAGCCCCAGCCGGACCCTGTGTCCCTGGGGAGGTCACCCAGCTCCTCTGCCTCCCTCCCCAGGAGCTGGCAGCGAAGCTGCACGCCCAGTTCCCCGAGCACTACCCCGATGCCAACCACAAGCCTGAAATGGCCATCGCTCTCACCCCCTTCGAGGGCTTGTGCGGCTTTCGGCCGGTGGAGGAGATCGTCTCCTTCCTCCAGAGTAAGGATGGCGATGGAGGGCGGGCGTGAGGTCAGACCCCGGTGCCACCTTCCCTCCCTGCGGCGGGTTCAGGGTGGGGACAGTGGCTGTGTTACCTCGGGATGGGGGTGCTGGGCTCCCCCGTGGTGGCAGCCACCGGGGGTGACTTGGGCTGGCCACCCTGGCAGGCGTCCCTGAGCTGCGGGCGCTGATCGGGGAGGTGGCGGCGGAGCAGCTGGAGCGCAGCGGCAGTGACGACCCCCGCGGCGTCTCGGCTGCCCTCCGCGTCTGCTTCACCCGCCTGATGAAGAGCGAGAAGAAGTTCTTTGTCGACCAGCTGAACATGCTGGTGAAGAGGATCTCCCAGGAAGGTGGGTCCTGTCTGCCCGCCGCGGCCCCCCCAGAACAGTTTGGGGGGTGCTGTGTTTAGGGGAGGAGATGGGGCACCCCCCCAGCTCCCTCCGCAGCGTTACGCCTGGTTTCTGCGCAGTGGCGGAAGGGAAGGACACGTCGGGAAGCAACGGGGACCTGCTGCTGCGGCTGCACTCCCAGTACCCGGGGGACATCGGCTGCTTCACTATTTATTTCCTCAACCTGGTGAGGCTGGAGCCGGGGGAGGCCATGTTCCTGGGAGCCAACGAGCCCCACGCCTACCTGAACGGAGGTGAGCATTGTGGTGGGCTTTCCTAACCCAGAACCCGGAAGAACTGTCCCCCAGGGTGGCCACGGTCTCCTGCACAAGCTTGGACCACCACCCCCTGGGACACGCAGCAGGGCTGGGGTGGGCTGACAGTGCTGCCTCATCCCTGCAGACTGTGTGGAGTGCATGGCGTGCTCGGATAACACGGTGCGCGCTGGGCTCACCCCCAAATTCATCGACGTCCTCACCTTGTGCGAGATGCTCAACTACACGCCGGCACCCAGCAGCTCCAAGATCTTCCCGGCTGCGCAGAGCCAGCTCGACCCCAGCATCTACCTCTACGACCCACCTGTGCCAGACTTCGCCATCATGAGGATAGAGGTGAGCGGTGACGGGTCTGCTCTGGGGACGTGGCGGGGGGACGCCAGCTTTGTCCTGGCCTGGCTGTGCTCTTAGTAGGACATCTCGGTGTTGGCTGGGGTTTTCTTAGCACAGGTTTGCTCGCCCTTGTAGTTAGTGCCCCAGTGAGGATGGAGGGATCCTTGGGGATGCTTGTGTCACCCCTAGGCTGTGCTGCAGGCTCCTCTCTCTCCCCTGTTCCCCCTGCACAGAGCTCACTCACCTTCTCCAGCAGTTGTGGGCAGGGAGAGGACCAGGAGGAGATCTCAGGGGTGCAGCATGGGTGTCCTCAGCTAAGCTGAGGTCCCTGGGGTTGGGCTGCTGCAAGGTGCAGGGTGGCCAGGGCACAGCAAAGGCTGCAGCAGGGTGGGAATGGGATGACCCCCTTCCACCTCTCCAAAGAGAAGAAAAGCTGGGGAATACTCAAGCCACAGTGACCCTTTCCATTGCAGATCCCCTCCTCCATCAAGCTGTACCTCGTCTCTGCCATGGACTCTGCCAGCATCTTGCTGGTGATCCAAGGGACAGCCGTGGGCACCTCCACAGCCGCAGCCTCCGAAATGACTCTGCGTCGTGGCTCTGTGCTCTTCATCTCCGCTAACGAGAGCATCTCCCTCCACCTCTCCTCGCCGGATGGGATGCTGCTCTTCCGAGCCTGCTGCCTCCTCTGAGCGGGACCCGGGACGCTTCCCCCCAATCACTCCACATTTGAGTAGATAGAAACTGGCCTGGGCAGAGTCATCTTGCTTGGAAGTTTCCCCTCCATCTATTAAACCCCCAAACCAGCCCACACCCAATGTATAGAAAGAGCAATTCCACGAATCAACTCCTTGGACATGGCACGGAGCAGAGCGGGCAGAGGAAGAGCATCTCCCCTTGCAGCTTGTTAGCCATGTCCCTGTAGCATCATACCCTCTGGGTGCTGTCAATACCACACGGCAACTCCTTTTATTTTTTTCCCCCTTCCGTCTCGCCGAGAAGCAGCAGGGAGGCCTGAGGTCTGCACTCCAGGTCTCAAGCATCTCTGCCCGGCTTCTAGGAGCTGCTGCTCCCTCCTGCAAATGTGATGCTGAGGCTTTCTGCTGCTCCTGGGTGCCTGGTGGGCTCTTCCCAAGCCTGGCCGAGGGCAGGCAGTCCTCTGAGCCGTGTCACCCCTTCCCCAGCTGTAAAAGGGAGCTGCCTGGGGTGGGTGACGGAGCTGGAGGGCCTCCAGTGCTGTGAATAAAGTGGTGACTTTGTCCTCGGCACAGGGCAGCGTGGTGTAGGGAGCAGGAGGAGGACGGGGAGAAGCACTGGTGTCTGCAGGGCTCGGGGACCAGAGGAGACTGGGGGCAGCTCCAGCATCCCCCCGGTGCCGGCTGCGACCTTCCCTGCATCGCCCCGTAGCAGCAGCAGCCTGGGCAACATGGCAGCTCCACAGGGAAAGAGGACACAGGGGTAAAATGTGACAAGGGAAACCAGATTGCTCCAAAAATGGGCCAGGGAAAGGAGCCCTCCCGAGGGCTGCTGCGGGGAGCAGGGCTCAGCGCCCTGCCATAGCACCAAAACACCCTCTGAGTAACGAGATCCAGTTTATTGAGTGCTCCCTTTAAGAAGTAAAATACAAAAAAAAAAAAAAAAACCAACCCAAACTGAACAGTTCAGGTCTCTAGACATAAATATTTAAATAAGGTTTCTTTATAAGAAGCTGATTGTCCTCTATATAGTAGAGCAGGACCATGATTTAAGGCAGCTTTTAAGGTTCACAGCAGGGAGACTCCGCAGCCACCCCAAATCCACACCCAAAAGGAACTGTGCAGAGCTGGCACGGGGGGGTCTGGGCTGCCCCGTGCCAGCATCAGCTGGAACAAGCCATTAGCTCCAAACCCAGGACTTACTGGGTCCCTGGAGAGGCAGAAAGCGGGGAGCTCCCAGCCCAAGCAGTAGCTGCTGGTGGATATAACAAATGCAGACACTTAAAGCTCAGCAGCCTGCCCCAATCCGGTCCGTTGGGTTCCTCCCATCTTCTCCATCGCAGCTGCAATCTTTGGTTGAGATCAGCCCAGGCTTTGGGAGGAGGGAACCCAGCAGCAATTAATTGCAAGCAGCATGAGACAGGTAAATGAGGCAGCTCTCTGCCAGCCTGTGCTGACCCCAGCCTCGCTGGCTTGGCCTCAGCCTGCCAGGGAGGAGGGGTGACTGAAGAGAAAATAAATAGAAAAAGGGTCTCAGGGCTTCCCAGCCCAGTCCCACACCACAACAGTTCGACCCCCACCTCTTAGGGAGGGCTGGGAAAGGCAACCTGTGTCCAGGGCCAGTTCGTAATCCTCAGCGTGGCCCGTCAGAGGAAAAGAGGAGGTCAGGCAAACCCAAGAGCATTTGCTGCTGCACCTCCCCAATTCCTTCCCTCTACACTCCCATGGAGGTGCCCAGGCTCTGCCTCTCCTCCCTCCCCACCCCAGCCAGGCGACAGGTCCCATCCAGGCCATCTAAATGTCACCATGCCACCTCTCCCTGATATTGCTGAATGTAAGGAAAAGTCCTTTGGGTTGGTTGGTTGCTGCTGCTCACCACGAGCAGCATCACAGCATCCTTCCGTCCTTGTGTCACCGTCCCAGCGCGGGACACAGACACCAACAGCCATCCCACAGGACAAAGAAAGTGCTGGCTTTTGACCTGTTTTTGCACAGCCCCAGGCGAGCAGCATCTACTGGATCACACAGGAGAGATTTTCTCCAAAACAACAGGGGCAAGAAGAGGAGGCGACAGGTTTCGGGGGGATGAGATCCAGATCTTCGTCATCGGGGACCTCATCGAGGTGGTACCCATCCTGCAGCAGCTGCCGGCTCAGGTCCTGGTTCACCTGCTGGGGGGAGCAAAGGAGGCAGAGCTGGTTAAAATTAGTCCCACTTTAGTTAAAATTCAGGTCTCAGGGCTTACAAAGGGTAAGGCTGCGAGCAAGAAGGGCATCATGTCCTCCCTCCACATGGGGAGGAGCAGCACAACCAGAGCAGAGGAGACATAAGCAAAAGATCAAAGAGCTTTTTCTGGGCTGCAGCACCCTGACACAGACCCCATGCACCCCAAAACACCCCATGGGCTACGACACTCTTGTATATGGAGCTCTTCAGCTGCCCCGCTGCAGGGTCTGGGGGTAGACGATGCTTTAGGTGCAAAGGGTGAAGCTGTGACAGCCAGCTGGGGCCTGCAAAAGGGAGATTTATGGGTGGCTTAAATGTATCAGGCGGCAGAGGCAGCAGTTTGCAAAGCAGAGCTCTGCAGGATGAACACACACATACACACCCCGTAGGGTGATGCTTCATTCCAGCCCCTATACAGAGCCCGAGGTGTAACAGGGCCAAGGGAACCCGCGGGGACCGCGCTGTCGGGGTCAAACCCCTGGACTTGCCTCGGCGGAGGAGTAGCCCGAGGAACATCTGGATCCCAGCTCCCCGTCACTAAGAGAAGGAGGAAACAGTCACAGCCAGCCAGGAAGCAGTGTCCTTGCTTGGGGTGCAGACAAGGGAATCTCAGGGGGGGAAAAGGGAGCCGGCAGCGTAACCCCAAGGGATTTGTCAAATTTGGGACAACAGGAGTGTTTGGCTGCTAAGAGTTCTACAAGTGACAAGGAAAATCAATCCCCCAAAAAAGCCAACTCTGAGCCTGCAACACCCCCCACCCAAAATCCTGGGATATTCGCCCAGTCCCCACCTGTCCGAATCGAGGGAGACCAGGTTTTCATCCACCGTCTGGCTGAGCGCTGTGTAGCCCTTGTTAAACTTCACCGACCTGCCAGAAAGCGGAGGAGTGAGCTGGTGACAGGGGTTTTGATGTGAAAATGCAGCCACAGAGCTGGTGGACTGAGGAGCCAGGGCAGGAATCCCTGTCCTGAATGTCCTCTCCCACCCAGGAATGGTCCAGAGCCACCACCAGCTAAGAATAAACTCCATCTGAGCTCTAGGCTACCCAATTAAATCCTTAACACCAAACCATCCCTAAAACAAAGAGAAGCAGCAGCATGGCCCTTCGCAGAGCAACTCCTAAGTTTTGCAGGAAAAGTGCTATATTTTATTATATTGGATGCTTGCTGGCCGCAACAGAGCCAGCAGACTAAGGTCCCAAACTCATTTTTTAATCCTCCGAGCTCCCCAGTCTCCCTAAGGAATGTGAAAAGAGGAAAAGAAAAACAAGATCAGACCTTTTAGCCGCCGGCTTCGGCTGGTGCAGTGTGGGTGCCCCCAGCAGCCCCTGCCTTCGCAGCGCTGCCTTCGCCAGCTCGCGCTGCCTCTCTGAAAGCCAAGCACAGGGGCAGAGCTAAAAATACCCAAACACTCCCCAAGGGTCTTTTTTTTTTGGGGGGGGGGGGGAGGTGAAGCATTGCAGGTCAGTCCTAAGGAGAGCATGGGGGCATTGCAGTGCTTTCCACAGGCAGCGCCCACAGGTTCTTACGGGGTTTTTTTAATGTGGGTTTTTTATTATTTTATCCCACCAAGGAACAAAAAGGCTTTCGTTCGCTCCGACCCTGGGCGAGAGGCACAGATGTCTCCCCAAATCCCGGCAGAGTCCCTGGGACAACACTGAGCATCACTTACGGAGCTTGGCGTGAATGGAGGGAGGCTTGCTCATGATGTACGGTCCCCTTTTCTCCACCGCATCCGTCGCCTTGTTCAGCTTATTGGTTTCAGCCCAAATCAGCTAAAAAAAAGGAACAAAGCACATTTAGTATCATCTCTCTATGGGGATGAAGTAAAGCAGAGTCATCTCAGAGCATCTAGTCATTCTTGGGAACTCAACGTCAGCTGGGGAGAGCTGGGATGGGACGGCTCCTCCTCCCCAGCCCTGTGCTGCGGCTGGAGGAGGGAGAGGAAAAGGAATAAGCAGATCTATTAGCAGATGAAGGGATTATTTGGGAATGGCGATGCTAAATTAAAAGCGCACGTGGTGACCAGCAGTTTCTTTGCAAGCTTAATGCCAGTAATACTCAGGACAAGATGTGATGGAGGAGATTTAACTAGCAGGTTCATCAAATAAACAATAAGGATACTTTATTTGAACTTCTCCACAGAGTTTGAGTCTTTCAAGCTTCTCCCCATACAATAATAAAACCACATCATTAAAATGAAAGCAGTGTCATATAATCAGGTCTGAGAGTCAGGGCTTTAAGGAAGAGCCTGCCCTGTCTGTAAGGCATTTATCATCAAGGAGAGCCAGCACTACTCAGTGACAACGGGCAGGAAAAAAGTTCTATAAATACAATAATTAATGAAGAAAAGAGAGGAAAATTCAGAAAATGGGAGACAGAGTCAGTGCAGGAAGGACAGGGAATTAGAGAAAGCAGTTAATGAAGAAACAATGCAGAAGACCTGGGGTGGTGATCGGAGAGCACAAGCAGGATTAGCATCAGTGTCTTAAGCCAGAATTAGCAAGGCAGAGCCTTACACACGGGAATAACTCTGTGCACAGGGAGTTGGGGCCGCCTGGGTCAGTGGGGTTAACCAGGCAGGCAGCAAACTTCTGCCCGCTGCTCCCTTGTATCCCCTGTATGTGCTATACCCCTCCCTGTGCAGCCCCTGCACACGCTCTGCTTTACACCGCCCCTGCCCTACCCTGTGCCACCACACGTATAACCCCCTTACAGCCAGATGCACACCCTCTACCCCTATACTGCTCCTCTGCATACGCCCCAGCCAGGCCCCACACAGACCTCAGCCCTACACCACCCCCATGCACACACCCCATACTGCCCCCACACACACCCAGCCCTATACCACCCCATGCACACACCCCATACTGCCCCCACACAGACCCCAGCCCTATACCGCCCCCATGCACACACCCCATACTGCCCCCACACAGACCCCAGCCCTATACCACCCCCATGCACACACCCCGTACTGCCCCCACACAGACCCCAGCCCTATACCACCCCCACGCACACACCCCAGCCCTATATCCCCACGCACACACTCCACAGTGCCCCCGGCCCCGCACGTACCCCCGGTGCCCGCCGCCCGCCGGGCCTGCTCCCAGCGGGACCGGCTCCGGGACCGGCTCCGCCGCCGCCCGTCGCCATGGCCGCCCGTCGCCCCGCCCCCTCGCCTCTCCCGCCAATGGCAGCGCGCGGCGGCGGGATCCAGCCAATAGGAGGCGGGGAGGTGGCGCGCGCCCCCGCCGCGCATGCGTAGTGCGGCCGGCGGGCAGCGGCAGGGGCCGGCGGGACGTCCTGCCCCACACGGGCCTTGCCGCGAGCCCCCTCCGCACCAGGGAACTGCTTCCTGTTTTCCTGAAGAATTTCCCTCTTCCCCTCTTTTTTTTTTTGCCGGAGCCGTGGTGGGAAACAGGCTCTTGAGAGCAGCATCTCTCCTGGCAGGTGCGCAGGCAGGGCAGCGGGAGCGCGGCCCAGCGGACAGGAGCCTCCCACCCACCTCGGACGCTTCGTTAGGCCCCGACTTCGTCACGGTGAACCGACTCCGCCAAGGGCAGGGAGAGCTCTGCAAGCCCTCCTCCTCCTCCCCAAAGCTGTGAGTACAGGAGGGTCACCATGCCCTCCAGACACATCCTTCCTTACCTTTCCCTTCCCGAAGGTGGAGCTAGAAGCCACAGACGCACGCTTTGCCGGGCAAATAATGATTTATAAGCTCTTGCACGTACTCTTTTTTACAGTTATATATTTATAGTTTGTGTCCTTCTTTCCCCGTAAAAACAAAAAGAAATAACCACACAAGCCACCGCTACCACATCAGTCAAACCAGTTTTTCCTTTATTAGGTCCAACTTCACATCACATATATTGTGACTCAATAAAGGAAGAAGTTCTTTCAAATAAGGTAATATTTTAACATTTGTGTCTTCAGGCGACTGTGTACAATCAGGTAGCATCAGTAAAATGCTCGAGTAATGCACCTGGAACAGAAAAGAACAGAAAAGCCATTAAAGGAGCAGCTCAGTATCTCCACAGAGTTTCCATGGTGCCTCAAATGAGTTATTTCACAGAATCATCTCGGTTGGAAAAGCCCTTGAAGCTCCTCCAGTCCAACCATGAACCTCACCCTGACCGTTCCCAACTCCACCAGATCCCTCAGCGCTGAGTCAACCCGACTCTTCAACCCCTCCAGGGATGGGGACTCCCCCCCTGCCCTGGGCAGCCCATTCCAACGCCCAACAACCCCTTCTGCAAAGAAATCCTTCCCAAGAGCCAGTCTGACCCTGCCCTGGCGCAGCTTGAGGCCATTCCCTCTTGTCCTGGCGCTGGTTCCTTGGCTCAAGAGACTCATCCCCCCTCTCTGCACCCTCCTTTCAGGGAGTTGTAGAGGGCCATGAGGTCTCCCTCTTTTTTATTATTTATTTTTATTTACACTCAAAGCCCAGTTTAATCATACTCAGCCCCCAAATGCAGTTACTGCATTGCCAGCACAGCTGTCTCAGTACCCCCCTTGCACCAAGACATCATGTCCCAGGGCAAGGAGGAGGGCAGGGACTTAAAGATCCAGAATTAAGTACTATTTGCAGTCTGACACCTGATACCTCTATTCTAAGCACAATATCAAAAAAAGAATATGACACTGGCCATCTCCTGAAGAAACTGAGTTAACAGACTGTCTTTACATAACTTTACTTCCACAAGGATTTTTATTTAGGGCTTAATTTTAGTCTGGGATTAGAGCACATTAGGTCTTGCCTACACTTAATGACAGATCCTCATTAATCAGAGAAGCTGCTGTTTAGTAACAACACCTTCATGTGTTGCAGCTCATGCAAGAAGCTGGTATTTATGATGATCTAAATGTCATTGTTACAGCTGGTTTCAAGTTTAGAAAGTACTCAGAAGTTCAGCTCTAAAAAGCCAGCAAAACAAGTGGCTTTCCGAGACTTGAGGCCGCTACAATCAGGACAAAATACTACATGCACTGTCCCTGAAATTATCTACTGAGGCTGAAGGATATTCTGCGCACAGATCGGTTAAGCTCTGGCTATGCTACAGCTGATCTGTTCATTCTGTAAGAGAGGAGCCCTCCAAAGTACAGAAAAAAGATGCTATTTTAAGCGTAACATGAAGAAACTTCAGTGTTGTTGGGTGACTACCATCAGTGGGGCCCATTTTCTAGCACAACCTAGTAATTAGTGTCCCAGTTTTCTAAACTGGCCAGACTGTGACAATAGAGTGAAAGTTTGTGCATTTCCAGTGGAAATGATCCTGCCATTTGCTAAAAGTGCTTCTGAGGGACAAGCTGATGAGGAGCAAAGGTCAACGTGCTGCCAACAAAGTGCTGCAATACCCATTGTCGTGGCAACTGCTATGTAGAAACTTCTGGGAGGTTGGGTATGGTTGCCAACCACCCTATCCCTTCTCAAGCAACCACACTGTTCTTGTCCTAAGCCTTATCTGAAAAGGGTTAGTACCTTTTCAAGGAGACCTGTAGTTATAGAGATATCTGGAGAATCACATGACAAGCTTGAACTTCACAGCATTTCAGACCCATGAAGGCAAGGAAGAGGACTCTGTCTTTGCCAGGAGAGTTTTGGGTACAGGAGTCCCATGCCAGGAGTCTCAGAAGCAACGGCATCCCTTACCGATAAGGTTTATGCTTTGTCCAGGCCCAGTTCCTCTGGAGTGGAGATTCCCAGTTCACTCAAAGTTGGTCTAAGTTCCTGGATAACGTAAGGATAGATTTCCTTGTGAGGTCCTGCCTTGTCCTAAATAAAAAGGAATGATGTTATTTTGACAGCAAGCATTTGTCAAGGTCCACCGTACAGCGCTCAGGTCTGCAATCAAGACAAAAGGGTCCGTGGTCTGATCCACCTACTGCAGGACAGGAGAGCACAGCCCAGCTTTAACTGGGCACCAAGTAAACAAGGCTTGTGTACAGCAATACTGGAAAGTTCTCCTACCAATTCACCGTGGCTGCAAAGCACCCCAGAATAATGCTGAACTCCCCTCTGGGGGATCTGCAGATTATTCTTAACACTTGACACCTTTCCCTCACTTAACATCAGGCTGATGTGACCCGTGACGTGTGTGTGTCACCACACAAAACTAAAGGCCAAGCCACGCTCCTTCAATGAGGGATGCTTTGCAAACCAGCCCAAAGACCGCTTAGACCTTAGGAAATGTGACAAAAATGATATCCAATCAGTAAAATGGGAAAAGTAAAATCAGCTTTTGGGCAGACTTTGGAGAAAATTTAACTTGTTTGGAAATCAGGGGAAAAACATCACCGCTTGAGTAATATTTAGGTGGAGCTTCAGGACGAGCAGATACTTGTCCCCAGGTTCTGATAAACTGAGTCGTCCCCTAGGTGATGGGGACAAAAGGATGGGGGGCAGGTGGGGTGGGAAGAGATAAGGAAAACATACAAAGATGCTTCCATTGGTCTTAGTCTCTAAAACCCCTGAAAGTTTCAGTTCTACAGAAGAATGCAGAAAGCAGAAATGGCAGACTGAGAAGCAACTGATTGTGGAGTAAAGTGTGAAGCAAGCGTATCTGACAGCTAGCAGCAAAGACCTCCACACCAGTCCTCACTTGTGGCAAAAAACAGTTGTAAGGGCAGAGCTGCTGGCTTCTGCGACTGAAACAGAACTCCTGCCTCCATCCCCACCCACTTAACTCCCCGTTAAGTGAAGGCTGGACTCAGGTTTCAAGGTGCTGGTTTATGTTGTTTTTCAAGGCTATGCAGCTTCCTGAGTTACTACTCCCAGCCAGCTCAGTATTCAGTCCTTTAAGAAGCCAGTAAGCTGCCTTCACTGGAGATATTTCTAGTAATGCTTATTTTAAAAAAAAGGGCAGAAAAATCCCTAAAGACATTCCCACCTAAGTCAGCATCAGGAAAGGAAATTGTGAACATACGGCTGTTATGCTTGAAGCTGTGCTGTTCAGTAGTCTCACCTCAAAACACTTATTTCCAGCCCCCGAGCACGCGCTCATAATGAAGCTATTGATTCTGGCAGCAGGAAATTGTGGTTTCCCTTTGCACCACTAACAGTAAGCCAAGAAAAACTCTTCTCCTGCTGGGCTCTCAGCAGTGCGAACACAGCAGTCACACCCGAGGCTGCCGTTCCACTCACCTTTACAACCTCTAAGATGCGGACAGCACTGGCAAAGTCATTTAACCGTCTGCATGCCCTCAGAGCTGCATCGATGATTTTTGGTTCCGGAACCAGGTCATAACCCACAAGCGTGTTTATGCCTGTGGATACAAGGAAACACCAAGAGGAACTTGGTATCAGCTCATCATGCTATCAAAAGGAACCTGATGAGCATTATTTCGCTCCACCTCATGAAAGAATTAAGCATTATTGCAACACTAGCTGCCATTAGAAGCTGACTACAATTTTCATTGCGATTTTGGGGAGACGCACACACACAGCCAAGGGTTTTCTTTTGCTCTTCTCCCTCTCGCTGTTGCTCATTACTGTAGATTTTAAAATTTTAAGTGGATTTCATGAAATCCCAGTGGGCCAGTTTCATCCATGCTCCCAAAAGGAGTCAGTGTCTGTACCACAGCCCATCGCTTATGGAATCATTAAGAAATCCAAATGACTTCATTCCTACAGGTGTAATAAAACTAGAACTCTAGCTGCTGTCTATTCCTTTCCTCTCCTTTCCAAAGGAAGAGCCCAACACCTAGTCATCCGGGTGATGCTGGAATGATCCCTCTGGCTGTTATGCAAACACATTTTTGAGCCCTAATTGAGGTAGTTTAATAGGAGCTGGCAACTCCACAGCAAATAACAACTGGAGACAACCAGACAAACAGTGAGTTGTGGCCAAGCCATTAAGTCCAAAGAAAAACATGTGTGGTTATACACTAAGCAACAGTTGAGCTCAAATACACTCTCCTCAGAGCAAACACTTCTCTCCACCCAGGTGTTAAAAATGCATATTCTGGGGCATGAAAACTTACAGAGACTGCACTCCCACCGCCTTGTACCCCTGCTCTCCCTCATTCTGCATGCCATGGTTCCTTCCAACTCACTTGTTTGGTTGCTGAGGTGCCATCGCCTGCTGCAACAGGCTCAGAGCTGAGCAAACAGCAGCACGCCAGCCACAGGCACGCCCGGAGCAGCCAGATAACTCAGAGCAAATAAGGCTCACATAGTGCCTTGCCCCAACTGGGTATTTACAGGATTGCTCTCCTACACCAGCTCCCAGTTTTCACTATTTCTGCTCTCCAATAGCAAAGTGAAAATAAGTTATTTCTGGTCACAAAGCTATTACAAAGCAGCTATAATTACTCCATGTTACTCTTCCCTTTTCACTCAACGTACCTTTCCTGAGCTCCCAGGCATCAATATCTGGCTTGTTGAAATATGTCACCCAGCGAGCATCAAATTCTTCATCTGATTCTTGTGACCCATGAGAGTAGCAGCGGGCATGCAGTACGGCTGAATGCAAAAAGAAAGGAAGAGACTTTGAACAAACAGAAAATAACTGTACAACTGTATTTTAGCCCTGACCAAGAGACCAAAAGCCAAAAAATACATATTTCACACACTACGGTCAGTCCAGATCAGTCCTCAGCCTGGATAAGCACTGGATTAATATAGCTCACTAAATATCGGTTGCTTGTTTTGTGGCAAAATGTGTATTTTCCGTTCTACACCAGACTTCCAAAGTGTTCCCAGACCCTTTGGTCAGAGCAGGATTTAATGAAAGAGAAAACCAATTCTGTATAACCAGTCCTTAAGAGAAGTTTTCTGGGATCCCGGTTTCTGTAAGATACAGGAATCTTCCCTCTTCCCAGAGACAAGCCAGCCAGAGAAACATAACATACATGTACTTCATCAACAGATGTCCTTGCAACCAAGTAGCATGATCATTCTGTTCCCCAGACACAACCCTTCTCAAAACCACAGGACTTGTCTGTGCTGTGAGTTTAGCCCCATGAATCAGTTTTTCCAGTGGCATTCCTGCCAGAAGTAAAACCCTATACCCTATTAGTTATACCACTATCCACTTAAGATGAATATACTGGTTTATTCTGGAGTATCTTCCTACTCCTGAACCGATTCTGTAATCCAGGAAAAGCAGATTTCCCAGCTAACGGACTGTGATGGGTGACTCAATAGCAACAAGCTGCAGGTCTTTGATTCCACCATGAGTTCAGAGCAGATGAAGGCTTGTTTTGAAGTGGTTTTAGGAATCTCTGCAAAATGACCTGAGCCCAACTAGAAAGGCTCTCAAAAGCAAAGGACCGAGAGCTATTTCTTCCAGCAGTCTAGTGAAGGGGTTGAAGGAGGAAAAAAAAAAAAAAAAAAAAAAAAAATCACTGCTGTCTCTGTGTCTATCCAAGATAAAACTCCTGGATCTCAAGGTTGTAATTGCACTAATATTTGATAATTAATAAAGCACAGAAGTGGATTGTAGTCCCATGGACAAATAAGGCTGATACAACTGTGAACTCATTTCTTCCCTCAACAGTACTCTTTATCACAAATTGCCTTTTTTTTTGCAGGTCTTTTTTTTTTTTTTAAGCCAGAAAAGTTGGAACAGTTTTCTAAAAGGCACTAAAACCTAGGGTACAGCCAGCTCCACCCACATCAGAGCTGTACTGGGTCCTCCCCACACAGCCCGAGCACTCTGCCTTACCAGCAGAACAAGGCCCTGCCTAGAGACTGCTTCCCTCCCCACTGGTAATTGCACTCCACTAATATTTGCAGAGAGGTCATACACCAGATATGACCTTGCCAGTTTGAAGCTCCACTTCAGAGGAAGTCAGATATAGCTAGTCACTTTTTCTTTCTTAACCCAGCACAAAGCACTCATGCTGACCAATTAAAAAGTTTTATTTAAAAGAAGAAACTCCCGAACTGGGTTGTGTATTTTTGGCATCCTTCCAGATGCACTTTTCTGCTTTGAAGATCATAGTGAACAACATACTGCAAAGCTGCATCCTAATTCTACATAAAATATACCGGAACAAACCACAACAAGTTCAAGTTCTCATTAAGTGACAGCTCCATCTGAATGCAATCCAGACTTTTAACAAAAGTTAACACGGACTGACATTTCAGCTGCAATTCTGGTGTATGTACTGCTTCTCAAACCATGAAAATATTTTCATTTATCTATGTAATAGGTAAGGGAAAAGTAAATGACAGACCAAGTCAGAATTATAACGCTCTTTTGCCGTTCTGTAAGGACACTCCCCATCCTCCCCCAGCTCCAAAACAGACCTTTGACCCTGCTTTCTCCAATAAATCACATGCACAGCTGAGCTCAAAGCAAGAGCACTCCTCTGTAAATGCTCCTGCATGCAGGCAGGGCGTGAGAGGACAGTGCTGGCCGTTTCAGGGAGAACACTTTTCTCCCCCTAAACACAACGGAAATCCTACAGAGAAACAGCAGATCTCAGTTTGAGAAAAGCCTAGACTGAAGTTCTCGAATGCCATCTTTAAGTCGAAAAACTGAAGTCTCTTTCCACTGAGCCCTGAACGATTCCCTTTAAACAAAGGAACAACTTGGTTAGACTAAAAGGATCCTGAAGAAAAATAAAAAAGACCACAAGAATTTGAACTGTGGATGCGGTTTTTAATTGCTGCTACGTTTCTTTATCACCCTTGGTTTTCCATACTAACGCTTATGTCCATATATTGGAGACCAGACTCTGAACTGCTCCAGCCAAGCAGAAGCACCGCAGGAGCCAGCCGGGTGCCTCACTTTTCAGTGGGGTCCATCAAGGTCACCGTCACACGACATGCGTGACAGTCCAACCACACTGACCCATCCGCGTGGAGATTCCCAACTCAAGGAAGAAGCAAAGGGCAAATATGTTTGCAGAGACGCATTTTCAAGAGAACCCAAGAGAGTCTGAGAGGCCTAAAATCATCTAATATTAAACACGTTGAAGTGCCAGAATTTGTCAGCTTTCCCTGTTAACGAGCACGGAAGAGAAACACGCATCAAGAGAAGCATTAATTTACTGAAAAAGGCAAGACTGGCAACAAGAAGCTCAGGGGTGCATGTGCACTACATACAGAACATTTTGCAGCGTTATATAACACAAACCTAAACCCACGGGCACACAAGATGAACACAAAGCATTACATCTGTCGAAACACAACCCCCCGAGGCCACCGGCCAAGCAGAATCGGGTCAGAAGGGCTAAGCGGGGCGTTTGTAATACAAGACCTTGGAAAAGCAGAACATGGAGCCTGCTCGTTAGCAAAGGCGTGGAGAAGCGACGGCCACGAGCAGCCAGGGTTCAGCAGGGTACAAAGGCACTGCGAGCAAAGAATCTTAATGGATTTTTTTAATAAAAAAGTTTAAGAAGCATCCAAGAAATCCCAGCGTGCAAACAGAACGACCAGCACTTATTACTCTGCATTTTTTTTTTTTTTTAAATGCTGCAGTACACTCCCTAGGGCAACTGTTTAATGCACACGTGCTATAGGAGAGGCGCACACAGGCCTCCGAGCGCGTTAAACACGGTCACCATCTGTTAATTAGCTATTAATTGAGATACACAGGCAGTGCCTTCGCTACAGTCTCGGTATTGGAGCTCTGGTTCCCCGGCCAGCATTCACGCCGCACCGTCTGTGGCTGCTTTTCCTCCTGTTAATTGGGGTGTTAATAAGGAAAGCGACAGGAGGCCGCCAGTGGAGCAGGGCTGGCCCGCTCCCGGGGCCGGGGGGGGGCTCGGTGCCCCCGGGGCCGGGGATGAGCTGCCCGGCGGCGGAGGTCACCTCCGACCTCCCTCAATGTCACCTTCGCGGGAGGCCCGGGGAAAGCGCCGCCGCCCCCGCTACAGCGTCCGGGACGGGGCCCGGCGTCCCCCAGGAGGCGGCGGGGCCGGTAACAACGGCGGGGGGGCCAGCGGGGGCGGCGGGAGCGGGGCAGCGGCAGGGCTCGGCGGAGGCGGCGCGCACTAGGCCGCAGGCGCGGCCTGCCCTCGAGTGACGCCAGCGGGTCATTGCAAGGACACGGCGCCGCCGGCCGGGCCTCGCCGCCTCCCACCGGCCGGGGCCCTCGAGGCCGAGCCGAACCGGGCTGGGGTCGGCGCAGGCGGCGGCGGGCGGGAAGGACGCGGGCGGCCGCTCACCTGCGGGGCCGGCAGGCCGGCGGACGGCGGTACGAAGGCCGGAGACGGCGCAGCGGCGGAGGAGCGCGGCGGCAGCCAGCATGGCGGCGGGGAGGCGGCACCGGGCAGCGGGGGCGCGCGCCGCTCGCTCCTGGCACCGGACGGCGCGCGGCGGGGCGGGCAAGGGAGGGGGGAAGGGGCGGCAGCTACGGCGGCGCCGCGGGGACACACCGCGCCGTCGCGTAAGGGCGGGAAGGCCGCAGGGGGCGGGGCTTAGGGCGTCGCCCGCGGGGCGGGGCTGGCCGCCATTTTGTGGCGGGGACGGCGAGGTGCGATCCCGCTGTCAGCCGCTGCCGCCGGGCGAGCGGGCGCCCTCGGTGAGCCTTGGGGGCCGGTGTCTGTCCCGCTGCTCGTCCCGCTCCCGCACAGCGCAGGGGGGACCACAGGGAAGCGAGGGGGCCCTTCCCGGGCCCGGCTCGTGCGGCTGCGTGCTGCCAGCTCTGGCAAGGGAGAATCGCCTGACTTGGAAGAGGGGACAGTGGGGCCCAGCCTGGCTCTGGCTGCAGTACCCAGCAGCTCTCCAAGGCTCTCTGGGGCTCTGCCCCGCTGCCAGACCTGGCAGCCTCCCTCACAAACCCCAAACCTCACAGACCCTGCGGGCAGGGTGCTGCCCTCAGCCCCCTGTCACCCCATGTGCCTAGAGGGCTGACCCAGCCCTAGCTCTCGGTGGGTCTCAGGGCGCCACTGGGCTCCCAAAATCACCCCAAAAATTCCTCTTTGCTGGTGCCTGGGGTTGTGCCTCGGCAGTGCAGCACAAGATCATCGTGATAATTTTGCTTGCGGTGTTCCTTTAGGACTCTGTGGAGCCAGATGTCATCGTGCTATTTAAAATGCTTCATATTTTGGGTTAGTCTTTTTTTTCTTTTAATCATTTTTTTCATGCAGGAAATCCTTGGTCCATAGCCAGCAAAGTGAGAACTGCAAAATCCCCAGGCTCCTATTGCCTCCAAGATTGGAAATTGCCTGCATATAAAATCAATTAAAAAGAATTTTGCACATTAACAAAATAATGAGAAATGAATGATTTTTTTTTTTTTTTTTTTTTTTCCCCCTCTCCTTGCTGGGAGCAATGTGAGACAGCAGCAGTGGGGCATGGTTGGGGAAGTGAAGGGCTGTTAGTTCTCAGCATAGCTGTGACAGTCTTTAGTGTTTACGGAGGGTTTTATTTATTAGCATGATTTTTAAGTACATTTGGAGTAGGAGCCCATACCCGGTGCTCTGGCTCGTGTGTGGGGCGGAAGGTTGAACCTGAACCAGAGAGAGGAGTCTGGGAAGAGCGATCGCTGGGATGGAACCCAAAGCTTTCCCAGCCCCAAACCCGCAAAAAATAATCATAAAAATACAACAGTTGGAAATGACTGTTCAACTACACGGTGGCAGATAAGCGAAGTGAATCAATCTGTGGCAGGGCAGATAAGCACGAGCCTCTGGCCGGGAGGAGCAGCTGCCTGCTGAGGGAGATAACAAGGTCATTGCTAAACAAAACAGACCCCTGCTTCCTCCTCCTCCTCCTCGCTCCCCTGGTTCTCTTTTCATTCCCACTCCCAGCCAAGCAAAGCGCTTGCCAAGCAAGCCCTTGACAAAAGAGGGGCTGCTTGCCATCCCCGGAGAGCAGGAGCGAGGCGGGGAGATAAGGCGGCTGGCTGCAGCTGGAGCATCCCTCCCCGCTGGCTTTTGGGAAGGGTACGCTCCTTAATACCGATTTAATTCATCCCGTGGTGTACCCGGGGGCTGCCTGAGCTGGGTCAAGGGGAACCGGGTGGATTGGGGCTTGCTTGGCCTCCCATAACCCATCCCCTGCCCTCCCCGCATTGCCTTGGTCCCCGTGTGCCAGCCAGGGGGGCTGGCAGGGGGCTTTGCCAGGCTCTGCCGTGCCGGTGGGTCCGGGCTGCTGCCAGGGCACGCAGGCGGCCCCGGTCCCACCGAGGGATGGGTTTTGGCTGGGATCCCCTCGTCCTGGGTTGGCCGCAGCCCTTGCTGTGCTGATTGGTGCCGTGGTCAGCAGCCATCATGATCCCCCCATTTTCCCATAGACATATTTCAACTGTTTCTAAAGAGCTTTTATTTTCCATCCATTTCCCTTTCCCGCCTGGAAGAAGCTCCAAAGGGCTTCCGCAGGGAGGCAGCCCGCGGTGAGGGCTCTGCAGCCAAGCCCATGACCCCAAAACCTCCCCATCCCGCATCAGGCACCACATCCAGCCACCACAACAGCCCACCTAATGCTCCCACCACCACCAGCTCCCGACATCGGGGCTTCACCCCAGCTCCAGACCCTACAAACACCTCCAGGAGAGCAAAGACCTGAATATCTGATGAGGGAAGAAGGAGAAGGATTGCTTTATTTTCCTCTGCTGTCCCACAGGTAAGCAGTGCAGCGCTCAGCTCCATGGGCACGGGGAGGGAGCGACCCGTCTGCTTGTTTTTGTGTTTTATTCGGGATGAATCGCGGCGCTGCGGGGTGCTGAGCCTGGCATTAATAAACCTGACGGTTCCTCGCCGGGTGTAATTGCAGCGGTTTTGATAATGAAGGCATTACTCCAATGGGCTTGGGGCAAAACCGTCACCTGATGGTTGAGACATCGCAATGGGGAGCGATGATGTGCAGCCGAATTCCCCGGTCCGGGCACCCCTCGGTGAAAGGTGACGGGTGCTCTGCCTCCGTGGGAGTCACTGCAGAAACGGGGCTGGTGGTGGCATTGCCCCTGGGTGGCCGAATGCGGGGTCAGCAGCTCCCCCCAACACATCCTCCCCTGCTTCAATCCATAACCAAGAGCTGGCAGGTTTAACCCTTTAAGCCTCACCCCAAATCTGGCGACAAGGTGTGTCCCCCCCCAGCAGCAAGTCCTCAGGCATGGGGATCAGCTGGTGCAGTTGCAGCGAGCGGGGATGTGTTGGGGGGACCCTGCAGCACACCGCTGACCCCGGAGCAAGCATGACGCACTGCCTTTATCCACAGCAAAGCAACTAAAATACCCCCAGAGCTTCTCCAGCGTACAATCTCCTGCCTATGTAGAGGGCATATTCCTGCCTATATACCCGGCGCACGGCTGGCCAGGGTGGGAGGCGGTGGGCTCAGTGGTGGTGGTCCAGCTGGCGGTCGGTGGTCCCCGAGCCCCTCGGGTTGTCGGGTACCTGTACCTGGAACTTCTTGGTCAGCAGCTCCTCGTGGGGAGGTGGCAGGGGGCGCTTCAGCCCCTTGGCGGAGGAGCCCGACGTGTCTTCTGCATCGCAGAGCTGCGTCCCCGGCCCGTGCTGGGGCTCCGGGGGCTGGTAGCCCGTCTGGTTGGGATCCAGGGGGTCTCGGGAGAGCAGGATGCAGATGGAGGGGACGTTCTTGTGGACGGTCAGGTTCTGCGCTGGGCCACCGGGCAGCGGGTCCTGGTTCTCCCAGACCTCCAGCAAGGTTTTGTAGCGTACCTTGGTGACCTGGTGAAGACCTCCCAGCTTCCGCTTCATGATCTCCACGCAGGTGATGGTCTTGGTGACTGCCCTGCCACAACCGCTGAAGACGATCTGCCGACTGCCCTTCAGCTCCATCTGGGCCATGGCAAAGTTCATCAGGTTCCTGATCTTGCTGCCCTCCTTCACCTTCATCTCCACCACGTCTGGGGGCAGGTCGGGGAAGGGCAGTGGGCTCTCCTCCTCCGACGTCCTCACCTTTCGGAAGTTCTCCATCCTGGACTGGGTGACGGGCTTGGCTCTCTCTCCTTCAGCAGCCATCCTTCACCCCTTGCCGGTGGATCCGCTCAGGCTCCTAGCCCCCCAGGACCATGGCAGGGCTGACTCCGCTGCCCTCCAGCTCAGCCCGCAGGAGGACTGAGTTTAACCCTGCGTCCCTGGGACCACCAGCCCCTTCCCCTCTCTTCGCCCAGGGCTGGCTGGAGAGGAGCCGGCAGCAGGCTCGGTGGCTGTGCCAGAGGCTGTCCCCCGGTGGGGACGGGGCTGCAGGATCCCCTGGGTGCCCCCGGTTGCTGCCGGTGGGGACAACGGCCGGCTCTGGCTCTTGGGGGTGCTTGGGCTCCTCCGCTCCCGCTGCAGCACTCGCTTCTGCTGCTCTTTGCTTCATTCTGGACTTCAGCAGCCCCCAGAGCTGTTCTGTGTAATTAGCAGATCCTCCCCCTCTCCCTCCCCTTCCTCCCCTCCTCCTCCTCCTCCTCCTCCCCTCCTCGCTCAGCCTCCCATCCCAGCGCCCAGCTTCTGCCTTCATCCCTGCCCAGCACCGAGAGCCAGGGAAGGTGGAGGGGTGGGCAGGGAGCCCTGGTCCCCGGCCGGGAGCATGCAGGCAGGGAAGCAGCAGGCAGGGAAGGGAAGGGAAGGTGGAAGGCAGAGGGAGCAGCTCACTCTTGCCTTCATGATGCTGCCGGAGTCCTGCCCCCTTAAAGAGAACCTGGTCCCTTCTCTCGGTGTTTGCTCCGCTCAAGGACGCCAACTGCTAACTGGGAATGTCAGCAGAGTGCGGGCAGCCGGCCTGCCTGCCTCCCTGCCTGCCTGCCTGCCTCCCTGCCTGCCTGCCTGCCTCCCCTGCACCCTCTCGCCGACAGCATCCCCAGAGGGATGAGGAGTCCCGGCCACGCAGCGCCCGGGGATGGCACGGAGATGCAGGAGGTACTTCGGGAAAGCTGGCAGCCTCACCTCAATCCTTATGAGCCATCAGAGAAGCTACTTCAGCCCTGGGACCCGCAGGCAGGAGAAGCCCTGGCAGATGGCATCGCGTGCGCGGCTGCCTGCCCAGCGGCTGTGGGGCTGAGGCGTGCACCGAGCATGCCGGGGCTCTGCTCCCCCCGATACCCCACAGCCTCAGCCCTGGCTCTCCCCGCAGGAAAACCTCTCGGTCCCAAAAGCCCCGAGGAGCAGATGTCACGGCAGAGCCGGTTTTCACGGGTGATTTCTCTCCCCACTCCTCCTTCCCCATCCCTCCCTCTCCCTGCTGCTCACCCAGACCCTGTCTCTTGCTCATCTCCATGTCCCCAACAGGGACCTGCCCGCCATGGGATCACCGTTGTATTTACTGCCTGAGCCCCTGGCAATACACCCCAGGAGACACCTATTGCAGGCCAGAAAATCTCCCCTTTCTGCCCCCAATCCCTTCCCCGTGGCAGAGGCGATGTCCCTGCCCCAGGCTGGCCCTCTGCCTGCCCCTGTCACCTGCCTGTCCCCTGCCCGCCCCCGGCACCCCCAGCCTCCCGCCCAGCTGGCTGGGGGATCATTGCACAGTGGAAAGACATGCCGAGTATTGACTTGCAGTCAAATCTTATCGGCCTCTGGAGGCCCCTGGATTGTTTTCACTCCGAGCAGGGCTTGAAAAAATACATAAATAAATAAATCAATCGATCCGATGCCCACGGAGGTGAAGGCTATGGCAAGGCAGGATGCAGCCGTCCCCTCCCGGCCAGGGCGAACCCCTGCATCCCTGAGGTCCCCAAAGCAGCTTTCTCTGGGTACCACTGCCCTAAGTAGGGGGTGGGCATGGGACACCCCCTGATCCAGCCACCAGACTGGAGTCCGGGTGGGTCTGTGGGTGACGGGAGGACAGCCGCGGTGTCTCACCCACATGGGGTGAGTTGCTCCATCAAAGAGCAGTGCCCCACTACGCTGGAAAACCCAAGGGGATGGAGAGCACCTTTTCCTGATCCAGCTAACAGCCCATGAGGCCCCTTCGGTGCAGAGGGAGAAACGGAGGCAGGGCATGCGACGCTCCCAGGCTCACCCCCAGCACCGGCGGTGGATTCAGGCTTTGAGCATCCCCCAAGTCCCGCCCGGTGCTCTGCGGTAGCGAGCATGCCTCGTTGCTGTGCTTCCACCATGAATCCCTCGCTTGTACGAGACAAAACGACATCATTTTTCCCCCTTTCCGCTTGAGGACTATTTGTGGCATCCTTGCAGAAGGCCCTTGGCTCCTTCCTCAGGCAGGCAGGGACAGATTAAGCATCTCAGGGAAACTGCTGCCTTCAAAAGATGCTAAAACCCTGGGAAAATAATCAGGAAGGATTGTAGCAACCATTTGCAGAGCGTGTGCAGTCGAGGGAGCTGAGAAACCCCTCCGAGTCGTTATTCAGGTGTGCAAACAGCCACGGGCAGCACAGGAGGGTTATGTGGCCACCACGGGCCGACAGTGCCAGGGCTCCAGGTGAGCCAGGGCTGCTCGGTGCCAAGCCTGCAGCCCGATGAATCCCTGGTGCTGGGTGAACCATCGAGCCCTTCTTTCCTGGCCCAGGAACAGCTCCTGCCTCCCGTGGCCCATTTTTCGCGGCGTCAGACGATAGAAGCGGCAGCGGTTTCTCCCCAGCTGCCTCTAATTGCTGCTTAACAAACTCTGCTTATTGCAGCCTCCAAAATGGAGGCAGACGAGGTGCAATCACAGCCAAGGCTTTCTGCAGCCCTCAAAGGGCTGCGGAGGGTGCGCTCCCCCCAAGGCAAAGGCTGCAGCAGCTGGGGAGAGGGAGGGGGGCGTTAATGACAGGGTCTTGCTTTCCCTTTGCAGTGCTTAAAATGTAAATGAAATGCATCATTAGCAACTCCATTGCTAATTACCATCTGAAGCCATTGTCAGCGTATTTGTTGGAGCACAACAGAGTGGATCGTTATTCCAAGCAAAGGAATAGCTGAAATGAGCTCAGCGGCAGTGAACGGTGGGGTGGGAGGGGCGGGGGAGTGGGGATGGGGCACAGACAGCCCCAGCTGTGGGGGCACCACTGGGAAAGGGGATAGGGAGCTGTTTAAAATGGAGAAGAGGCAAGCTGTAAAGGCAGGAATGGAGGAAAAAATAGGAATAAAGTAATTACACCCTGCCTATCATCTGTCTGTCCTCCCTGAGCATCCACTCTGGTCACGCTGGGACTCAGGGACTGGTTTCTTCCTCCCTTTCCTCATTACAGTCTCTCTCTGAGCATCCCATGTCCCAGTGCCATGGGCTGCCAGCACCCCACAGGGCTGGGGGTCCAAACCCTGGGGGGTTCCCCATCCCTGTGGGACCATCTTGCCTGGCCCTGACCCCACAGGAGGTGTGAGCTTGGAAAGGCCATTTGGCAGAGAAAAGAGAGGAGTGGAGAGGGCTGCAGGGGCTGGCACAGAGGCAAAGCTGACAGCAGCCATGCCCAGCCTAGGAAAGGGGGAGAAAACCCCAGAAACATATTCCTAATGGAGAGGGCAGCTGGAGAGGAGCAGTAACCCGAGCCCCTGTCCTCTACCTGTGCTCTCCATATTTTCTTTCATCCAAGGTGACCCTGCATGGGAGTGGGTCGGAAAGTCAAAGCATCCGATACAAGGAAAGTCTTGGTGCCGCCATCCATCTCTGCGTCACATCGGCCCGGCTCAGGTCTCAGGCACTCATCACGTTGCACTCAGCAGCAGGCTGATGCCCGAGCTGATTGCAGCCCTGGCAGGGGGTGGGTGCAGAGGGACCCCCAGGGTGCCACAGCTGCAGGGATCCCCTGCCCTGATCCTAAACAGGGTCCAGGAGCCACCGCTTCCCAGGGCCAGCACCAGAGGATGTGACCCCAGGCTCTCTGGGGTGCAGGAGCTATCTTGAGATGCCAGAAGAAGCCCAGGAGCATCCTAGGGTGGCACCAGCTCTCCACTAACTGAACCAGCAAGAGAAACCCCTTGTCCCTACCATAGGCAGAAAATGACAGAGCTCAGGACAATCCTTATTATGAGCAGACAGACAATAAAAGGAAAAAAATAAAAAAACCTTTTATAGGACAAGTCCCTTTGCAAAGCTCCAGCACAATGAGCGGGGGGACATTAATGCCCTCAGGGCATTAATAAACCCTAACGGTGCTGATCAGCCCCACCTGGGACCCCCCACCCACATTCTGCCCATGGCCAGGAGCTCAAAGCTCAGATGAGGCCTCTTGGCCCTAGTCTGAGCTATGTTGTGGCTGGTCTTTAGATCAGCTGCAGCTATTTTTGTCTGGTCTCTGCTGGTCTGGACTCCAACCCATGGACTGACCCTGACCCTGACCCTGACCTGCAGATTAACTTCATGGCTTGGCTTTGAACCTGTCTGCTTGCTGTGAACTTGCTGGTTGATCTGGTTTCTTGGTTGAACCTGACCATCCTCCCCAGCCTGCCCTGCTCAGGTAGTGTGGGATGGGCAGCGAGGCTCTTACCCTGCCCCCGTGTTATCGCCTTGGCTCCCCAGACATCCCCCGTGATCAAGGGGAGCAGGTACCCGTTTGATTTCTGAATACCTCTTCTTGTGAAGCCTACGGGCAGATGGAAATGTGCTGCCGAGGGCAAGGAACAGCTCTGCAGTTTGCCATCCCAAAAGTCTCAATGAGGTGGGAAGGTGCTGGGGGACTTGAGGCAGGCAGAGAAGCGGGTAGGGAGCAAATCCAGATAAAAGAAAGCTCAGGAGACAAAAAATAAGGGACACAAAGCAGTTCCCATGGTCCTGGGCCCAAGGGTGGGATCCCACAGCAGATCTGTGGTGAAATGGGGACTGAGCTGAGTCTGCCAGGAGATCCTCCCTGGGGAGCGGGGCTGGGGCTTGCGGCCAGCCCCCCACCCCCGGGGTGCTCCCTGCCTGCAGGCAGGGCGGTGCAGGCAGGGTGCTGCAGGCAGAGCCAGCGCAGCACTCCAGGTCTCAGAGCACCCCCGTGAGGTCTCACACATGGGCAAGCAGCAGCGCTTGGCAAGAGTGGGGATCCACCACCACGTCCCCTTCTCCCCTGGCTGTTCGTGTTCCTCCCCTCGCTCCCCTGCTGTCCTGCAGGGGATGGAGATGGGTGCCCGGGGGTCCCACGCTCTGCAGGGAACAACAGCTCAGAGGCCAAGACCCAGAAGGTGCTTAGAGGGGACAGCTGGGTCCTCAGATATGGGGTCATCTGTGGCACGCTTATTTTCCTGCTTCCCTCTATTTTACCATCTGTGAAGTAGGTGTTTTCCCCGATTCTGGCAGGTTTCCTTCCTGGCCTGCCCACAGAGCGATGCTGTTCATCTGCCGAGGGTGCTTAGCGACCAGGACTCACCGGCACACAGAGGGATTTAGCTGCTCCCCTGCCCTGCTCTTCACACCTTCCCATGGGGGGACACTCTCCTTGCTGACAGTCCGTGCCCGACACTCGAGGTTGGATCTCAGGAAGGGAGGGCGATTTAGTTGTCAAATAAAACCAGTTTCGTGACATTGCACCAACATGCTCACAAGCGCAGAGGTCCAAGTGGTCTGCACAGGGCTCCTTGCGATGACACTGAGGACAAGGAACGCTGCCTACAGAATCCTCCTCGTGTTGCTTGGAGTCCTCAGGCTGATTTGGGATTTATGTTCCCTTTAGGAGCTTTTTGTCCCTGTCCTAGACCACCTGTGAGTCAATCCACCCCCTTCCCCTGCCCTTTGCATCCCAATCTCAACATCTCTAGCGAAAGCAATCATCATACCCTCTGTCCTTCGTGCAAGCCATTAATTACTGCGGGGAGCAGCACTGGGTGTGCAGCAGGCCACCACGGGAACCCCGGCAGGGTGATGGGGACGGTGCCTTCAGTCCTGCCTGGGACAGTGGGAAATTTCCTGCTCTCAGGAAAAGTGACGTGGGATTTCTGATGCCGCGGTGGGCACCCTGCACGGCTGAGCTGGGAGATGGGGACAACCAGCAGCACGGCAGCTCCTCCAGCAGCCCTGGGAGTGGGACTGGTGGTGACCCAGAGGGAGAAATAACTCCTGTTGTATCACCAGCACGCTCGCGGCAGCGCCTGGCTTTTCTTAAAGTATTTCTCCTTAAAATACCAACTTCCTCATCCTGGCTTGCAGACAATGGCAAACAGCTTGCGCCCTGCAAGAGCAGCTCCTGTGCTTTGGGCAGGGTGAATGCCACAAAGCCCCCAGGCACACGCACACGCGTGTGAGCTGCGTGTGGGTGTGTTACGGGCTGCTGCAGCAGCTCCGTTGTGCTTGGTTAAAGGATGAATAAGGTGGTTTAAAAAGTAGTAATAGTCCCAAAATGCTGGAGAGTGTGACAGCTGTGACACAGAGCTGAGAGCGGGGCAGGGTGGGCAGACACTGGCCCTGCAGGACCCTGGCCTGGAGCGCAGCAGGGTGTGGATGTGGGGTGCTCTCAATTTGGTCCTGCCGGTGGGATCTGCAGGCTCTGCTTAGCCTCTGGGGTACAGTCAGGCTGCGCTGACCCGGGCCTGCCTGCCCTGCCAGGCTCTGTCCCCCAGGGCCCCCGCCCCATGGAGGGTCTCCCCTGCCCCGTTATGGGTCTCCTCTGCCCCATGGAGGGTCTCCCCTGCCCCATTATGAGTCTCCTCTGCCCCATAGAGGGTCTCCCCTGCCCCATGGAGGGTCTCCCCTGCCCATGTGGAGCTTACCATGCCCATGCCCCATGGAGGGTCTCCCCTGCCCCATGATGTGTCTCCCCTGCCCCATGGAGGGTCTCCCCTGCCCCATAGAGGATCTCCCCTGCCCCATGGAGGGTCTCCCCTGCCCAATAGAGGGTCTCCTCTGCCCCATGGAGGGTCTCCCTTGCCCCATGATGGGTTTTCTCTGCCCTATGTTGTGTCTCCCCTGCCCCATAGAGGGTCTCCCCTGCCCCATGGAGGGTCTCCCCTGCCCCATAGAGGATCTCCCCTGCCCCATGGAGGGTCTCCTCTGCCCCATGAAGGATCTCCCCTGCCCTATGATGGGTCTCCCCTGCCCATGTGGAGCTTACCATGCCCATGCCCGATGGAGGACCTGTCCCGCCTCAGGTAGGAATTACTGCACCCCTGCCCCGGGGCGACCCCCCCACCCCACAGAGCCCCCCGCCCCTCCGAAGCCCCGCCCCTCCCCGCCGGCGGCAGCAGGACCCTGGACAGCGGCGGCGGCGGCTCTCGCGAGATCTCGGGGCGTCCCGGCGGCGGCGGCGGCGGAGCCTCGCGAGAGCGCGGCCGCTGCGGCAGGAGCAGCGCCAGGCGGGGGGCGGCCGCCGCCACCCGCCGCGGGACGGCTCTGCCCACGCCGCCACACGCCACGGGGGTGAGTCCCGGGGCCCTGGGGAGGGGGCGCCGCTCGTGGGGGGACCGCTCGGGTGCTTCCCTCGGAGGGGGGCGACCGCCCTCTGAACCGACTCCCCCCCCGCCCCCCGTTGCGCCCGGTGCGTGGGGTGCGCGGCCCTTCGCCCGTGGAAACCCACGGGCAGCAATCCCCGCCGGGGACGGGCATCGCCCCGCGGGGCTGGCACCCCCGGCACCCGGAGAGGATGTTGGGGTTTCTTGCTCGGTGTTTTCACGCGTGTGGTTCGTTGCAAAAGCCTCCCCCCCCCCCCCCCCCCCCCCGTTTTGCAAAGCCTTCCCCCAATTTGCGGCCCTCCTCCGATTTTGCAAAAGCTCCCCGGATTTTACAAAAGCCCCTCGTTTTTGCGAAGCTCTTGCAGCGCCAGGGCAGGTGTCGGATCGGGGGGCACGCCCGGCCGCGTGTCCCCGCTGCCGGCACACGTGCGTGGGGGCCGCGTCGCCGAGCCGCTGCCTGCGGAGACGTCAGCCGCGCAGGCAGGAGCGCAGGCAGGAGCGCAGGCAGGAGCGCAGGCAGGCAGGCAGCTCGTATTTATAGCGCCGGGGGGATGGAGCCGTCTGTGGGCTGCCATCGGATGTCGGTAGACAGCACGCCGGCGGAGCCGTGGGGGTTTGCTTTGCCTGGGCTTTGGTGCTGGTTGGGATGGAGAGCGGGGGGCTGCCCTGGCAGAGACCCCCAAATCCTCCAGAGAGCCCAAAGCTCTGACCCCTGGGACCCCGTGGCATGAGAAATGTGTTCGCTGCTGCCGTTCCTCTGCCCGGGGTAGCCTGGGAAAGGGCAAAACCTGCAGGCAGCACCTGGCAGAGCCACGCAGGCAGGTGGGGATATGCAGAGTGACCATCTTCACGCTTATATTTAAAACCTCAGCTCTTCATTTTTTGCTTTAATTTTGCTTAATTTTCGCTGCTGGGATAGGGGTGAGCATGGCATGGTCTGGGACCATCCTGGGATGCTGAGCTTCCCCCTCCTCCCACCTGCAAGATACCGTACAAGGTGCCAAATGACATGAGTAATCATTAAGCCGGCACTCAAGTGACTCATTAGTGACAATCACCACTGATTTATTTTTTTTTTTCCAGCTGATATTTTCAGCTGATTTCCCTGCTCCCTTTTGTCCTGGTTTCTGGCTTGGGCTTGCAGAGATGGGAGCTGCGATGTTATCAGGAGACAGCCAGGTAGTTCCCTGTGCTGGAACTCTTTGCAAAAAGAAAAATTAAAAAAAAAAAAACAAATTGGTTTTGGGCCAAGTAATGAACCTGAAGATTTCAAACTGCACACAGCTGCCTCATCACTCGTGGGGCCGTGTCCCTTCCCCTGCCATCCAGCCTGGCCCCTCTCCCGGGGCTGGATGTAGGTCAGTCGGGAGTGGGAGGTTAAGCCCGCGCCCTGCCCCACATCTCTGGATGTTCTCCTAATCTTCCGCCTTAACTGGTGCATAAGCCTGGGGCTGGAGGAGCTGGGATTTGTTCTGCTGCCAGCCAGGTGCCAGCAGTAAGCCTGGATGTGTGAACAATGTAGAGTGTCTGTGTAAATAAAGCAAACTGCCTTCTTGCAGCGCGGTCCTTGAGCTATGTGGAAGGGAGGGAAAGGTGGAGGCTTTTCAGGGAGGTACCTGACCACTTCACATCACTTTTTCTCTCGTTTTCCTCCAGCTTTGGTAAAGCTCCCAGGGTTTTTTTTCCCTACTTTTCCTGTGGAACGGAGAGGCTGAGCGTGTGCCAGCATGGCAGGTACGGGGGGGTCTCTGGCAGGGCTGCCCCTCACCTCTGAGGCCCATCTGGGGCTTTACTGGCTATAATGTCCCCTTGTTAGTCCCCAGTGGGGTTCCGGGTGTCCACGCTTGCAGGATCCACGTGGCCACCGGGGGCTAAATTTGTCTTGATGCTTATGGGTGGGTGGTTGGTGATTACAAGGGGAAATCCTTAATTCCTGCGTGAAACTCCTCAGTTCTTGGGGCTGAACAAGTTTTGCATTCAGCTCCATGCAGTGCCCAATGCTGGTGAAACTTTTTATTGCAGAAAAAGTGAACAACTTCCCTCCCCTGCCGAGGTTCATCCCCTTGAAGCCATGTTTCTACCAGGACTTCGACGCGGAGATCCCACCACAGCACCGTACCATGGCCAAGCGGCTTTACTACCTCTGGATGCGTGAGTCGCTGGGCGGGGAAGGGCTCGGGCGGGTTTGCCTCCCCAAAGGCTGCTCCTCTGGAAGTCACTGGTTGAAAAAGCAGAGCAAGGTCAGGGGAAGTCCTTCTGCCCCTCCAGGCCTCGGTGTCTCCTGTTAAAACCCACTGGGGATGGGATGGGGGCTGCAGCATCCCGTGGGCTTCAGCCCTTCCAGCCTCCAGGATGGAGGCGTGGAGCTGGCTCGGTGTTGAAGGGCCATTGGTGACCTTGACGTCCCGCTGAAGCCCGCTGCGAGGAGGAGACGGCTCAGCACCCGCGTGTCCTGCTGCCGAAGGATTTACTCCCCTCTTTGTCTTGCTCAGCTGCTGGCCTTGCCCCACCAGAGAGCTGCCAAGCCTCCGCTGGCTTTCTTTGGCAGCGGGGCTGGGGAAGGGATTTCTCTGCCACCCCAAGCTCCTCGTGAGCCCTTCGGCAGCGGACCGAGGCTGAGATGCCACTTGGACTGGAGGGCCAGGGTACCTGCTCCCCAAAACAGGGGAGCCCAGGGCTTCCCCCAAAGCTGGGTCTTGCCTGTTCTTCTTGCATGCCTCTGTGTGCCGTGCTGTGCTAACAGAGCTGTCACGATCTTCTAACTCTTTGAACTAGCCTGGATCTCTCTTCACACAAGCACAGAATCATCAAGGTTGGAAAAGCCCTTGAAGCTCCTCCAGTCCAACCATGAACCTCACCCTGACCGTTCCCAACTCCACCAGATCCCTCAGCGCTGGGTCAACCCGACTCTTCAACCCCTCCAGGGATGGGGACTCCCCCCCTGCCCTGGGCAGCCCATTCCAACGCCCAACAACCCCTTCTGCAAAGAAATCCTTCCTAAGAGCCAGTCTGACCCTGCCCTGGCGCAGCTTGAGGCCATTCCCTCTTGTCCCCTGGGTGGGGAGAAGAGCTGGAGGGACAGATTGCACCCCAACATACATGAAAATGTTACTGAAGATGATGCTAATTGCTGTGTGCAGCTCGGAGCAAGCTGGCACCATCGGGTTGTTTTGGGGTTTTTTTTATAAGAACTTAAGTTCCTTAATCAGGTGTTTTCCCTGAACTTTGGAAGCATATCAGTGCCAGGAAGTGCCTTGTGCTTTGGAGGCAGGTTATGAGGAGCTGAGCTGGCACCAGAGAAGTTTCTGCTTTTGGCACAGCTCCAGGCTGGCACCCCTGGGGCGGTGCCTCGCTCTGGCTTTTGGGGGCTGCATCCCATTGGGAAGGTGACCCTGGGGTGACTTCCCCCGTCATGTCAGGAGGTAGCTTTTCTATGAAGGGGTAGAAAAAAAAGGTTGTGCTTCCCTGGAGAAGCTGTCTTGGGGGTGTTAAATTCCCTCCTCATCTCAATCTGGCTGTTCTTGCTCTGCTTAATTTAATAGAGCTTGGTTCTTGCTCCAGTCTCCCACAGCACAAGCACCAGCTCTCTGAGCCAGTCGCTTGTCTGTTGGTTTCTGTCTCTGGAGCTTCTCTCTGGATCATTTTCTCCCCAACTCCCCTGCAAACACCCAGCCAGACGCAAGCGCAGAGAGGCTGAAAGATCCCTTCAGTGTCCTTGGGGGCTTTAGGGAGCAGCGAGCGCCCGGTCAGCCTGGCCAACTGAGCTCCCTTTCTTGCCAGCTGCAGCTCTCTTGCGGGTGGCGGTGGGAGGGTTTTAATTCTCGTCGAAATAATGAATCATTCTCAAAAATCGGAGGCGTCAGAATGCAAATGAGCCTTCTCTGCTTTGTCCTGTGTCTGCTAAGCTGGGCTTCATAGTAATAGCCCTTGTATCACTTAACCCCGAGCAGGGGTGGGAGAAGCAACCACCCCCCTGAACTGGTGAGGTGGGGGCTGGGAGTTCAGGGCTTCGGCTCTCAGCTCAGGGAGTGTTAGCTCAGGGGACTCCAGCTACAGTTTCACTGAAGAAGCTTGTGCTAAAGGCAAGTGAAAAAGCTTCACTTCCATTCCTCCAGTTTCCTTCTGTTGGTGGAAACATGCCCTGACTTTCCGGCAGTGGGAGGATACAGCTCTTCCCCGTCCTCGGAGCCCCACAAGCCCTGGGCCTGCTTAAGACATTACAACTCTGAGCAACGTATTTTTTTTCCTCCTGTTCCTCAGCTGAGGTTAGAGCCCCTTTGGCTGAGCCAGTCTGGGGATGCTCCCTGGACTCAGCCAGCTGAATTTAGGTTAAGTTAAGGGAAATCCAGCTAGGGTAACACACTGCTGGCCAAACCCACTGGAGGCCAGCCCCGCATGGGCATCCCTGGGGTCGGGGATATCTCTCGTATCACACCGACGTCCTTGCGTACGCGCTACTGTGCTCCCTCTGTGTGTGTGTGTGTGTGTGTTTGCAGTGAACAGCATCACCTTGGCGGTGAATCTCGTTGGCTGCCTCGCATGGCTGATTGGAGGCGGTGGAGCTGTTAATTTTGGACTGGCAATTCTCTGGCTCATTCTCTTTACGCCCTGCTCCTATGTCTGCTGGTTTAGACCTATTTACAAAGCTTTCAAGTAAGTGGTCACACCTGAGCCTGGCTTCTCATGGTCTTTTTTTTTTTGTTTTGTTTTCCTTCCTAAACAGTTAGTGCTTAGCTTGGGGCATTGCCTGAATACATGGGGGAGTTTCTGCTCTTTCTGTCCAACCCTTTAGCTTTATTTTCTAACCTTCAAAGCAAGGGTTTTGGGGATTTCCCGAGGGTCAAAACCCTAACCATGCCAAAGACACCCTACGTGTGCCTCTGTGCAGCGTCAAGGGGGAGTGGTGAGGATGCAGTTGGGGTGCCAACTTTCCTTCCCCTCCCACCCATCCTTGAGGCTTCTTTTGTATTTTTTCATGAGTCCTTGAGGTGCTTGTATTGATTATCCATGCTGCTGAGGTTGGTCCCCAGTGCAGTACCCCCAAATCTAGAGAACCGGGGGTGCATTTATTCCCCATGAGGGATGGTTGAGTCTGACGGTAGGGTGGTGTGAGCTGAGGCCCGTGTCCAAACACAGATGCCCTCTCACCTGATGCCCAGAGCTGGCCAAGCTGTGGGGAGGGTCTGATTCCCCGTGGCTTTCCCAGGTGCCCCTTCACCACCTTCAGCCTCTCGCAGATTCTCCCTTTTGTTTTGCTCTGGTGCCTGCTGTCTGCAGGCAGCTCTGCTTCTCCCCACCCTCTCGCTAAACCACAGCTGCTTCTGCCCCGGAAGGGTCTGAGATGTGGGAGCATCTCCTTTCCCTTGCAGTGCAGCGGGGATGGAGGCAGAAGGAGTGACCGAGCCTTCTCTTGCAGGACAGACAGTTCCTTCAGCTTCATGGCCTTCTTCTTCACCTTCATGGCCCAGCTGGTGATCAGCATTATCCAGGCGGTGGGAATCCCTGGCTGGGGCGTCTGGTAAGGAAGATGCTGCTCTCGTGTTGGGTGCAAGGGCAGTCACCGTTGTGCTGGTGCTGTGGCCTCGTGGTGTTTTAACATCCTCAGTGCTTCGGTAGCTTCTCTCCTTGTGGATGATGGATCGAGGAGCTGGGAGGGGTGCTGGCAGGCTGCGCCGTGCAGAGCCAGCTGGGAAAGCCCCAGGCTGCTGAATTGAACCGGTTGTTTTCATCTCCTTGCAGCGGCTGGATTGCAGCGATTTCCTTCTTTGGGACCAACGTGGGGTCGGCCGTGGTGATGCTGATCCCCACCGTCCTGTTCACGGGGATGGCAGTCTTCTCCTTCATCGCTCTCACTATGGTACGGGAGGAGAGGGGGTGCCGCATTGCTTCGGGGAGCCCTTGCCGCTACCCTGGAAGGTCAGCCTGAGCTGCAGTTGCTCAATGCCTCTGGATTTTCTCTCTCCAACCTGCTCCAGGTACATAAGTTTTACCGGGGGAGCGGCGGGAGCTTCAGCAAAGCCCAGGAGGAGTGGACCACGGGGGCGTGGAAGAACCCCCACGTCCAGCAGGCAGCACAGAGCGCGGCGATGGGGGCGGCGCAGGGGGCCATGATGCAGCACGAGACGCAGTACTCGGCCACCCCAAACTACACCTACTCCAACGAGATGTGAGCGGCAGGACACTGTCCTCGGGCGAAAGATCTGGGGGGGAAGGGAGGAGGAGGAGGAGGAAGGCTGAGCCAAGTTTCTGCAGCTATTTCAGAAAGTAGGAGTGTACCATAACGGTTCTTATTTTCCCGTTCTTTGTAATGAGATAGTTTTGGATTTTTTTTCTTTTTTTTTTTTTTTCCCCTGTTGTTGTCTCGAGCTCTTCTTTTCTCCTTTATTTTTCATTTTGAAGAGGCCGTTGAGCTGACCTGCAGGGCTCTTGTCATGTGTGGTAGTAAGTGTACGTTCACGTGTCTTCTTTTTCCCTGTGAAATAGTGTATGGTGGTGGTTTTTTAATTACTGTGGTGATAGGTGTACGTTAGAACTACATCAGCCAAAAGCCCCCCACCCACCCCCAAAAAGGAAAGATAAAAATAGCAACCAGCACCCATCTCCCCTCTTGAAATAAGCCCAACGTGTGTGAGTTTTCTCCTTCAGTGGTTGTGTCCAGCCACTTGCCATGTCTCAGCAAGGGCAAGCAATCCAGGGAATTCTCCCTTTTCTTCTGCTTTTTAACTAGCAGGTGGCTGGCTGATTTAGCATTTGAAAAACGAGGGGCGGGGGGGAAAGAAACCCTCAATCCTGCTGTTGATATGCTGGAAGCCAAGAGATTCCTATCTACACCCTGGCTCAGGATCTACAACTTCTCTCAGTGTGTGGTGTTGTAAATGAGTAGTTTACATTTTGATGTGGAAGACCAGTATTTGTGCGTGACTGTGGGCAGGAGCCCCGGCGCACTGTGTGTGCGTGCGTGTGTGCATGTGTGGGGCGTGTTGGGGAGCAAGGACGGGTTTTCCCTGCGGGATACAACTGTCCCGTTCCAGATTCTGCATCCTGAGTCCGTTTTTTTTAAAGGCTTCTGTTTTGAAAAGCGGCTATAAAATTGGCAGAGCGTTTCTCAGAGGACCTATTCTTGGGTAAGGTTTGCCAGCCTGTATGCAAGCACATACAACCAGACTATGTAAATAGCGAGGCCAAGATTTGTCCCTCTTAGCTTTTGAGGTGTGCACTAATTTAAGGCTCTTTAGGAAACCTCCAGGCTGGCGGGAAGGATTCCTGCTCACTTGCGCTTCTAAAAAGCGCAGTGAAATGTGGCCATGTATTTTCCTGGTGCAGAAATCCCTCCTCCTGTCAGCCCTGAATCCCTGCCCGGTTAGGGGAGGTCGGGCTTTAAATAATGATTTTGTACCTTAGTGGGAGGCAGCTGAGCTCAGACTAACACCTCTTGGGCTGTGGCAGACGGGGAAGGTGACCAGTAGACCCTGGAAAGGGTGGGTTTGTAAATGGGAGCTGATGGACGCTGCAGGGCAGGAGTAGGGAAAGCTCCTTTTTAGAGATGCTTTTCAGACTCTAAATGCACTTTAAATAAGCCAGATTTTTCTCCAAGTCCTAGAAAAGCAGCCCAAACAGAATCTAATCCGGCCCCTTGGCTCAAGTATCTCTTGCCTGCTGCAGGCAACAAGCTCGGTGTGCCAGTGCTTATGCCCACAGCCAGCCAGAGCTGTGCGAGTCCTCAGCCCCTGGTCCCCTGTCCCCTCTAGCTGTCCGGTGATGCTTGTCTGTGACTCCTACCCACGAGAATCACCCCGAAGAGGAACTTCTCCTTTCCAGCAAAGCACACCAAGAATAGTTTCCTTTTTAAGGATATCACTTCAGTCACTCTGCAGTAGGCAGTCGTTTCTTGACAAGACTAAAATGCAGCTAATGATAAAATGCCTGTCTCTGTGTGTGTGTTTGTATATATATATATGTATAAAATGTAAGGAGAAAAGTAATCCTTTGCTGAGCCTATTATGTACTTAATCAGGTTTAAATATTGTGCAATTCATTTATAGCTAGCCTAAAACTTAACTATGCCAAATCACATGCTCTGTCATCCATGTCTGAGAAATGATGAATTAAGTGACTTCACCTTTTGCATTCACAATAAGATGCATAAATAACTGTAACGAGCTATAACAGACATTGCTTCAGCATCTAACCCTCCTCTCTGGTGTGTCTCCTGAATGTGCGAGTGCCCCTGTGGCTCCAGCCTTCCTGCTCGGCCCGCAGAAGCCAGGCAGGATACCGTATCCCCGCTCTCATTTGGAATCTGTGACCGCTTTAGGTGGGGACTACCTCAGTTGTGAAACCTGCAGACCCGCAGGGTGGGAGAGCCGATGCCGGGTGTTTCCGTGGCAGGGTGAGGAGGCAGCTCCGCTCTAGAGCACGCTTGAGGTTTTACTGACGGCCTCTGCTGCTTTAGCGAGGTCTTGCTGTTGCTCTTCACATCCCAGAGTTGGTGAGGCAGAGCTCTCTGCCTTTCTTGCTGATTATTTGTAGGTGACTACATTGGGGGGATGCCCAGGGAGCATCCTGGGAAGGGTCGGGGACCGCCCACCATGCGCTGCCCCAGATCTGTCATGTTTCTGCTTCAGATAATAAACCAGCGGTCCTCTAACCCACTTCCCCCCTGCCAGCTCTCTGCAGCTGCGCCGAATTGTGTCGGAAAGGTTTCACTCCTGGTCTGTAATGCCTCCCTGGGCTCATCTGTCACCAGGAGCTGCCCCCTGCCTCCGGCGGGGATCCGGACACTGCACCTCTGCACAATCTCCGCTTCTCAACCCTGTTCCCCCCACATGCTTTTTTTCCCCCCCTAGCAGTGAGTTTTCTGCTGCCCTCCACCATTGCTAAAACCTTGCCATAAGCTGGAACCCTCCCTTCAGCAGCTTTCTGAGCAGCTTGAAACCACCTGCCTGCCCTTGCAGAGCTCCCTTGCGGGGGCTTTCACAGAATCATCTAGGCTGGAAGGGATCTTGAAGATCATCTAGTCCAACCGTTAACCCAGCACTGACAGATCCCAACTACACCAGATCCCTCAGCGCTATGTCAACCCGCCTCTTGAACACCTCCAGGGATGGGGACTCCACCACCTCCCTGGGCAGCCCCTTCCAATGCCTGACTACCCGTTCTGTAAAGAAATGCTTCCTAAGAGCCAGTCTGACCCTGCCCTGGCACAGCTTGAGGCCATTCCCTCTTGTCCTGTCGCTTGTTCCTTGGTTCAAGAGACTCATCCCCCCTCTCTGCACCCTCCTTTCAGGGAGTTGTAGAGGGCCAGGAGGTCTCCCCTCAGCCTCCTCTTCTCCAGACTAAACCCCCCCAGTTCCCTCAGCCGCTCCCCATCAGACCTGTGCTCCAGACCCTGCACCAGCTCCGTTGCCCTTCTCTGGACACGCTCGAGTCATTCAATGGCCTTTTTGGAGTGAGGGGCCCAAAACTGAACCCACTCATCGAGGTGCGGCCTCACCAGTGCTGAGCACAGGGGTAAGATCCCTTCCCTGTCCCTGCTGGCCACACTATTGCTGATACAGGCCAGGATGCCATTGGCCTTCTTGGCCACCTGGGCACACTGCTGGCTCATGTTCAGCCGGCTGTCAATCACCCCCCCAGGTCCCTCTCTGACTGGCAGCTCTCCAACCACTCCTCTCGCCGATATAAGGCCGAAAAGCCCCCCTCGGGCTGCCTGGGTGAGCTTGAGGCGCGGCCAGCGGACCCGGCCGCACGCAGCGCCCCGGGGGTGGCGGGGAGCGGGGCGCTGAGGGGCCGCCATTGCAGCGCGCGAGGGCCGCCCCGCCCCGCCCCACCAATCAGCGCCGGGCGCGCGGGGCAGCACTTCCCAGCGTGCCCTTCGCCTTCCGGGGCGCGGCGGGGTCGCGCCCCCGTTGCTGGGCGACGGCGGGCGGTGAGGCGGGGCGGGGCTTCCGCTGGAGCAAGGCCGCGGCCCGGGCCCGGCGGGCGCCGAGGCTGGAGCTCAGGGGGTTGTCGCTCTCCCGCCTCGGCTCCGTCGTGCCTCTACCGGTATATAAACGCTGTTTGTTTACGGTTTGTAAATCCTCGGGGTTTCTCGGTTCTGTGCCTCGGCCGCTTTTTGAAGCTGTTCTCAGCGTAGCTGCGGCATTAAAGAGCTAATAAAATAACTGAGTAGGCCTGTAAACTGCTTGCTTTCTAATGGCTTCTGAGCTGATTCCCCAGAGCTGTGTTTGGGTAAGAGGAAAGCATGGCCCAGCACATCGCGCTCGTGTTTTATCGCTAATAGCCCTTTTCAAAAGCTGCCTATTAAAATATTATGTCTTACTCCCCAGGCTTTAAGATGTGGATGCTTCAGTGAATTAATTGTCATTTAGTCATCACAAGGGAAGTGGATGTTTTCCTTGCTGTGACAGCATTAATTTTAATTAGATATAGATAAACATGTGAAATGTTGCAGTAGCATTGAATTCACATACCAATGTGCATGCTGGATTTCCTTGCCTCTAATTACTCTTGCTAATCAGTGCCTAGAAGCTCAAGCTGAAATCGTGCTCTTATTCTAGCAAATTCATTTTATAAACGCACTGAGAAACCTCAGGGGCTCGAGTTAAACACGTTGATTCCAAGCAGAGCGTGGAAAAAGGAGATGTTATTGCTGTTGTGTTGCAGCGCGTGGGTGCGAGGAGGTTGGTTGGAAAGGAGGTTTGTGCTCGTGTGTCTTGGTGGCTGGGTGTGGAGGTCAGGCTTCCGTGTAACTGCTGCACAAGTGTGATCTGAATCACCTTGTGAAGGATCCTAAATTAAACCTGCAGCTGAATCTGCTAATCACTGGTGAGGCCTCACGTCGGTGAGTGGGTTCAGTTTTGGGCCCCTCACTCCAAAAAGGCCATTGAATGACTCGAGCGTGTCCAGAGAAGGGCAACGGAGCTGGTGCAGGGTCTGGAGCACAGGTCTGATGGGGAGCGGCTGAGGGAACTGGGGGGGTTTAGTGTGGAGAAGAGGAGGCTGGGGGAGACCTCATGGCCCTCTGCAACTCCCTGAAAGGAGGGTGCAGAGAGGGGGGATGAGTCTCTTGAACCAAGGAACAAGCGATAGGACAAGAGGGAATGGCCTCAAGCTGTGCCAGGGCAGGGTCAGACTGGCTCTTAGGAAGGATTTCTTTACAGAACAGGTAGTCAGGCATTGGAAGGGGCTGCCCAGGGCAGGGGGGGAGTCCCCATCCCTGGAGGGGTTGAAGAGTCGGGTTGACCCAGCGCTGAGGGATCTGGTGGAGTTGGGAACGGTCAGTGCTGGGTTAACGGTTGGACTGGATGATCTTCAAGATCCCTTCCAACCTAGATGATTCTGTGAATCGTCCAGGGAGTGACTGAAGGGTAAAATTCCTCTCTCAGGAATCCAGCCCCCTCACTCCACCGTCTCAGTTGGTACGGAAAATAAGGGCAGTGTAAACATCTCTTTCTTCCTTTTTGTTCTACCCAAAATGCTTCCAAGTAACTTCCTCTCAATAACAAGGATGTCACTAACATGGAACAAACTTTACTAAATCCCAGTGTAACGTCTTCACTAGAAACACGTTTTTCAGATTTTTCAAGAAGCGAATTCACTCTTTGCTAATTACTCATTAAGCAGAGGTATTCGCGTCGATTCTGCGGAGGAGTGCTTTTCCTCACCAGAACAGTCACTGGTGATGTAGTGGTGTGGCAGCAGCGCAGGGCAGCTGGGAGGAGGCAGGAGACCTGAATTAAAGCTGCTGGCTCAGCCTGCCTTCCGGACTGTCCGCACTGGCCTGCAGATCGCTTTGCTTGGCGCCGGGGCGGGAGCAAGCGGTTCTGGTGTTCACGTCTCTGAGAAGGCGTTTCCACTCGCTGGGCTGTTGTGTTCTACCTCTTAGTTTTGCTTTCTCCCTGTCTGCTAGGGAGTAATTTCCAGCGCTACTGTAAATATGTAGTGATACAATAGGAAGTAAGATGATAATGCTTGCCTCAGGGCCCCAAAATTTTTAATTATTAAAATGCCTCCCTGCATTTATTACTCACCAGAGAGTGCGAAGGGAAGCTGACTCAGCTGGGGGTTGCGTGTCTTCCCAGCAGTCAGTGTGAAAGGTACATTTGTTGTAAATTCTGGGCCATGTTCAACACATGAGGGTGTCTCTTTGTTTTGGGGGGCATGGGCTTTAACAGAATGCTCTTGTGGCCTGCCTGCGCAGGTTTTAGCGTTCTGTTTACCAGTATCTGAGAGAAGATTGTAATTAAACAGGAGGATTATGCTACTGCCATGCTTAAAGGTCTGCTGATGCTTGAAAGCTTTGCGGATTGGGGGCTGAGTGTTCATCCTTAGAATGAATTACTCTGGGTCCTACATAGGCCAGGCTTAGATCTGTGCCCTCAGGAATAGGTCGGTGTTGGAGCCCTGCTGTGCTAGCCTCACTTGGAGGCACTGTTAGTCAAGTGTCTTGGTTTTTCTGTGCTTGTAGAGTCTGATCGGGGCATGGAGCCCTTCTCTCCGCCAGAACCAGGGTTTCCTGCAGAAAAGAGCTCATCTGTGCCACAGAAAAAATACCGTGTCTTGGTGGGTGTGACTGGAAGTGTGGCTGCCCTGAAGCTGCCTCTCCTCATTGCCGAATTGTTGAAAATCACTGGGGTGAGTAAATCTGTGAGGTAGAGTATTGTAAAGTTGGTGTTACTCTGTTTCTCTTTTTGAGGAGAGATTACACGGCTTCTGTTGAAATGAAAATTTCCTTCTAGCTTTGAGCCATTTAGTTTGAAAATTTGTTGGGGGAAGATTGATTTGTTTTTAAAAAATGGATTAATACTTTTCCCTATCATTTCTTACTTCTCTACACCTAAGAGTTAGCTTTACATCAGGCTTAAAGAGCAGTAACTATTCCTGGATATTTGCATAGGCAGACATGTAGATTCTGGAATATGAAATTACTGTTGTTCAGCTCAGCTTGCTTAATTCTCCCCAGAATTATTGAATAGGTCCTTGCTGGGGGATTTTTTTTCTGGAATATGTCTTTATCAGTCAAATTATCGGATCTGGCTACAGACACAAGTGATGCTTTCTGGAACTTGAAATCTTTAATTAGGATTTGCAGTTTTCCATAGGGTGAGATGTGGAGTTTGCAAAGATGGATGCTGCTGTCTGACCACCAAAGGGAAACCAGGCCTTGTAAAAACAGAAAGTACAAGCTGCTATATGTGTCTGTGCATTTCTTTTTTGCTAGTTTATTGTCTGAAGTAACAGAGGTGTCCAGCAGAGGCCACTAGTGACTAGAATCAGGGAGGGAAAAGTTCTAACTTTTGCTGTAGAATAAAGTTAGAGAAAAACATAGAAAACCTTTAGCTTTGGAGAAACGGAGCAAATGTTTTGGAGCAGTGAAATGAAAGAGTGGTAGGAGCAAGAGGGTGCGCTTAAATATGCAGATATATTGGTTAGATTGCTTAATGAATATCCTTTTGGATGGTTTGGGAGGCTTTACCTTGTAGGTATATTCATTACCACAGAGTCAGAAGAGGTGCAGTCCCCGAGTAGCTCTGACCTATCTGGTTGATGCTGATCTCCAAGCTGGAAAGGGCACTGAAGATGTGGTGAGCTGTTGGGCACCGGTTCTGCCAGTTGGGCTGGCACTGTGTGTTGCAAAGAGGGGCCTCAGTTAATTTATTACTTGACCTGAAATGACAAGTGAGGCCAAAGGTCCTAGCCTGAAGTAAGAGGGCCAAAGAAAAATGATACCAAGGAAGGGGGGTGACCAGACCAGAGCCAGGGATATTCATCTTCTAATCCTCTGTCTCTTGGATTGCCTTCGCTGTTGTCTCCTTTCCTTCACTCCTGGTGCTTAGAACATCCTTCTTTGCAGGTGACAGGAAGAATGCAAATGATCCATTGTAGGTATCTAGGTCAAATGCGTTCCTTCTCTCTGAGCATTTGATTCATAATTAAAAACTGCAGATGGCTGGACCTAAATTCTCTGTGAAGGCCTGTAGGTTCTGTGACATCTGTTGCAGGCTTTGTGGCCGCTGGTTTTAGGCTTTAGTTACATAAAAAGCGAAAGTGAAGCATCAAGTCCAGGAGCTTCTGGTACTTAATTTATTAATTAAAATTATTTACTCATTTCTGATGTGATTTCAAGACCTGATCCAAAGCCTGCTGTGTCAGTGTAACTTTTTCATTGAGTTTGTTAAGTCCTGCACAAGCCTGTTGCATCAATTTGTTTACTGATGGAACAGAACTTTAAAAAGTCATCGGTGGAAGCAGGGCAGGAGCAGAGGAGGGTTTTGATACCAAAGGAGATGTGGTCAGAGTCTTGAAACCGGAGTGGTTAGTTTAAATTGATGTTTTGGCTAAAATGATCCTTGGTGAACGACTTGACAGTGTGATTTTGTACTCATTAAACTTTAACAACTCCTTGAGGGTGATAATGGATGTGACTCCATCTTACTGCCTTTTGTTTAACCTCTTTGAAGATCTAGGAAGTTTAGACGGCATCAGCTTACACCTTTCAGGTTATTACCTTTGCACCTGGTGTTGTGGGGAGACAGCACATAGTGTCTCATCTGTGGGTGACTCTCGTGGTTGTGCTACTCACACACATTGTCTCAGGCTGATTCCTAGAATTTTTGAATGGCCTGGCAGGAATATGATGACAAAAATCATATTGGCAGGATACTGGTTAGTCATAAAGAAAGGTTATGACTTTTCTGTGGGTGAAATGTATTGCTCTTGAAGCTACAGGATGTCATTTGGACTTCTAGGTTTAAATCACGTCATGTCACTTCTTTGTGCTCCTGTAAGGTAGCCTCTATGGCAGCTGGTAGGTGCCATTTAACAGAGGAGCTACTCGTTCTCTTCTGCAGCAGTTGTTAATCAAGCTCAGTCTGTCTGTAAAGATTTTGCTGTCAAAACTGAGAAAGTCATGAAAAAAAATCGGACGCACCCTTACCCCAAGCAAAAATGGCTGTGACAGAAGAATTCTCTGGCAGAGGCCAACAATATTGCATGAACAGAGGAGAGCAGGCTTGCAGTGAAGTTTATTCTGAAGAATTGGCTTAAGTGGTCCAAGTAAAAGAACTCTAACTAGTCTAAACCAACTCCAGTAAAGGAGTTTCTGAGTGTGGCTAGACTGCCTTTACTGTTTAAGCAGACAGATATCCACAGGCAAACAGAGGGTGTGCCAGGTAAATAGAAAGAAAAAACTATGTAGGCTAAAGTGATCTTGAGAACACTGATCTCTTTCCAGTGTAGCTGGAGGGACTTGAAGGACTTGCTCACAACAAGGGAACCAGGAGCCCACCCCAGCAGAAAACCTTAATTAGGGGAGAATATTTAACTAATAGAGTAACTTTTGTGGGGAAATGGTGGCGTTGCCACCACTCGGAGTCCTTGAACATCCCTCTGGTATGCTCTAGCTTGTAGTGGGTTGGATGCAGTACTTGATAGACAGCTATTCCCTATTCCTGGGTTATGCTTTGAAGAAATATGTGTTTTTTTAAGACTGGAGATGGTTATGAAACTCTTTTTAAAAAAAGCAGAGTGTCTTTTGGGGATTTTTCTATGTCCTTTAGCCTTAGAGGGGTATTTCTGGTCTAGAAAATTTTGAATTATGACGCAATTGAAGTAGCAAGTGACAAAATATGTCATGCAGCAGATTGAGTTGTATCACCTAAAAATCCTTATACCATTATGGCTAACTGTAAAATAAGAGTACTACTAACAAACATTGCTGCTGAAAACTTAGTGCAGACCTGGCCTACTGGTACCATTTCAGCGAGCAGGCATGCCCCTTTAAACTGCACTTTGCTCTTTAAAATCACCAAATAACTAGTATCTTGCAGACTGGGAGGTTAACACCTCCCTGAAGCCCATGGCATAGCAGAGAGCAGCCTTAGCACCTTTGTGGGTGTTGCTGCTTGGCTCCGAACAGCTTCCTGTGAGGTGAGGTGAATATGGAAACAATATGGTTGATTGCTGTCAATATGATTTTCACACTCTAAAGCAGAAATGCAGCTGTGATTCCAAGTTAGGGTCACTTGAAAAAGAGCAGACATTTAGAAGAGATGAAGAACCAAACATACAGCACCAAATACTGGTGTTATGTGCAGCTATATTTTCCTGTTACTTTTTCTTCAGGAAATGGGAAAAATTACCAAAGACCATGATATTACAAAGGTCAGGATTTTCCGTTGCTCCGAGCTGTTATTCTAGTCATGTAGGGTGCGGATAATCAACACTGCTCCATTCCCAGCTGAACAGATCGTGTTGGGGAGATAGGTTAACATGTTTTGTCACTTCAACCACTGCTGTTGAAGATGGCTTCTTGGAGGTTGGAGGTTTTCAGCAGTCTGTTTTAGCGCAGTCTGTTCTAGCAAGAGTGCGCAGACAGAGTGCTTCACCAGTTTCGTACACCTCAGGGCAATTTTTTCTAGTGGGATGGAGTTGATGATGAGGCTGGTTTCTCCTCATCTCACTGTTGCACCAATAGAACCACACAGTGGGTTGCACTGTGAACTGCTTGAAGGAGCAGAGAGTGGTTGAAAGTGACCAATAACAAGGAAAAGGGTTATTTTTCACTGTAATCGGTGGCCTGAGGTGCATCTTCTACATTACCAGTCTTTCTGGAACGCTCCCTCCATGCGTTGGCTGGTTATAAAGGGCATCCTTGGGAGGAATTACAGATGGAAATACAGTTGTGTGTCCCGCACGGGTGATCAGCGCACAGAGAGCTGCTCCAGCACAGCTTTGCGGCTGGTCCCGGTGTGTGCAGAGCACCTCTGGTTCACGGCGTGTGGCAGGCAGCTGCTTGCGACATTTGTCAGAGCTACAGCTTTGAGCAGGTCAAGAGACATGTAGAAACCAGGGGGGGGAAAAAAAAAAACCTTTCTCCACTTGTTAAGATTTCTGAAGGAGGAAATGAAAGGATCTCATGTTGTAGGGCACCTTAACACCTCGTAAGTGTGCGTGTCAAACAGCCAAGGGACATGACAGAGTTTCCCCAGTATATACCATATAACAGCAGGTTCTGCTGGCTTTCAACAAGGCAGGCAAGTTTATCTAAGATTTTGGAGAGAACCTTCGTACGCTTTCACCCAGTCTCTCTTCCCATGGTGGAAGCCCCTGGTTTACTGTTTTGGCTGCACAGAAACCCGGTGCTATGAACATACCTACACAGAGGTTTTCCTCTTTCCAGCATCTTACCTTGATAGGAAGGATAGCTGGAAGACACAACTCCAACTTGCTTCTAGTATTTTTACCCCTGGCTGGAGCAAGTCTGATTAACACCGTTTTAAAAAGTAGTATCCAGTAGTCTGTAGCTACCTCCTCACTTTTGGCACCAGATCATCGAGAGAGAGAGAAGCAGGAGCAGAGAGAGGCGCATGATGTGGTTCATTCGACCGAGAAATCATACTCTGCCTTCCAAAGCCACTCTTTCTTGTGAACCTTGCACAGCAGAGGTGGGCTTGCTTTGCACTGGTGGTGCTGAGCCCCAGCTAACCTACTTGTCCCTCAGCAGTTCTTTTGATCACTCAGCACTGTGCTTTCTCTTGGCACAGAGCTTCCTCTTGGCTCCAAGTGTGGGAAGAGTGATCCTGCAAGTGCCCTGTGGGCATGTCACCCCTCTGCAGTCCTCTGTGCTGTGGTTAAGGGAATCCACTGAGGCAAGATGCTCTCCTACTCCCTTTGGCAGGCGTATTTTGAGATTAAAGGGCATCTTTCACAGAGCTTTGGTTTGCTGCTGCTTAATGTCTCTTTGAAGTTCTGTGCAGAGCTGCATCTCATTGTGACCTGCTCTGTTCTCTCTGCTGTCCCCGCTGTGAACTGGCCACGTGAACATGTTTGGCAGGTGGTGACTAATCACCTGCCTGTTTTAGGGTGGCATGAAATGAGTCTTTGGCTCCCGTGAATACCTGTTGTGGCCTGGCCTTTCCACTGTGAATAGGGGAAGGTCCTCTGAGAATCCACATAGCTTCCAAAATCTCCTCTATCCAGCTTTACAGGATTGTCCTCAAGTCTAACCATTGGTCTTTCTTTAGCTCGAAGTGAAGGTGGTCACTACTGAGAGAGCAAAGCATTTCTACAATGCCCAGGAGATTCCTGTCACGCTCTACAGCGATGAGGATGAGTGGCAGGTGAGTTGTTCTTCCTTTGGAGACTAGAAGGGCTTCTGTCGTGTCCCTACTAGCCACATGTTTTGTAATCCAAGTAGTTTTGTCATGCACTCGTGCCTTCTACTTCCAGAAGGCCAATGGGTCACGCTTCAGAAAAAAAGCAGGCTCCCTGGGAGATTCACTTAATTGTTCAAGTGCTGAACAGCAAATAGAAGCGTTCCTCCAAGTTTCTTTGCAAGAGACCACATTTATTTATTTTTTAATCCTGGGCCAAGACTCACTTCTTTGTTGTACCAATGTGTGCTTTGGAATGTGGCTTTCAAAGAACGTGGTTCCAACCATGCTGTAAATGAGGAAGAAAAGAAAGGCTGCCCTGAGTGTACCGGAGGATTTTGTACCACCCTCGGAGACTTGCAGCAGGCAATGAGGGTAGAAGTGGTTTTCGCACCACCCTGGGCTCAGCCGCTATCTGCAGCTCTGAGAAGAGTATCAGGAAACGTCAAGAAAGCCACTGCAGAGTCGCGGTGAGGGTGTTTGGTGCTTGTCATGAGTCATACTTGTCATGAAGGCAACAGATTAATTCTCCTTAACACTACGTATTCTGAATCTATGGGCATCGCTGACATTTCACAAAACTACCCACACTGCTGTAAAACTCAGCCTGGTGTCTGACTGGCCACCTTGGTGTAGCGGAACAGAGGAAGGCCAGTACCTGGAGATGTTGTGCCCCGGTGCGATAGGTGGCTGGAAGTTAGAGAGGCTCTCCTGGTGGAAGTAGTGTTTATCTCAGAGGTGTCCACCTGCATCTGTGCTCGTGCGCGTACATGGAAGAGCCATTCCAGTTGGGGATAGCTCAGTTGTCAGGGCTGTGAACATCTGACCCTGTAAAATGACTTTTTCTCTTGACTATAGTTTGCTGACATGCTTTGAGAGTCCCTGAGTATGAAGAGGTTCATTGTGTAAACGTCAACATTTGCTTTTCTATACATTTTATCTCTACCTTTCAGTACAATCTGAGTACAAGGTGATCTACTCTTTACCAGTACTCTTGCTAAGACGCTCACACGTGAGCATCACTTCTACGTGGAGAGAGGCTTGCTAATGGCAATGGCCAGGAAGCTTTCTGGCCGGTCTAGGAGATCGATGGAGATCATCTGTGTCCCAGGGTGCTACAGCTCAGGCAGTTATTTCTGAGGAACCCTCGTTGGGGTGATAGAAGAGGTGCAGGTCAGGCTTTGAGGTCTGCTGGCACACTGGAAAGCAGGCATGGAGCCCTTATAACATGCTGTTCTGACAGCGGGGTGGGAAATAAGCCTGCTCAGCATCTGTTTGTGAGATATTTTACTCTGAAAAGAAAACTACAATTTTCAGTGCTTCTAGAGAAAAACAGAAGTGAGTGGAGGAGCTGGGAAAGGTGTCAGGAAGCGCCAGCTTTCTGGATGCTGTCTTTTTGTTGCGGTTTCCAGTGACTCAGAGAAGGAACAGTTTGTGGCCCTAATGCACCTCTTGCTGGCCTGTGGCTGTGTGTGTCCTCTGGGGATTAAGCACCTGATAGTGTTTGCTGCTTCTCTTGACACTTTCCCAGTTAACTGTGCTCTTAAGAAAAGGCCAGGACTCTCTTGAGCAACTCAGAGCTTTAGTGAAAATGGAAATACTCAATTAAGAGTCAAGAGAGGAGGAAAGTGCCCAGTTGGCTAAACCTCATCCATCCTAGAGAAGGCCAACAGGACTGTTCCCTCCTGTATTTATGAGGGTTTACGTTGCTGCTGTGAGTATGCGTAGGGGCGTGCATCCTAACTGTGACTTGTGCAGTTAGGGGTCTATACCTTGTTAAAAGCCAGTGGACAGCTTCACTTCAAAGAAAGGTGAAGCTTATAAATCACACAGATTTCTCAGGAAATGTGACCCCTGGTTTGGTCTTGTCTGGCTTCAGTTGGCTGATAGGATGGAGCTCTCTTCTCCGCTCAGATATGCTCCATGTTGAGGGAGCTCTTATGAACAATTCTGAAGCTGAGGGATGATGTGAATGGGAAGTGGATGGGGAAAGCTCTTTGCTGTGAGTTGAAATCTGTGGTTGGTGGACGTGTGAATTGTCTCTGTGGGGAAAGGATACCCATTTGTAGAGCACTGATCACATCAGTGCTGTCCCTTAACTGTGCTTCCTAAACGTAGCTGCAACATGGCCTTCACTGGAGGAGGAGCAATCAGAAAATTGAGGGCTGTGGCTGCACTCCCTAGTTCCCCACGCTGTCAGATCTTGCTTGGTGTGAGAGTAATTCTTTCCACTTAAGTTTACATGGTGGTTACTAATGTGGGATTGATAAAGTGCCTATTGTTCACAGCGTTCGTCTTGAGTGTTCAGTAATCTGCATCTTGTCTCATCCACAGCTGTGGAAAAGTCGTTCAGACCCAGTCCTGCACATCGAGCTCAGACGGTGGGCTGACCTCATGTTGGTGGCACCTCTTGATGCAAACACCCTGGCAAAGCTCGCGAATGGCATCTGTGACAACCTGCTGGTGAGTAAGTGGAGCTCTGCCTGAGAGTCCTCTCACCTCCCAGCGTTAGGCTGTCTGACCTTTCTTTCATGGAAACTCTTGTGCTTCTGCAGCCTCGAGAACAGTGAGATTTGCATGGTCTGCTTCCACCTCATATGCTTGTCTCTCTCCCTCCAGTATGGTTCCCCTATTCCTTCTGAAACAGTTGTTCTTTCCTTCCCTGACCTACATCCCTTTCCACTCCTTGGCTCTGTCAGTCTCTTCCATTATTTCCCAGACCCTGCTTTGTGCCTTTCCTGCTTTTTCTAACAGGTGGTATTTCTCTCTTTCTACTTCCACCCTCTCTCCATCACGCATGTACACACACACACATGTGTGCGCATACACACTTGCACTTACTTTTGGGTTCCTCTCTGCATTTTTCAGATGCAATCTGGAAAGACACCTGTGAGATCAGATAAAATTGTTTACTTCCTGCTACCTCACCTCCTCCCTCACCTAACTGCATAGCACAGAAATTCAAACATGCTCACACTTACTTAACTTTCAGTTTCAGCTACAGGGGATATTGCTTGTTTAGGCTTGTTTTTCTGGTGTTAAAAGTGCTCTGGCTCAAAGGCTGATCAGAAAGTGTATTAAAAGAGAGTGTGCTTCTCTGTTGGGTGATGGGGACCTTCAGCGGGGCTGAATGCTTTGTGTCGAGGCATTAGGTCTTCATTAGGAGTAATCATAAGAATTAACTACTCAAAAGATCTGCCAGGAAGCTGCAGGTCTGCCAATGTTGCTGTGGTGCATCACCTTTCAGTAGTGCAAGGAGGCTAGAACTAGGAACGGAGGGCAGTGCATCAGCTCTGGCCGGGGACCCCTGCATGACCAACTTAGCCGTTCAGGTAAGAGGAAGTGCATATAAATGATCAAAACGTACCCAGAGCAACAGCCCTCATTTGTATGAATAGATCACTGGAGATCTGAGAGAAGCCAGAAAGAGCTGTGGGAGGGACAAGCAATGTCTCGTCCTTCTGGATCCCCTTGGTAGTGTAGATGTGATGGTGGTGGCAGAGGGAAGAGCTCAGGAAGGCTGTTAGGACTGCAAGGCTTCACAAACTCCTGCCAGTCTTTTTGGAGAGCCTCGTGGAGGGAAGAGTTAGCTCCAGCAAAGGAAAGCAAATGCTGGTTGGCAAGTTAGAACAGATTCTAGCAGACTTCCCTGTGCTGGGAAGGGTTCAAATCACAGGGCATGAAAAAGGATGGGCAGGGTTCTTGTAAGTACTCAGTTGTCTGAGCAGAGACCCTGCACCAGGGACTGTTGCTACCTGGGAAGCTCCCTTTGCGTGATTTAAATGCTGCCAGGCCTAGGGAAACTGGTGGACGTTGCGTTAAGAGCAACCAGCATTTATCTTTTTAAGGAGATGAGGTAATACTGGGTTATCTGGAAGTTCTGTGTTACTGCGGAGTCAGATATGATTCCCTGTAGCTAGATGGTTTGTGATCTGCCAGCATCTTCTGCAACAGCCCAGATGTGTTCATGTTATCCTCTGTTTGCATCCTGGAAGCAGCAGTGCTTCCCTTGTGAGGAGTTATGGATCCAGTTGGCATCTCATTTAAAAAAAACTCGCTTGCCAACTTTTTGTGTTTAGCTCTACAGCTGGCTTATCTGAAGTGTTGCCTGGGGATTTCTCTACAGCTGATACAATCTGTGGCCACCCTTCAGCTTCGCTCGGTCTCCCACAGGGGCTGGCAGTCTTCACGCATCGTGTTCCAGCTTGGTTTGCTCCAGCGATTGGGCTGCTTGCTTGGCCCCGAGCTGGAGTAGGATGGGATCTATCCTCTTTGTAGCCTCCCTCATCTTTGCTGCCTGTCAGAGATGAGCTTTGCTGGAACATAGTACAAATCAGTGTCAGCCCTGTCGATCTGCCTGTGGCTTAGTCCAGCTGCACTGACAGATTGAGGCTTTTGGCCCTCTAATGACACCCAGGCTGGGAAAGCGCTTCTGTGCAGCAAAGCGATGAGGAGGAATGAGGAAAGACAACCCATCTCAGAGCGGAACCTCTTGGCTTCTCTTTCAGACTTGTGTCATCCGTGCTTGGGATCTGAGCAAACCTCTGCTCTTCTGCCCGGCTATGAACACGGCCATGTGGGAACATCCCATCACAGCTCAGCAGGTGGAGCAGCTGAAAGGCTTTGGCTACACAGAGATCCCCTGTGTGGTGAAGAAACTAGTGTGTGGAGATGAAGGTCAGTCCTTTTGCATGTCTTCTGACTGTTTTCCTGCACAGAGTGCTGCTCTTACCCTGAAGGGACATGCGTTCTTTTGCTGGGTGACCTTCAAGATGTTGAACTGCGGGGAGCAGGTGCTCACTGCCAGGGTTTGTACAAACAAACTGAAGCTTGGCCCTGTGCTAGCTGATATCTATTATTCTTGTTCATTAATTTTTAAATAGTCTTAAGAGACCATCCAAGCCAGGCTTTCAAATGAGCCATTAGATAGGCCTGATATTTAAAAGAAATACTCATTCAAGAAGAGAGTAGATCAAAGAGAAGGAAGGCTTTGCGGTGAGTGTTATCAGCCTGGGATTTGGGTGTCCTGACCTTGCCCTCTACTGTGACTGTGGGCTCTTTTCATCGTGCCTCAGTTCCTCATCTCTAATATAGGGATAATATCTTATCCCAGAGAGCAGACAGTGAGAATAAGTGCTTTGCAGACGTGGCTGAGGGTGTAGCTGGACGTGCATTTAACATTTGTTATTGTTTGTTGCCTGGGTTACTTTTCAGCTTCCCAATCAAGTTTTGATTTGGGGTTTTGACATCAGACTTATCTGTGGAGTGAAAGAAGTGGTTAGGGCAAGTTGTCACGCTTAGTTTCAAAAGACTTAATTTGCAGTGCTAAGAAATACTACTAAAATGGTCTCATTTGTTTTTTAGGAAATGCTTTAAATGGAGGTATTTTGACTTTTGGGAGGTTTTGAGAAGGATTTTTATACAAGCAATTTGAATGAATGGATTCACTTTTTATCAAAATTAACTCGGACAAATTGTCTGTAAAATGTCATCCAATTCTAGCCATAATAGCAAACGTGCTACTACCTGCACAGTAGTATACTCATAGTTTTGTTTCGCATCCCCAACTCTAGCAAGATTTTAACTGCTTTGTCAGAGAGTTCAGTGAACAGTCTGTAGTGAAGACAGGATGTCAAAATGTTCTTCATGGTTAAATTCTAGGGCTGGCGTAGTTTCTGAATTCTTAGGTAGGTGCAGTGCTTCTAGAGAGTGGTTTTTTGGAGCTGAAGACTAAGAAATATTTACAGTTAGGTAAGTGTAGTCAAGTAACTCAAGCATCAGTTGAAATATCCTGGACAGTTATGCTTCCGCTGGGATTTTAGACCTGATTACATCAAATTTCTTACGTACTTATAATAAAGTTAAGGGAAAACGCCCAAAAGAGGTCATTCTGCGCAGACATTTTGGCAGAAGTGGAAAGGCCCTCTGGCATAGCTTCTTTGTCCTTTATTTTTTCCCTTCATCTTTTTTAGTACATATATAGGACCTCTATTGCCGTAGTAAGCAACTGAGTGCCTCCTAATGGGTCACATGCTTATTCTTGCAGGTTCACGCACCTGAGGCAGAGCTGTGTTGTTGTCATCCCTGTTTCACAGACGGGGATCTGAGATGCAAAAGGGCCATGTGAGTTGACTCACCGGCCCTAATGGATTAAGGTTGGATGGTGAACATGATTTTCACCTTCTGCTGCTCTGCTCTGCCCTGCCCCTTTCCTGGGGGTTGCCGCCCTTGTGAGAGGGGTGTGTGAGCCACACGAGAAGCAGCATGTGAATTGCTGTGGTTTGTAGCTCAGAATGGCAAAGTCAAACCAGCACGGATCGGGAGTTACCTCATTCCACCAGTGGTCGTTTGGGAGCTGCTTCATACTGACTTCAGCTGTGTCTACTGCGAGAACAACCTCCTGAAAGAGCTTGTAGGAGAGGGGTGGTATGGACAGCTGGGGCAGTAATAGCCACATCTGACTTGACTCTGCTTGTGTTTGTGAGTCAGTTCACAACAAGATTTTCCTGTTGGCATAAACCAGGATTTTCCTGGCTGTACGTAGGAAAATTATGGCAAAGCAGTTGTCGTGGTTAAACCCCACCTGGCAACTAAGCACCACAGAGCTGCTCGCTCACCCCCCCTCAGTGGGATGAGGGAGAGAATCGGAAGGGTAAAAGTGGGAGAACTCATGAGTTGAGATAAAGACAGATTAGTAATTGTAATAAAATAAAATAATAATAAATGGTAATGGAAAGGAAAATAACAGAGAGAGAACTAAAACCCAGGAAAGACAAGTGATGCAAATGAAAACAATTGCTCACCACCAACTGACCAATGCCCAGCATCGGGCAGCAACCTCTCTGGCAACCTCCCCCCTAGTTTTATTGCTGAGCGTGACACCATATGGTCTGGGACATCCCTTGGGTCAGGCGGGGTCAGCTGTCCCGGCTCTGTCCCCTCCCAGCTCCTCGCTGGTGGGGTGGGGTGAGAAGCTGAAAAGGCCTTGACTCTGTGTAAGCCCTGCTCAGCAGTAACTAAAACATCCCCGTGTTATCAACACTGTTTCCAGCACAAATCCAAAACATAGCCCTGTACTAGCTACTGTGAAGAAAATTAACTCTATCCCAGCCAAAACCAGCACAGCAGTAATGGATTCCAGGTCTCTGAAGACCCAAGAGAGTCTCCAGCACTGACTTTTTCCTCTCTTCCTCTCTTTTCAGTCCTTTCACCCCAAGGCCTCTTCTTCCGCACTAATTTCAGTTTTGTGGGTTTCATCCACAAAAGGGTTTGCCCAGATTCCACCCAAGCAGCAGGTAGCAACGCTCACACATCTGGTGCAGAAGAAAAGAGATTCAGTTTGCACCAGTTTTGTCTGTTGACGTTGTGGTTTGTCTTGCTGTAAAAGAGGTTTGTCTTTCTCAACTCATGTGGCTGGTCTCACCTGAAGTGGGCCAGATCCTGCCTGCCACCAAGTTTCTGCATTACAAGCTTTACCTGATTAATTTTTCTTCCTTAGTAAATGGGTGGTTTTAGACATAGAGTCCAGCAAAAGGAGAGTTAAAATAACAATGAAACTGAGTTGACAATTGAAATGTTTTTTTGATTGAATAGTTAAATGTAAGCTACCAGCTGTTGGCCTTGACGATATCCATGTGCCACGATATAAAGAGCTTTGAGAGATGCTGGACCACACATGGGCCTGCAGCAATTTGCCTTGGCAAAAACGTTTCCAAACTGCTGTATCTTCATCACCCTTGGCTGGATTTCCAGAGCCTGGCACATGGGAAGATTTCTACCTGTAGGCATGAGCTGTGCTATCAGACAGGCTGCTTAGCAAGATTTTGCTATGCTAAACCTAAAAGTCCAGCTGTGAATTGCCAAAGATGTTGAGGAAGTGGGTGGTGTAGGACAAAGGCAGGCCTTGAAAATGTTCTTGGAGGGTGTAGCTCTGCCAAACCATGCAGAGGCAGTCAGGGAATTTCTCTTGTTTAGCAGGACCTGTCAGCTGCAGCTCCTCTCCTCGAAGTTAAGAGATCAGAAGGGCCCAACTCTGCCCGCAGCTTGCCCACGGAATGCTTCAGACCTCCTGGGATTTACGGGTTTGAAAAAGGCGTAGTGGAGAATGAGTCTTACTTTGCAGAGAAACCCAATTTTCTTGGCCTTCCGAAAGTATCATTCTTCATGCCAAATCCTCAGTTATATCCAATTACACCCCTGTCCCAGAGAGGGCTCGGGTGGCTCACCTGTACTGGACAACTGAGGGTCCGGCAGATTCAGGGCTGTGATCTACCCACAAGAGAGCACCTCTCCCTTTCCCCTTCCCCTCCCGTCTCTTGCCTGCCCTCAGGTTGTTACTGTTCTTTGGATGCTGCTGGTTTAGCTGTTCATCTGTGCGCTCGCTAACCCAGCTGTGGAAGCAGACCAGAAAAAAAGAGGAAAACCAAACCTCCCCGAAGTAATTTCTGATGACCAATAAGGCACTTATTTTAAATTATTAGAGCAATTAGCCAGCAGGACAAACGATCAATAGAGATTCCATCTTCTCAGTCTTCCAATGGAGACAAATGCTGGTGGGAGAAGTATCTTTCCTCAGCCCCAAGCAAATTACAGGAGTGAATGGACTGAGCTCTCAGTGCTGAGTTCAGTACACGAGGTTGGACAAGATGATTTAATGATCTCTGGCCTTAAAATTCTGAACCTAACGTTTAAAAAGTATTTCAGGGGGAAGCAACAGCACAGTGTAGATTAAATGTTCATCTGGCAACTAGCCAGTCCAAAAGGAAAAGCTTTTACATTTTGTTCTGTCCAGCACTCAGTCTTCTCCAAGAATTACTCCCAAGATTAAAGCTGGTGCGAATCCAGGACAGCTTTCTCTAATGTGGGTCTAACTGCAGAGTCATGGGAATGGTATGAATTCAGCAAGTCGTCTTTATAGGCAAAGGACATTTCAAAAAGATACTGAACACACACAATGTTTACACTGGAGAAAGGAGGTGAAATAGGGTGTTTTGCTACCCACAGACATTTTGGGGGCACTTTTACACACTCGCTCCCAGGGCCACCTGAGCTAAAATAGTAAATCCCTGTGCGGCCAAGGGTTAGATGCAGACACCTCTGGAGATGATCCAGAACATGAGGTACTTATTAAGGTCATATGAGTTGCCTTCTGAGGTTTCCTGCCTCTCTCCATTGACTGTCTGAGAAGCTTGTGCTCCTCCTTAGACTTCTGAGTTACGAGCCAAACTAAGTTAGCATGAACATTCCTCTCGCCCTCCTCCCCTGATGGCATTCAACCATGCCCCAAAACCCCTGCAGAACCAGGTGGACTGAGCAGATCCTCTGCCTTCCACGGTTGCTTTCTGTTGGGCAACTCATGAGGAAACACGTGGGAATGCTTGGTGAGCTTTGCGGTGTGTGGAGGAGAGAGGTGGTGGGACAGGGGAAGCACGTGCCCTGTGCTGTCTCTGTGGGACCTGGATTTCACCGTGTGGTTTTGCTCTTACCCTGCAGGTCGAGGTGCCATGGCAGAAGTGTGGACCATTGTGGAGAGCGTGAAAAGGATCCTTGAGGAACGGGACTTGCCAACACAGAGCTGATGGTTTGGCATGTGAATTGTATTTGTGTGCCTCCCTGATGATCTGAAGATAAAACCAACAGGAAGCTGAGTCGAGATGGCATGCACACCTATAGCATGTTCTTCAACCGAAGGGGTGAAACGGTTGTCTTCCAGCTGGTGCCAAACTGAAATGCGGTACATCACTGCAGACTTTCAGAAACCAAAGCCAAGAACATGCTTCTTTAGTGTGGGAAAACTCTGTGGTATCTCGCAGAGAGGGAGTAACGTTCCGCTAGGCCACTCGGCCCCCAGTATTTCACATGTGCTCCTTTCTGAGGAGGCTGCAGGAGGATTTGCCAGCAGATTTCAGGTCCAGTGGTTCCCCCCAAGAGCTGCTAGAGAGGAAAGTGCTGTGCAAGTCCTGGTGATGGGGATAATGCCAGCCCCTTCCAGCATGTTGGTGTGGGGACATCCCTGTAGCTGTGCTGGCTTCACCTTTCCAGCAGGAGTCACTGTCCAAAAAGCATTTCCTCTCTGGGAACTTAATAAAAGAGAGCTTTTAATTATGCCTCTGAAGAGTTGCCTCTTGTAGCTGCTTGGGGGGTGTTTGCACCTCACGTCGTTGCTAAATCGTTGCATCTGCATGTGGTTTTTATCAGAGATGGGAAAAAAATTGACTGAGAGAAGCTATCTAGGCCCTGAATTAGCCTTTGCCCTTTTGTATCTGTTGACTGGATGGGGATGAAGACGTCAGCTCTGAACCAAAATGACACCTGCCCATCTGGGTGCTCTGGTCAGGAAATAAACAGGCTGGGCCCTTGTGGAAAGCCAAGGTGGGTGTTTTCCAAGGGAGTGAACTCAAACTTCATCTATGACGATCCTTTTCAGCTTGAAAATTAACCGACTGGCATGAAGAAATTGGGAAATCCTGTGACCCCATGGGCCAGACCGTCCTGGGCTCCCCCAGTCCAGCCTTTCCTTGGGAACAAGATCCCGTTCCTGAGAGGAACGGGAGCAAACTGGGGCTGTCGAACATGTCGCTGTAGCAGAGCACCGCTGACCCAGAGAGTTTATTTTTAACTAGACCCAGTCAAATTTAAGGCCTTGGTACAGAATGTGCATCCTGCCCATGGGGGCAACCTTCAGACTGCTGCGCACGAGGGAAGGGGTTATCGGGGTATGTTTGCTTTCCTTATCTTTTCCACACAAATAAAAACCTCTGAACTTTCACATTTTTGGCTCTTTCACTGACAGAGATCTGGGGATGCAGAGCTTCTGGGGATCAACTCAGAAGGATCCTCGTGTGAGCAGAGCAGGTGGCTTACACGAAGGGCTGTAGTGGTACCGTGGTCGTGGGCTTTGCATTTTGCTGGTGAAGTCTTTGTGGTGTGACCTGCATTGTTTGTTCATGTTCTTGGCATGGTGAAAGCTATCCACCTATCAGGATCTTTCTTGAAGCGTATTGAAGGCAGCAGAAGAGGTGCTGCTTGGTTTCCAAGAGTTTTGTAGTGAACGTTGCTTCTTGGTTTCCATGAGTTTTGTGCTGAACGTTGTTTCTCCTGCTTGTAGAGAAATATGTGTTCTGACAGTTCCAACTGTAACTCGACCTTGGGGCCCTGCTCTGGCTCTGCCGTGGGTATCTTGTGCGGTTGGTGTTGCTTATCCTTCCTCCTAGGCCATGACAGAATGCAGAAAATCTGACAGTAAGGTTCCTCATACCAGATCAAAACACCATGTCCTTGATAAGAGCGTTCATCTGTTACCAGCCGCCTTTGCTGGCTTAAGCTGCTCCAGAAACATTGATAGCTATCGTCTGGTTTCTGGCACAGGAGGGTGGGCAAGAAGGTGTACAGCGTACGCTGCGGAGCGCAGGCTCTGAGAATTCAGCAGAAAGGGGCATTTTTAGATCCAGAACTTACAGCGGGTCCCCTGAGACCACACGGAGCTGACACCAGTCTTAGTGGGCTGATCTGTAAGGCAGAAACTGCTAAGACTAGGGAATTGTCTCTCAGGCTTGTCAAGAGGCTTAAATTAAGGCTTGCAAAGAACTTACAGATCCCTGAATAAAGGGAGCTAATTTTTTGTCCTGTGGATATATAGGGCAGCAATAGAAATGTGTAGCTGGGCAGAGCCTGTGGGAATGAGGGGAGCACTTCACAGCGGCTGAAAAGCCCACAAAGAAAACTCTGCAGAGGACACCACCCTGGTCTGTCTCCAGCTGCTGCAGGAACAGCCTAATTGTGCCGTTAAGTGATCCTCTGCATAATTGCTGTGATTTCTAATTGGAGGCAGGTCATGATAGTGTTACAGGTTGGGATAAACCCAAACCGCCTTTCCTTCAGGGCAAATAGAAGAAACAGTTAAGTTCCCTTTGGGAGGCAGAGAGCTGAAGCAAGAGCAGCTTCCACCCCTCGCCCAGGCACGCGTCCCCACCCACGGCGAGGTAGGTGCAGGCAGCCTGCGGGCAGGAGCGCCTCGCTGGCTGCCCGCGCTGGGAGAGCAGCAGAAAGAGAAGCCCCGTGCATCTTCGCACGAGTCGTTCGGCTTTAGGAGGGGACTTTGGGACAAAGCCTTTCTGGGACGAGGAGCGAAGGACCCCATTCAAAACCAGGGCTTTGTGCAGGGCTGGGTAAATAGGCGCTGCCAGCCTCGCTGCTGAACCGGCACAGCCGGGCTCCGCTTAGCCACCCAGGTCACCAAGAGGTGCTGAGCGATGAATTCCTCCAGGCAGACAGACTGACATCTCCGTTCCTTGCTGTTTTGTGTGTGTTTCTTGCTCTCAGGAGAGGCCTGAGACGCTGCCTGCGTGCTTTTTCTTCTCCTTCGGCTCTTTTTAAGCCGCGTGCTCATTTTTTGTTTCATTTTCCTGCGAAACTCTCTGATGACCGAGGCAGCATCCCCACGAAACCCACCGCGTTGCAATTTCATTCATGCTGCTTAAAACTGTTTCCCTCAGCACTTGCCTGGGAGCGATAAACAGCTGGGACAAAAGCTGGGCTAAGGCAGCAGCCCTCCTCCTTTCCTGCGCTTAGACCCGGCCTCGCCTGGGCTCGGACGTGACTCTGAGCGTCCATTTCTCCAGCTGCTCCCCTCCATCCCAAACGTGACGTGGTCCCTTTGCTGCTTGGCTTCCTGGAGGAGGCACTGGCGGAGGATGGAGGTGCCGGGGTGCTCCGGACGGTCTGGCTCCGCGCGCGGTGCTTTGGTCAGGAGTTGGCTCCCTGGATGTCGAGTCCCTCCGCTGTCACTTGGGATGGGAGGTGTGTCATCCCACGCCTTTGTCCTGGGAGCCTGCAGCAAGAGTAAAGGCACATGAACAGATTGCAGGAAAAAATTCAAATTAAAAAAAAAAAAAAAAGTGATAAAACCTCCCTACTTTTAGACTTTAAGTTGTCCCGTTTCCGCGATGCGCCTGGTTTCGAGAGCTTGTGTGCAGCGGCTTGGCACGCCGGGGCTCCGGATTTGACACCTGCCTGCAGCGAGCCAGGTGGTGGGGTTCACACCTCGGCGGCGCTGCCGGCCGCCCTGCCCGCTCGGCGAGGGGCACGCCGCCTGCTTCGCCTCTTCGAAAGCGCGGGGCGGCAGGAAGCGTGTTTTTTTTCTTCCCCAGCTGCAGCGGGGCTGGGTGCTGGGAGAGGGCGAGGGCTGCCAAGGGGTGATGAATTGGTGGTGGCAAGTGAGAACGTGGAGGGGCTCGTACAGGTGGGTTTTCCCTGCTCTGGCAGGATTAGAGCTATCCAAATAAAGCCCTGAGAAGCAAATCTTCCTGCTGTAAGGTTTACATGGCAATTGCCAGACTAGTCAGTGATTATACAGATTGCAAGACTACGGCAGCGTGGGATGACGCTTCTGCTCTCGCAGAGCTGGACCCTGGTGAGCTTGGTGAGCTGTGGGATGCGCTGGTGCTGCAGCCCCCCGCCCTGCCCTACGCCTCGTCCTCAGCCCAGCGACTCGCAACCTTTCTTCGAGTGATGGGCAAGTACTTTTTTAGTGGAAAAGGAAGGTGGTTCCTAGATCTCAGGCTCCAAACCGCTGCTGTTAGCAAAGGAACTGCTGATCCACCCATTTGTGACCCACCGTGTTGTAGAAAGCTCGCTTTGGGTTTTACCCCGTCCACCCCGAGCTCGCAGCGTGTCCGTTCAAAGCCACCCCATTATGCCCTGAGAAAGATGCAGGGTGAGCACCAGGCGTGGGAGAGGTCCTTATAAAATCATATGTATTTAATTTTAACCTGCCCATTGGTGAGTCAGGGCCTCTGCAGGGTGTTGCTCCCCCATTAACCCTCCTCGCTTCCGACATACAGCAGCGCTGTCGCATCGAACGGGGGAATGATGCCCCCATCTCCCTGCCATCTCTTTTCCTAGACTAAACGTGGGATCCTGCTCCCTGCGAGTCTCTGGTCGCATTCAGCAGGTCCTGTAGCCCCGCGGGTGCCATGGGCAGCCCTGAGCCAGGCTCTCTGAGGGAGGGGTCAGCGCTGTATCTCTGCTGGGGAGATGGTTTGAGATTTTCGGGTTTGGTCTCCTTTCTGCTGGCTCATCGAGGCTCCTGCTCTTCTTCCCCTTGGGTGTTTCTGCTGCGAGCAGAGCCGGAGGAAGGGAACCAAAGGGATTGTGGCAGTCCTGACCTCTGCCCTCGTGGTTTTGCTTTCCATCTGCATCAGTTTTTCTGTCTCGCCAGTCCTCTCGTCTCGGGAGACGTTAGAAAGCAGCCGAGCCGCCCCAGCCTGCGATAAGGCCGGTGCCAAAGGACCCGGCACCGCTCGGCACAGACTCCTTGGCACCAACTGCACTGATAGCTTGGCTTCGGCGGTGACAACCTTGCAATTAAAACTTGCAGGTGCAGTGTTCTAGCCCTGGCCAGCAGCCTCGGTGGATAGTTTAAAAATTGTTTCCAGGAGTAATTGAGCTTAATTAGAAGCTTAAATTCCCCGGGGCTGTGCTGCTCAGGGTTTCTGTACTTGTTGGGAGTCGTGCAGGGGCTGAAGATGCTCAGAGGTGCACGGAGAGGGGAGAGAAAGAATCCAATTGGGGCAGTTCCCTGCCTGGGTTTTTGTTCATGGGTTGTCATGTCCTTCAGATGGAGACTGGGATTTGTTTCTCTGGGAATCTTGGCTTTGGCCTTGAACCTCACTTTTCTGACTCTCTGGGGAGAAAAGAGAGGATAAAGGGGGCAGAACCAGCAGATAGCCTTCATGCTGGCCAAGGAGATGAAGAATAAAGGCAACTTTTAGGCGTTTAGTCATTGCAGTTAAGATGAAATCAATCTGCTCCTAACCGCAGGCTCCTGGGCTCTCTGGAGGGAGTACAGAGAGATGGGCTCTGTCGTGGAGACTCGTAACGTCAGGCTCCATCAAGTGTGGTCGCAAAGACACCTCAGTCTGAAAGCCGGGAGAACCTGGCGTGCTCCTAACCCTGCGCAGCCTCTGGCAAGTTATCAATGACTGGTGCCAGCTCCGGGCTGCCCGCACGGGGCTGCGGAGGGATGAGCATCCCAGGAGCCCGCTCAGCCCGCCAGCACCAGCCCTGCTGACAGCAGACGTAGCCAGAAAACCCCCCCACCATCCTCCCTCCAGCACCGCTGGCGCTGCGGACAAGCGTGCCAGGACAGGCAGCGTGCCGCCCCATCTTCCCACTGCCAGAACAAGGGAAAGCAGAACGCATGGCCTTGGGGGGGACCGAGCACAGCGATAAAAGCTTTAGAAAAGGGATTTATTTTTGCACAGCTCCTTGCATGGCTGGAAGAGCCTTTCCCCAGGAGAGCTGTGCCCCCGGAGTGGCCCGAACCCCCCGCGCCTGGCTCTGTTTTCTGTCTTGCTTGATTTACACAGGTCGCTTGGGTGGTTTATAGCTTTGGAGAACTATGATTCATGAACTCGAGCGTGATAAGGATGGGGGAAGAAAGAAAAGCCACGTCAACCTGAAGGAATGCAGCCGGTAGAGAGCCCAGCCTGTGGCTGGCAGAAGCCCCGGGAGGGGGGATCAAGCGTAAAAAGGGGCAAAACGGTAACATGTGCCCCAAAAAATAGCTGGAAACCACCCACCCTGCTGCAGGAAAGCACAGCTCACTTTGCCCGGGCTCTCCTTCCCCAAATCTGCTGCAGCTCCGAGGCTGTGGGACGGCTCCAGGCAAACTCCATGGGCATGGGTCAGCCAAGCTTCGTAGCTGGAAATAATTTACGACCTGAACTGTTGTGTTTGTGCAGTGCTGACTGTGCTCTGCAGACCCTCCCGGAGCTGCAGCCGCCCTCCAGACAGACCACTGCACTGCTTCCCCAAGGATAAGGAGCTGGTGTGGGGTCTGGGAGCCATCCCAGCCCGCGAGGGAGCAGCCCCAGATGGCTGCAAGCTCTTGCATGAGTGGCAAGCGTGGGAAGCATCGTCCCTTCGTCCCCTCGCTCTGCTGGGCAGAGCCATGTGCCTGCTGGACGTGTGGAGGGGGAAGCCTATGCTGTGCCAAGGCTTCCTTTAACGATGGGGGGGTGGTGAGGAAAGCCCTGACCCTGTGGCAGCCCGCGGGCAAGTTCCCGCTGCCCTCACGTACAACAACCCCTGTGCAAACACGTCTCCACCTGGCAAATACAACCCCTTTATAAAGGCAGCAAAATCTGGCTGCTCACCACTGCGAGGGAAGACCAAGGCCAATAAAGTCATGGGCTTGCAGAGGGGGGTTTGTGTATCGAAGAGACCTTCAGCTGCAGGATGAGGGTGCTGAGGGGCAGGCAGACCTCAGCCCCTTACCCCACTCAGGGATAACCTCTCGGGAGGGAGCTCCTGCCTGCAGCCTGCCCTCGCAGCATCCCCGGGGAACCCCCTGCATCCCACACACCCCCCGGGGCAAGTTTGGCTTCTCAGATGCCCTGGGTGGATGTTATTCACAGCAGCGTTTTTGCATTGATCCGAAATTGCTCTTAGCTGGAAGGATTTTCACAGCGAGGGCAAAAGCTCTTGCGGTGCAGGCAGGGTGCAGGCAGGGTGCAGGCAGGGTGCGGCCCGGAGTGAGGTTGGTGCAGCTGGAGCACCCGTACGCCTCCAGTCAATGAACCCTGCCGGTTGCTTCAGCAGAAAGTCAATATTGACCCTTCGCCAGTGTTTGCATGCGTCGGCACTGAAATTACCAAAAGCAGAACAAAGCCCCACGTTTCCCTCCAGTGCCAGCTTTGTTCGCTGATTCTTTAAAAAATCATAACAATATAGTTGTATTTATTGGGGTTTTATTGGAAGTCAAAGATCTGGGAAAGGCCATGGCAGAAGAGAGCTCCACCTTCTGCTCTGCTGCTTATTTCTCCCCCCTCTCTTCCTACATCCAGCATCCATCCTCCCCCAGAGCATCCATCCGAGCTGGACCACCGCAGCAGGAGAGGTCCTGGCACGGCTGCAGCACCACCCCCCCATCCCCACCTCCTCGGAGGGGACTGGGGCTCAGGAGCTGGGCAGAGACCAGCGCGGGACGTGGAAATGGGCAGCACCCCTGCGGTTTAGGAACTGGAAATTAAAGCTGAAGTGGTTTGAAGGCTTGGCCTCGACAGGGGGAAGGTGGTGGGGAAGCAGAGAGGAACCAAAACCCACCGGTGGCGGAACAGGCGGAGGGTCGAAGCAGAAGTGAAAGCAGCTGTGATTACTGAAAGCCCCGATGTGAAAGAGTGGGAGCACTATCTTTGGGGTTTTCACTTCCCTGTCTGGGCAGGTTTTCTTGGCTTCGGTGTATTTTTCCCCCTCCCCTGTCTCCACTCATAAATTCCTCCCTGGGGTGGGTGGGGTTGGTGCTGCCAGAGGTGGGTGCCCCATCGCCGTGGGGGCTTGAAGAAGACTGAAGCCAGGGATTGCTGAGCACCCCTGCTGCCGTGGGGTTTGGGGGTACCGCTGAGCATCCTTGCTGCCGTGGGGTTTGGGGGTACCACTGAGCACCCCTGCTGCCATGGGGTTTGGGGGTGCTGCTGAGCACCCCTGTCACAGTGGGATTTGGGGGTACCGCTGAGCACCCCTGCTGCCATGGGGTTTGGGGGTGCTGCTGAGCACCCCTGTCACAGTGGGATTTGGGGGTACCGCTGAGCACCCCTGCTGCCATGGGGTTTGGGGGTGCTGCTGAGCACCCCTGTCACAGTGGGATTTGGGGGTACCGCTGAGCACCCCTGCTGCCATGGGGTTTGGGGGTACCGCTGAGCATCCTTGCTGCTGTGGGGTTTGGGGGTGCCGCTGAGCACCCCTGTCACAGTGGGATTTGGGGGTACCACTGAGCATCCCTGTCACAGTGGGATTTGGGGGTACCTGCTCCCTGCCAGGGGTGTAGACATGTCCAAGCTGCATCACCCTCTTCCATCCCCACTCCAGAAGGGAACAGCCATGGTGCATGGGCTGCATCTGTGTGTTTGGCCTCTGAATAAAGAGATATTTTAATCTTTTAAGCAGACTGCGTCTCCCATCGATCTCTGCCCCCAAATATTTCATGCAGGACTGGAGGCCTGGTAGCGGGGCAGAGCAGGGTGCTTTGGTACATCAAGCACCTCAGTAAAAGCTATTTCTGTTAAAGATGAAACTCCATCACTAAGGGTTGAAAGAGCTTCTAGTTTGGTGTCAAGCAAGTGTTTTCTTTCTCCAAAAATAAAAAGAGATGAGGGATGGCCAAGAGCTGATGTGCTGGCAGTGTGAGGAGGCTCTGGCATCACGCTGATGTGGAAAATAAGTGTTCAGCCATGAAAAGCAGCAATGTTCCCCGGCTCCCCCTGAGCAGTCCTTATCACTACAGTCTCCACACTTAGTTTTGGGCAACAAAAGCCTGCAGGTGCATGGATTTAAGCCTATTTAGCAACTCTAATTAAAACAGTGTATTCCCCCCCACCCCCACCAGCCCTGGAAAGGGCTGGTGTAACTCAGCCATGACCTCAGCTGGGGTGTCTGACTGCTTCGTGCTGGGGGAGAAGCCTGCTGTCCTCTGTGGGACCCAGACCTGGGTTTAAAGTTAAGCCTGAGATTAGAGGCTGTGCTGAAGCTGTCCGGGGTGAGTCTCCTGCTGTCCTGAATCAGCGGAGCGGCTGCACAGGGAAGACTGAGAGCAGATGAGGGGTCTGGCAGCTCATGGGGAGCACGGTGTCGGATGCTGAAGGGAGGGATCTGGCTGTGGGGCTCCATGATCAGCCATGAGCTGGTCCCCTGCATCCATCAGCTGAGCTGTAGGGGACAGAAACCATGGGCAGATCCTTAGGGCAAATCTTTAGTGGTGTCACTGTTCACAGAGGGCTGGACTGAGTCCTCGGTGATGGAGGATGCGGCCCCCCAGCCAGTCAGGTTTGTTTTCTCTCCTGGGTGCTGGGGAATTATTATGTATTTATTATTAAATACACCCAGAAGCATCAGGGCAGCGCCTTGGAGTGGGTCAGAAGCCTTGAGCCTGGACCCTACCCCTCACCTCCCAGCACATGGCTACTGAGCATCGCCTTTGGCTACCAACTAAGCAGCCAGTGTTTATCTGGTCCTGCTGTGCTGGGGGCTGTTTCCAGGCTGCTCACACCAGCCCTGTGATTACAGACAGGGACGTGTTGAGGGGTGAGCAGCTCTGGTGAGGGTGCTCCAGGACAGCACAGCCATGAAGCTGTGCTCCTGTCTCGCCCTGCCTAAAGGTGAGTTTTGCAAAGCGCATTGCTTTTCCTGGATGTTTTTCCTGGCTCCCATCTTACACAACGGCTCCTTGCTCGCTCTGTCCTGCTAGTGTAAGGTGTGAAGGCCAAACCACCCCAAATCTTTAAGGCAAGGTTAAGCGTTCCCCAAACACAGGGCTTGGACGGGGGGAAAAAAAAGCACCATATACTTGTTGGTTTTAGCCTACTGCAGGATTTCTGACTTTAAAACGCTCAGGGCCTGTCCTGCCATGGAAGGAACATCCTCATCCTCGCAAAACCTCACGCTGAGCTCTCCCCAGGGCTGTCTGCCCTCCATTTAAAGCCTTGCTCTTCTCCTCCCACTCCTCCATTAAAGCTGCTGGGTTAATTTGCCCCCTACGTTTTCTATATACCAGCCTTAATTTCCATAATTAACAGGTCAGCACAGTCAATCTTATTTCAGAGGTGGAGGAATTGGGACGGGGAGGGAGACAGTGACTTGCCAGGTCCTGCTCCGCACAGGGAAGGAGATGCAGAAGGAAAGGGGCTGGGGGGTTTCCCTCTGAATTAAACCAACATAAGAAAGAAAGAATAATATAATTAGGAGGGAAAATGGTAGAAAAGTTAAAGCCACTCCCTGAAACTCAAGCCACGGGAGCTCGGCAGATAGATCACAGGCGTCGCTGGGTCAGATGCTCTGGAGCTGTTCCAGGCCTGGCCAGTGTTTAAATAGAAAGGTTATGTACCTGGGAGATTTATTTCATCTTTTAATTGGTTGTTTGTTTACATGACTCGGGAGCTCTTTGCTAATGTTTGCTTTGCTGGCTCACTCAGCTGCTGAAAATCCCGGCCGGCCGCGTCCCAGCCCGGCCGGTGTGCCGGAGGAGGCTGCCTTTCGGCTCCGGCTCCTTGGCTTCACCTGGTGAGCCCCGGTGTTTCTCCGTGAGCCTTTCCCAGCCCCACTCCACAGGGGTCACCAACTCCCCCTGGAGCCAGCATCTCTCCCATCACACCCTCGCAGGCGTGCGGGTGGGATGGTCCAGATGAAGGACCACCAGCCCAACATCTCCCCTTCCCTTCCCTCCTGCTCAAGCTCATGGAAAACAGGAGCAGGGTCCCTCTTGACCACGGAGGTGGTGGAGATGGACCCCCTCAGCTCAACTTTAGGGCTTCCCCTCTCCCAAGCCCAGCGGAGGATGAGATGCAAAACACCACAGTTATGGTTGTTCCCAAGCGTGTGGTAAGGTTTTGGCTCTCGGCTGTTCTCAATCTGCACAAAGCTTTGGAGGAAAATCGGCTTTCTCCCACTGCAGCTCTAGAGAAAAGGGCTTTGGAAACGGCTGACAAAGTGCAACACTTCTCTCGTACCTCCTCTCTTGGTTTTATCTCATTTTATGTTAATTTTCGCCTTTCCACCAGCCGTGGGACTGCCTTCGCAGGCATGCCCAGGCGACGGGCGCCCGACAGCCACGTAGGCGGATGGCTGCGGTGCGAGGTGCCCTCCGGCTCTTTGGCAGAGCGGGCGTCTGATGGCAGATGGTCTCCTCCACCTCGTTCCTGGGGGGCACTCGTGTGGTTTGGGGGAGCCTCTTTCCCTCCCTGCCCCAGCGTTGGAGCCAGTGGATCCTTATCTTGGCTCAGCATGCCTCCCTGGAGGGGAGAAGGGAAGCGAAGCTCCCGGACCCGTGTTGATAAGGAGCAGCCACCCAGCCAGATCAGTGGGGTGAGCTTGGAAGGAGCAGCCTCAGGGGTGATGGGGAAGCCGCAGATAAAGGGGGGGCGTCACGCCCAAGATGAGCTGGCATTGGCAAGAGCCCCTTAAAATTAGGAAGGCCAAGGCAGGTGTTTCCAAGGCGGGCAAGTTTGCTCCAAAAAAACTCCCAGCTTCTGTGGCTGATGGGCATCTTCCCAGCGGGGCAGCTTGCCCACTCCTCTTGCAGCTTGCCAGTTCCTGCCCGTGCTCACTGAACCGATGTCAACAGCGGCCACGTGTGTTTGGGAGGAGCTGATAGGTGTCACTGCAGGAATGTGGGGGTTTGGGATTTTTTTTTTCGTGTTTTTGGGGTTACAAATGTGTTAACGTCTGTTTTGCGCAATCAATCTGTTTCTCAATCTTTGCTTCCTGCAAACAACTGGAGACGAACGCGCGTTGCTTAACCGGGTAAATCAGAGCTGCCTCTGCTCCTCCAGCCTCACCAGACACACGTGGCCAGCTCTTCTCTCCTTCCTCCCATCAAAGTCTGCATTAATAATGATAATTAAATCCATGTTTGGGAGAGTTTATTGACTTATCTCCTGGGACTTCTTTTTTTCTCCTGGACTTCTGAACTGCTTCTGACAGGTGGTACCAAGATGTGTTTCCAGGTGACATGGAGAAGGACCTCCCCAGGTGCTGTCCACATTTTCTGAGGGGGAGGAAGATGATGGGGATATTGTGGGTGGCACCATCTTATGACCATCCCATGCCTAGCATGGAGGCCATGATGGTGTCTCCAAGCTTTGGTCTGTATAGCCATGAGGTTGGCCACAGGGCATCCTGTGCTATCTCCCCGGCCTGTCCCAAATCCCTCAGAGGCAAAGCCAGCAGGGCTTGGCAGCCCAGCCCCAGGTCACCCACTGACCCACTTGGCTTGGCATGAGTGGAGGAAATGTCTGGAGCAGCAAGGAGGTCAGACTGGCGATCCAGGAAGCTTCCAAAGTGGTGCTGCCCTAAGGTAGGATGGGAAGACCAAAGGCTATGGGGAATTTTGCCCTCTTGCTGCAGGGTGTTGGGGAAAAAATGAATCATGAAGTGGTGGTGGGATGGCCACTGCTATGCTGGGCAATGGAGCCTTCTCCAAAAACATCATCATCACTTGGGGCTGAAAGGTCCTGTTGGGGTTAGGAGGTTCCATGGAGGCCAAGGTGGGCCCCTGAGATGGGAATCACATTCTGGAGAGCAGATGGGACCACAGACTGAGTGTAGCTTTTCTGCTGGTGCTGAGCTTTGATGGGAAAGTGCTGCATTTCTGTGACTGTAAAGAACAAGGAGAGCTCACCCAAGATTTCCCTGGGCTGGGGTTTACATGTGCCACCAGCCAGTTGATGAAAGGTCTGGAAAACCCAGGGCCTGCCATGTCGTGCAGAGCCACCAGGCTTCTCCAAGCAGCATAAGAAAAGCCCAGCCCACTAATTGCCTGCCTAAGGACAAAGCTTGTGCATTTGGGTTTTGTTAACACCTGGTCCATGAAGGTCCCCATCCGGGGTGGTGCCATGGTACCCAGGAGTGTCTCTGGTGGCAGAGAGGGCTTCTGATCTCTGTTTTAGCAGGCAGAGACCAGGGGCTGGGTGTACACCATCTCTGCAAGGCTTTTCACCTGATTTCTTGAGTCAAAGACCTCTGTGTAGCCATATTATCAGTGTGCCCCAACAGCTTTCAAACCATCATCCAGGCTGACCAAGTGCCCAGGGGTGATAGGGATGAAGCTCTCGATGTTGATAGCTGCTGGCCATGGGTGAGAGCACAGGCAGCTGCTGCTCCACTGACAGCACTTGGTGCATCTCCCATGGCTTTGCCTGCGTGCTTCCTGGGGTGCCCACAATGTGCCCTGACACCCTCGTGGGGCATCAAAACAGCCAGCTGTGGTCCCACGGCGTTTGGCCCTAGGTGACATCTTGCCAGGACCTGCACACAGCTCCTCATCAAGGCTGTAGGTAATTCCAGTGCAGACCTCCTGCCTGCCCGGTGTGATCGGGTCATGGGGATGATGAGCATGTGGGTGCATCCACAGGGACACTGAGCACGCCAGCAGCTTGTCAGGAATATAGAATGGAAGAAACAAAGAGCGAAGTCAGGGCTGGTCAAAACTTGCCCTCTCCAGTACATCCCTCCAGCAGCTTCTTAATACCAGTAGTCATTGGGATGGTGCAATCAAAGTCTTTGACCAATAAAATACCTGGTAAGTGGGTTTACTTTGCAGCAAAAATCAAAGGAAATGTGTAACTGCAGGTGATGCGCAATGGCAAAGAGAGAGAATAAATAAATAGGGGAGGTAATTAGAGATCAGGCGTTCTTGAGTGCTTTTAACATGTGGCGCTCACCTTGATGGTGGGAACATCACAAGTTCCAGCTTTTACAGGTGCAATCACGTTGCTTGCCCTGCTGCAGGGCTGGCTTAGCTGCACCTCGGAGGGCACAGCTTTGGGATGGTCTCCATGTTTCTGACTGCTGAACGGGACTAAATGAGAACAGGCAAAGGAGGAAAAGCTCGTAAGGAAACAAGAGAAAGAGGAGGAGATCCCTGGGTGTCATCGGGGCAGCTTCTCCCAGCCTGACCGATGCAACGTGAGCCTTTTCAAAGGTTGCCCAGCCCCAGCTGGCTGCTCTTGCTCAGTCCCGACCCCAGCGGGGCTGGGTGCAGCTGGGCCAGCCCTGGGAAGTCCCCGAGGACTCTGGTGGCATCGAGGCTGGCTGCCAGCTGGGTCCGGGGAGTCCCCCAGCCCGGGGGTAGATGCTGAGCCGGGGCCAAGCTGTAGCTCCCTGAGGGCATCAGGTGGGAAGGGCTGATCCAGCTGCTGAGGATTAGACGGTAGCAGGTATCCCTGAGGGAGGGCTCAGCCAGGGGTAAGCCTCCTTGTAACAGGTTTCATGACCTGTAAGATGATAAGAACAGGGGTACCAGGAGGAGGAGGTGCAAGGCAGAGAGTCATTTCATCCCTAAGCCCTGAGCAGTTGTCTTTCTCCACTACCTGGGATAGTAAAGCCATCCTGGCACCAGGAGCATGGCTTGTCCCACCACCACCTCATTTCTAGCCATCTTCACTGAGGGTTTTTGCAATAAAAGCTCTACTGAGGGAATTTGGGGACCAGCAGGTGAGCCCTAAGGTCCCCATCCCAGTAACAGAGGGATGGAAAAGGAAGGCTTGAACTTCAAAGCAGTTGGCTGGTGGGACCTCCTCTCCTGTACCAGGCTGGAGAAGGTCCCACAGCCCCAGCTTTGGGCCTGCATCCAGAAACACTGTGGCGGACCCAGCCAAGAGCTTCACTCATTTATTTTGCTTTTTTTTTTCCTTTCCAGGCACTGAAAATTGCTGTGTGGGAAGAAAGGGATTTGGAGGTGATGAATGGCTTTACCGTGTTTGCCAAACAGATGTTTTCTTTTTATGGGCACCAAACACCTGGGCTTGTCCTTCCTGGCTGGAAGACTGAAATTCCCCAAAACTGTTCACAAATACTATCAAAATTGGTCGTTTCAGAAGAAAACTAGGAAGGCTGGAGGTGCAGAGCCATGGGGGCGAAGAGGAAAGGCTGGGCTCAGCACTCCAAGGTACATGATGTCCATGTGCTGCTTCTGTCCCAGCCAAGGGGATTTTCCAGTGACCTGGATATAAGCAGGGCACACTCCATCCCTCCCACCAGTCCTGGCTCAGCCGACCCAGAGCCCAGCGACATGGGAACTGGGTCGGGCAAGCATCCCTGAGCCTGGAGGCACCGCTCAGCCCTTGCAAAGAGCCCAAGGGGGTCCCACACCTTCCCTGCTGCACCCTCTAATGAGAAAAATGCTCACAGAGAGGCGTTGGGAGGCATCAAAGGACGCGGGAGCAGGTCCCGCGGGAAACCACAGCGGGATGGATGCTCCCAGGTCACAGGGGTGCTGCACCCGAGCTGAGAGCAGCACCCAGGCCTCGACTCCTTGGTTTGCATGTTGAAATCAGGGGTTTCCCATAGCAGGAGGATTGTGACGTTCCCCTCTGCGTCCTTGGAGGAGCAGCGTATTGGCTGGCTGGCCTTGTGGTCTGTGATTCACGCCCTGGTTAGCAGAAAGGGGATCTTCAGGGCTTGCTCCCTGCTCCTCTAACCATCCATCCATCCATCCATCCATCCATCCATCCACCCACCCACTCATTCCTGAGTCATTCCACTGAACCCGAGTGGTCCCTGTCGCCCCCAGTTCTCTGCCAATGCTGCCTTCCTCCCTCTGGGTGGGGTATTTTATTTTATTTCCCAGCATATATGCCCCCTTCCCTGCAGCAACACCAGCCATGCACTCGCTTGGAAAGCCTCTTGTAAACCTGAGATCACAGGTTGAAACTTGACGGTTTGTTTGCTCCTCGGCTTCGAAGCATTTCTTTACTGTTGCTGTTTGCAGGCCCTGGGTTGTGTTTGCAGGCCGTCGATGTTGGTGCATATCCTTTATCTCGGTTTATCTGCTTCTTTGTGCCATTTGGGATGTATTTGTAGTTTCTCGTGACACTTCTGAGGAGCAAACCCCAGGCAGCTGTTGGGCTGCAAAAACCCTTCTACCATGGGCTGCAATGTACAGATCTCTCCAGAGGAATATTTCTAAGCAAAAATGGATTTGTTTTTAAGAGCTTTCTGGTTCTTTTCTTAAATGATCTAGCTGTTCCTTCAAGGCATTTCAGCCCCAGCAGCATCCCGTGGCAAGGAGTTCCCCAGCTGAACACGCAGCCTTAGCTCACCTCTGCCGGGGCAGGAACCTGGCACCGGAGCATCACCAGTAATTTTCCACCCAACTCCGCGCTGTGGAAATACACCCAGGCATGGAAAAAGCCTGGAAGGGAATAAAGAAGACACTTGGCCAATACAGCTTGGCCAGCTCCCAAGTCAAGGAACAGCTTCAGGTTCATCTCCAGCTCCCCGGCAGCTTGGCAGGCTCAGCTGCCTCAGCTCTGCGTGGGCTGCGGGCTCCCCGGGGCCGGATCCTGCCGCACCCCCACGCTATATATGGGACGGGCCAGCTGCATTTTGCCAGGCAGTTGCTGTGCCAAAATCCTGGGTGCTCCTGCTCCGACAGCTCCCTGTGCCCATGGGTTCAGTGCAAGACAAAAAGGGGGAAAAATGGCCTTTTTGTGGGTTTGGGGTTTTTTTTCTTCGTTCTTGCTGCAGAGCAAATGGGCTCGAAGGCTGCCTTGGGAATGAGAAGAAAAAACCTGACTCTTCTTCTCCCAACCAAGCCCCACCAAAGGCTGTGGTGAAGGCAGAGCGTGCAGAAGGCTGGGGGCAGCGAGGATGTGGTGGTGGGAGGAAGGTGGTGAGCAGTCCCTTTATGAGACTGTAATTGCCCCAGCCAAAAAACGCATTAGCCCGATGAGTGAAATGAGGTTTTTATGAGAGCAATAAGAGGTTCCAGCACACCAGGGTGGTAATTGCCTGCCTGCAGCCTCAAGGCTCTGCAAGGAGCCGCTCATGCTCCTGCTGCAATACAGTCCCAGCCCGGGCAAGAGGGTCCAGAGCGTTTCCCAACCTCCCCACACTAATCCAGCTTACCTCACCGGGATGGCAATAACCATCAGGAGCCATCTCCACCTCCCATTGCCAGCAGCTGGAGAGCACAAGATGTTCCCAGGCAAGCCTCCCCACACCCTGGTGTGGCCCTGGCAAACAAGGGAGGCTTCCCAAATCCCACGAGCATCCTTCCCCCGGCAGCTCCCTGTGGCAAACGCCCTTGGAGAACCGCTGTCCCCTGCTCGCCTCCATGCAAACTGTGCAAAGGGTGATGAAACAGGCTGGGAAAGAGGCACCAGGGGCAGACGTGACCGAGGTCTGTAATATCACAATGAGTCCAGAGAAGATAAATGAGGGGGTGATTACTCACTGCCTCTTGTGTAAAAACTAGGGCCATCAAATGCATCCAGCAACTGGCAGGTTCAAAGCAACCCAAAGGAGGTGCTTCTCCATACAATTAAACTGTGGAGCCCTTTACCATAGGGCAGCAGGGTGCAGAAGGCTGAGGGTGGCTTCAAAAAGCAATTCTTGGAAGAGAAAGCCACCCAGGACAGAAAGAACCATCTTTGGCTCACTCTTCTGGGTGCTACAGGGGGTGTAGAAGTAACTTACTTCTGTTTTCCCTTGGTCATCTGCTCCAGTTGATGGTTGGGGGGCAAAAAAACCCCACCTGTGAGGTGGGTGGCAAATCTGCTCACCCATGCTGATACCATGGTCCAAGACACAGAGCAGTCCCTGGGGACACGTTGGTAAGGGTGGGCTAAGCCCCGGGTCAGGGATTGCAGCCTTGAGCAGGACTGGGAGCAGGGGAGGGTTCTTTGCTGCTGGTGGAGATGAGGGAAAGAAGATACCCCCGTTCCCAAGGTGGACGGAGGGAGCTGGAACCACCAGGATTCTGCCCTATGGGAGGAATGACTCAGTAGGAGCCAGTCAAAGGAGCAACCACAAGAATCGGTTATCAGTGGAAAATCTCTCTCGTGAGGGCATTAAAGTAGCTCCTTGTGTGCCAAAACAAAGGGGGAGGGAGAGGAAAAGAGGACAAAGAGCTTCTGTGAGGGGCAAGGAAGGTTTTGTGGCCACCAGCCCCCCAACTGGGATGGTGCAGAAGGGGGTTGAAAGCCCCATGTCCTTCCACTTAAGAGGTTCTTCTGCTCATCCTGACAACCCAAGGGCTGGGTGAGCCAGGAGAGGAAGGTCTCACTCTCTGATAGCCCCACCGAAGTAAAGCCAGAGCCAGGCTACGTGTGTGTTATTCACCTTGAAACTATGTGAGTAAACAGAGAAGTCTCCTCTTCCTGGTCCCACCTTGGCAATTAAGCTGCATTTCTGAAGGCTGGAGGAGATGAGCCCTAATCCACCCTGGCAGATAAAGGGGATGGTCTTGCTCTCTTCTCTGGTGAGACCTCAAGCCAAACCACCAAGAAGAGGAAAAACTTGTAGCTCCAGTTATTCTCCTGTGACATCCCCTCCTGTGTGGAGCTCCTTGAAGATGTCCCACCAGGCAGCCCTTTCCTACTACTTCTGACGCTTTTATCACCTGTATCACACTCAGTTTGGTCACTCAGCAGCAACGACGCTCATGACTTGCTCAGTGGCATGGGGGAAGTGGAGCAAACCAGTAAGAGCCCAACTGAGAGGTCCAGCACCAGCTGGGAGAAAGAAGAGAGGATCTCCACAAGAGAGGGACCTTCCTGCTAGCACAACAAAAGCCTCTGAGCTCCGGGGACTTGGTGGCCACCACCACAGCTGTAAGTCCCATTGGATGTTGTACCCTGACACCTTCCACCCTGGTCCTTGGGGTTCCTGCAAGAGCTCTTGGGAGACCACCAGGTCTGTGGCTCAGTGTCACTGGGAGCAGCTGAGCTTGGCTCTTCTCTAGAAAACCTCCATCCATCTTGGTGTCCTCTTCCCCATCAGTGCCATGTGCTGAGGATTCCCAGTGGAAGAGGAGAAACCACCCTGCACAGTCCTAGAGGGAAGAGAGCAACCTTCAGAGCAGGACCAGAGCCAGCCCGGAGCTGGGAAGGCTTGCAGAAGACTTTGAAGGGATTCCAGCTGTCTGGAGACTGTGGTTTCTCCAGGCAAAAGTGGAGAATATAATGACCAAACACACCATGAAGCCATGCAGCTGCCTGTCCTCCCACGCTGGGTAAAGGATGGTTGGAGACACTGCAGCAGTGCCATGTGAACACCCTGGAGAGATGAACCCCCCTCTGACCCCAGCCAGGGGGAACCAAAAACAGATTAAAGACTCTGGGAGTATCTCAGTGCGTCCGTGGGAGACCTGTGTAGGCTGGATGGGTGGGAGGCAGCTCACAGGTCGATAGCTGCAGGGTGGGCTGGATGAGCACCGAAGCACAGGGATATCAGAGATAACTGATGGAGAACGGAGTCCAGAGGTTACAGAGTCTTGTAGCCGTTCCCACACTAGAACCACACAGAAATAAAGAAATTAACCATTCCTGAGCTTTAGCTGTACGCTCCAGCACATGTGTCACCTCCACGGACCGACACAACTTGGCATCCTCAGCGTTTGCTGCTGGAAACCACTTCCAAACCAAACCAAACCCATTGAACGCGTCCCACCTTGCAGGTCTGCTGTGCTGGCTGCAGATTGCTCCAGAGCTGGAAACTGTGTGGAGTTAGAAATCAGCCCTTCAGCCAGATCAGTTCCTGGGCATCTTCACCCCTTAATCTCACCAATAATTGCCAGTGGAAGGGAAAGGGCAGGAGCAGATGGATAAAGGCAGGTTGGAGGTGGGAACAAGGCAGATGGGTCTGGGATAGTCTGGAGCTACTGGGGATCAGCTCCTGGGCTGGGGAGCGTAATGCCCAGACTGCTGGTAAGCCCCCAGGGGCTGTATTCTGCCCGATTGATTTCTGCCTTCCTCCCCCTGTCCCCTGGTTCTCGATCAGTGGCTCCATGCGTGGTACCATCCTCTGCTTGCCCTGGCTCTGTAAGCCAGGCTGCTGGGGTGCAGAAGGCATCTATGATCCTTCTGCTGGTTGGGAAGTGCCAGAGATGCTCCCAGCTCCTCCGTGCCCCTCTGCCTGCCTTCCTAGAGGAGGGATCACCATCCCCAGTGCCCTGAAAGCAACTGAGGAGCTGAAAAATCTCCCACCCAGCTGGCAGAGGCCACCTCCATCCTCCACAATCTCAGAGCCCATGGAGAAAGCAAATGACTGCTTGCTCTGGACCCTTGTGAGCCCGTTTCTCCATGCACTGGGCAGCAGTCCTGCCTGGGGTGAAGGAGCCTTTGTTCCTGGTGAGGACATTTTGTACCATGTTGTGCCACTGACTCCGGGGTCTGGTCCAGGTAAAGGGAGGATGTTCAGCTCCATCAGTTTCATGGAGAGGCCAGTCCCTCTGTCACCCATCCTCTCCCAGCTCCTTCGACAGCAAAAAAAGCCCAGGGGCTGTGGAAGCCAGAGCTGCCTCCTTAGTCATCGCATCAAGTTCATTTGTGGCTATAGGTGGCATTTCCGAGGCAGCCAAACCACAAGTTTAGCAAGAAATGCAACCCCCATTTGCTCTTGAGAGTGCAGAAAACGTCAGAGAGGTCGAGGGTTTCTCTTTGGGAGTGAGCTGGGCGAGCACGGGTGGGGGGAGGAAGGGAGGAAGGTCCACGTGTTGCTGAGGTTCAAACCGGGTGACCTCAACCAGAGCAGAAAAAAAAAGGAGAAAAAAAAAAAAGAGGTAAACAAATCTGACAAAGAAACTGCAGCTTCCTCAGGCTGATCTCTTGCAAGGCTTACCCAGAGTTACATCATGGTGCTCATTAGGTGCTGGCAGCAGGAGCCCACAGCCGAGCCCAGCCAGCTCCAGCATCACCCCTGGGACCTCCCCAGCCTCCTGGGGTGTTTTCCCTGCCGCCTCTCGTGCTTCCCCTGCCCGGGTGGGCTGCAGCCACAGGAGATCCCATAGGTACTGGTCTTCACCTGAACACTTGGGGATCCCACGGAGGGAACCCCCAGCTCCTTTGCCCCATGACACAGCACCCCATAGCCCCTGCACATTGCCTCGTGGCCCCCCACATGGCCTGGCCACTGGTGCACACTGGTAACACGGCCACCTCCCCGCCAGGACAGCAGGTCTCTGGGGATGGGTGTTGCTGTGAGAGGATGGGGCGGGTCTCCACACCACTGTCTCTGGTGGAGAGCCTGGCACTGGGGCAGCTCCTGAGTATCACCGTGACCCTAAACCACTGACATGGAGAGTGCTGTGGGGTAAGGGATGGTGACTGGAAGAGCCTTCGAAGGTCTGCACCTTCAAAGGATGCAGTTTCTTATCTGGCCACCAGCCTCCCTGACAGCTATGGCTCCACAGCCCTCTGCCGTGTAGAGGGAAGGAGCTGGGCAGTACCGTCCCCGGGGACGTGGGGACCCCCTGGCCAGCCGCCAGGCCAGGAGAGGATGGCACCCCAATCTCAGCAGGCTCCTGCAAGTGAACAGCAATCACACCCACACCAGCGAGGCCAGCTTCCCAAGAAGCTGGAAAGCCTGGAACCCCTTGTCCCTGCCTAGACCCTGGGTGCCCATCCCAGGCAGCCCCAGACCAGCCTGGCTTGGGCATGTGAGCAGCCAAACGCCGTGCCAGCTGATGAAGGGTTACCGAGGTGCCCTGCCCTGTGCCACCTGTGTGATGATGTTAGGAATTGAGACCAAACGGGGCAGATAAAAGACCAGAGCGGTGCTGGGGGAGGATGGGGAGGTGGTTCCATTGATTTGAAGGGTGCAGCAGAGAAGGGGCAGGGTGGTGGACTGAGCTCTGGAGGGGCTCATCTTGCCTGGCTGGGGGATCAGGGCTTTGGGAGGCTGTACTGCCCAGGCTGCTCCCTGCTATGGGAGGAGGAGAGAGGTATCCTGCTTTCTGGGGCCTTTAGGACACGAGCTCTGGTGCTGTCCTGGAGGGACACCATGCTGGTGCATGGGAGAGTGGTGGGAGCAGGTCCCACAGAGGGACCTGGCTTGATTTTGGAGCCCAGGGAGGTGAGGGGTGCTTGGGCATGGGCCTGGCTCCTGCATGTGTGTGCTCATCCTGGTGCTCCCATGGCCAGGAGCTGCACAGCCTCTGCTATCCGGAGCAGAGGGCAGCTCGCCAGCTTCCCCAGGCTCGCTTGCTGCCACATCCAAGCCTTTTTCAAGACCACAGGTCTATTCCTCACCACAAAGCACTGAGCAAGGTAGTTTCCCTGCCCTCCTGCTCTCCTTCTCTTCCTCCAAAACAGGCTTTGGGGAATGCTGGGGGTGTCCCCAGAGGAGATGGGAGCTGGGTGCCCAGGGAACAAACCCGGGCAGGGGGCTGCACCTCCAGGCTGGAAGGGCAGGATGTAGAGGCAGTGAGAGGAGAAGCAGCTCCCAGGGGAACCCGGGCATGGGGATCTCTGCCTCTGGGCGTGGGATTCCTGTGAAAGCCCTTTTCTCACAGCCTGGGAGGCTCCTTCGCTCAGTGCCTGCCCTGGTGCTGGAGAGAAGCTGTGCCACGGGGCTGCCTTGCATATTGAGTCGGTCGCTGGGTTTGGGGTCGTTTCCTTCCCGCAGGCAGGGAGCGGGTGAGCCACCCCAGTGCCCGCGTCCTGCCCACTGAAGGAGCAGGGAGTGTGTCTGGAGCATTCCTGAGGCCACCCCAGTCCCGGGACTTTCCGCGGTCGAAGCATCCAAACATGCTGAGGCTGAGGGAGTCCAGCCCATGGCATGAAACAAGAGTGGTTTTCCTCAGCTTTGGATGGGTTTCATCAACTTGTGAGCCACTCCAAGGGGTGAGCAGCAGCTCAGCTGCTCTGGCCGCCTCCTGGGACTCGCCTGGGAACATCCCAGTGGGAGGATTTGGGCATGGCCTCGAAGTAGGGCGCTTGGCAGCCTCACCCTATCACGGATGTGGCCGGGCTCCTGCCAGCCCCACTCCAGGAAGCCTCCCCTCCACCAAGGGTGCAGGGAGCTGTCAAGAACCCTAATTCATCGCGTCCCCAACTGCCAAATGGTGGCTTTGTTTTTGCACTTGAGAAAGAAAAGAATAAAGAAGGCGAGAGGCTGTGTTTTGCAGGACGATAAAAGAATCCCACTGCAACTCCATCACCCAGGGAAAGGTAACATCGGTAGGACCAGGTGCCCCGGGGGCTGCTCAGCTTCTCCCTCCCCAAGGATTTTCCAGGGCAAAACCTCCTGCAGGAGCTCCCTAACTGGGAGAAAAAAGAGAAAAGAAACACCAGGGCGCTTTTTTTTTTTTTTTTTTTTTAAGTGGAGGAACAGTCTGTGAATGCAGAAGCAATAATTCAAGCAGGAACATGGAGCTGGAGAGCTTTCAGCTCCCAAACTCTACCCGAGCCTCAGCAGTTTGCTTTGTGCTGCTCATTCATCCGCAGGGTTATTTTCGTTTTCTTCCCTCTGGGAGAACAGGATTGGTTTTGTTTTCAGTGTCCCTTTGAGAGCAGGTTGCTGAGGATATGGTTTAGCAGAGAAAAACCCTCTTGGCCGTTCAGGTTTGCTCCCACCCTGTCTGGGGCAGAGAAGCAACAGCACTTCCACTGCCATCATGTAGGTGTTGCCCATCTTCTGGGTGAGAAGGTGATGTTTTATGTCCCTTGGGAATTTATACCCACTCCACTGTTGCTGGGGGTTGGATAACTCATTATCTGCAGATAATTATCTAGATATAATGAGATACCTGCACCTATGGTTTACTGGGTCTTGTCTTTATTGCTGTCCTGGGGCAGTGAGTTGTGCAGGTTGGTTTTTTATTTATTTACAAATAACTGTAGGCCCTGATGTGATGTAAATCCAAGTTGTGAAGGCAATGAAGCTGGCACAATGTTGGGCAAGCCACCAGGCCTGCCTGTGCCATATTTTTTCCTAATTCATTCTAAAAGGTCATCTCACCTTGGGTGAAAGGAGCTCCAGAGCAACTGTGCAGGGGTGGGAGAAGCTGTAAAGCTGTCCCCTGCCACCAAACAATCACCCCGGGGTATTCCCAAAAAAATCTCAGCCCTCAGAGCACAGGGGCTGACTTCCAGAACTGAGAGAGTGTCGCAGATGAAAGTATTAACACGGCAATGATTTAGCAGCAAATCAAGATTTATTAATGACTAGCAGCACTTAATCATCAACAAATTTAAAGATTTACAAAATAATTCAGTAAAATATAATTAAAATAGCGACTTAACTACAGATTTGAAGATGACAAGATTCACACTAATTTACTGCTTGGTACCTTAAATACATATATACATGCACATTCACAAATACAAGACGTACAAACACACAGACAGACAGAAGTATTTGGATCCAGAGGAATAAGTATGTACCCACACTCGTGGAAATAACCGTGTCTACCCAAACACGTCGGTAAGCAGAGAGAGGGTGAAAGAGAAGCTAGCTCAAAGTTAAAATTTCCCTCTTCTTCAGTTTAAATTCTCACAAGGCATCGGCCTTCCTCGACAGGTGATAATTGAGACTGGAGCAGGTTGACTTCCCCCTGGCCTCCCGGCGGCTCTAACAGCAGACGACACCTTAAGGGTTTTGGTACCTGAGAGGCGTCCCAGCTCAGGGGAAATGCTGGTCACAGCCCCACTGCGATCCAGGAAAGCTCAAAGGGTCTCACTCAGGGTCGCTCTTTATACAGCCCAAGATAATTGACTTTGGTCAGGTAGTTTTCACTCTGGCCCAGTTCGAACAATGAAGTATTCTGGTGTCTTCCACCAGTTGCACAAGAACTTGATGGATGTGCAATTCTGTTATTGTTCTCCCTTGACCACATCTCAGGTACAGGTGTAACAGGCTGTTAGGAGGTGATGGGCTGTTATAACCATTCCTCAAACTATAGGAAGAGCAGGAGCCAGGCTAGACAAAGGGGCTCTGAACACTGGTTTACGGTCATTAGCAGCCCAGCAAGGAGAGGGGGCGGGGGGAAGAATTGCACCACCAGAGATGTGGGTCTAGGTGCCGGATGATGCTTGGTGGTTCCCCTCGTGCTGCCAGTGTTTGCTGGAGGCTTGGAGGGAGACTTCAACCCCATCTTGTCACTGAAAGAAATGCGTAGGAGGGGGGAACCTTGACCTCTCTCTTTTCTCAGTAAGTGTATTTTAAACTCAAGTGCCCTGGAAGCTGTTGGGAGCCCTCCCTTATAACCCTCCATCCTCCTCCTTCTGGGTCCCCCACCACTGCTCCATCCTTTCATCCCTGTTTTCCCTTGCTTGCCAGCGTCATCCAAGACTCAACCCCTCTCCTCCAGCCAGCCTGAGCGTGGGGAACAGGCAAAGTGGGAATTAAGGCTGTCTGTACAGCTCTCTTACTCCAATTAGCTCAATAATTAGAGCCTCATCAAGGACTCTGCTGCCTCCAGGGATGTCTGCAAGGCAAGAGATGCTAACAAGGCTGGGAAGTCCCCTGTGGGAGACCTGGGTGTGGTGGGGTGGGGTTGAAGCCACTTCTTGTCCTCTTGGACAAAATGATGGGTGCCGGTGTCCCAAATCCCCCATGGCACCCAGGGGATTTACCTCCATTCCATACGGGACATGCTCCAGATGCAGAAGAGGACCCCATCATCTGCTCCCCTCCGAAACAGCTCCCAAGCCAAAGAAGCCATTGTGTCCTGCGGCGGGGGAGGCCGTGCAGCTGCACAAACCAAAACCTCACCCGGGAGCCCCCCAGGCTGCCACAGCCCCGCTCCTGGCAGGCAGGCTGCCCCCGGGCAGGGGGGGCTGCCCCCAGGCAGGGCAGGCAGCTGCCCGTGAGAAAGACCCTGGTGGGGGGCAAACCGCCCACCACCTTCCCACGCTTGCTTCAGTTGACACCAAGAAGAAATCAAAGAAGTTTCCAGGAAACCTCCTCGGGCTCTTGAGGAAGCCAGGGACAGCTGCTGGTGAGAGCCTAACACGGTCGTGAGCTCCTTTGCAGACCCCACAGCTGCTTCCCAGCGTCTCCCGTGAAAGCATCCGCGGGGACACGGGTCCCGCAGGCATTTTTTGTTCTCTGCTTGTGCTTCATCTGGATAATCTGGGGGCTGCTAGACGACTTGAGGAGGGGAGGGGGATTTTCTCATCCCCACATAAGCAGCTGGTCCCACTCCAAAGCCTGCTCAGGTACTAAGAACAAACCCAAGGCCTTTTTGTAAGGATGCTGTATTTAAAAACCTGGTAGCTGTGGAGTCTGTGGACAGTGGATGACCTTTAAATCTCACTTCTCCTTGTCGCCAGGACATCAGCTAGAGCCTACCAGCTCTCCAGAAGCTAGAGCACAACTTTATGGGGAAGCAAATTAAAGAGAAGAGGAAAAAGAAAAAGAAAAAGGAATAAAGATGCTCCTGGACCAATCTGCCACAGAAAGAGGAGATGGGCGGGGATCTGTCCCCTGGCCACGTCTTTGCCGTGTCCGGGAGACAGAGACACCCCCCCACCCATCCTTCCCCATCACGTGGACCCCTGGCCTGCATCACTCTGGGTACTGCCCTCCTAAAGGGGATTAACTCCCCCCAAGGGGTTTAATTAGCACAAGGACCAATTGGGGAGCACACTCTGGGACAAGAACCAACCCTTTTTGTGGTACGGGAGAAGTGACATGGCTGGGGAACAGCGGTAACTTGAACTCAAAATGCTGCCTGGAGCAGGGAGCCTGATGCCCACGCTCCCACCCTGAGCCTCCTCATCCCCGTGCCTGCGAGAGGTGAACCCCGGGAGTGGGTGCTCCCCCTCAGACGTGGCATTTGGGGACCCGTCCCAGGAGCCCGAGCGCTGGAGGCAGCAGCAATCTGAAGGCAGCAGGTTTCCTGAGCGCCGGGAGGGAGCCCGAGCACGGCAAACCACAGATCAAATCGCCCAGGCGATGAACCCGAAGATAGACACCATCGCTGCCGAGGCTGAGAAGCCTCAAAAAGAAAACTGAAAACCACACGGCCAAAATTTGAGTAATTCAGTCAAACCCTCACCTCCCCAGGCTCACATCAACCCTGCAGGGCTGCCTGGACTGCTTCCCCATCAGCGGGGTCCCCGAGCCCCCCGGGTGCTCCCCCTCCACGGAGGATGCTGGTGGCTGGAGGGGCAAAGAGTTTCAGCCATGCCCTGGGTGTATCAAAACTGGGCATCACCACCCACCTTTCCCCAGAGGCCATTTCCCCAAGGGTTAATGTCTTAAAATATTTTTTAAAAAATATATGAAATGATAAAACAGTGGTTTGTTTTGAGGCTGGTGTCTACTGTGCTCATGGTGCCGGCAGGTTTGGTGCCTCAGCAAGGAGCAGGTTTGTCGCGACTCAGACGATTTCAGTTGGTAATGAAGAGATGAATCATGCAGGAAGTTGAGAGAGTAAGAAATTCACAGCAAAAAAGATGAAAACAGAGCAGGTATTTGCTTAGAGGACAGGTAGAAACCCCCCTCTCTGCTCTAGAAAAATGTAAGACACTGAGTTATTTCAAGAGGGAGATTATATAGGAAATAATGTGTGTTTTAGAATAAGTCATCATAAAAACAAAACGCCCTCTAGAAATTAGAGGAGGCTGCTGTGAAAAACCTTGTGCCACGCATCACAGCATTTAGAAGTCTTTTTAGGAGGAAAAGGATATTACAGAGATTACGGATTAAAAAGAAAAGCCCCATCATACCGAACACCAGGGAGAAGATTTCGGTGAATTTAGTTTTAAGAGTTCAGCTGAATGACTGGCAGAAGAGACGTGTCCAAATACGGGTGAGGAAGGGTGTTTCTGGCGTAAAGTTAAGCAAGTGTATTAACCAGCCCAAGCTTAAAGGGATTATCTGCCACGTCGAGGGAATTGCAATTCTGTCCAGCGAGGTAAAACTTAACACTGATATTTTTAATGACCATAACTCCAAATAATAAGCTGTACTATCCCCCCATTAGTTCATTTCAATGTATAATAACTATTATCTATTACATACTAATACAAAACATCCAATAATTAAATCTATAATAATAATTATATAATTGCATTACAATTTGACCAAAAAAAATATTACAGCAGCACATGATCAATGAACTCTAGGCAAGGCAATCATGTGCAAACATCAGAGCTAAGGGACTGGAAATTCACAGCCGGCTCCTCCCAGCTACTTATTTTCTTTGCAGGAATCAACTGCCGCTGCCACAAAACTGCTATAAATTAAATAAAGCCGTAAGGGAAAAATAATGGTCATGAGGCCAAGGAGAGGAGAATTCAACACTGGCTTCTCGGTCTTTGTTTAATAAGGTCCTTAATCACCTGTATTAATAATTAGGCACATTCCTAAGCCCTGGGCTGAACTGGGGCCAAAGAGTGTGAGCGGCTTCATACATCTCGGTGAGCTGGGACTGGAGTAGATCCCTTGCTGAAATAATCCATATAGCCCGCTCCCCATCCATAATCATTGTGTTGCCTTTATATTTAGTAAATGTAAAGCTCATTCTCTCGGGAAACCTGCAAGGGAACCATTTCCCTCCCCTTTCTCCTGTCATCTGAAGATGCTTGGAGGTTTTGGTTTCCAGTAAAGCCACGCTCAGATGATGGCGTTTTGAGGCACCTCCATGCTGCGTAAGGAGCAACTATATCGGAAGAAAAGACCATTTGAAAAGTAGAAATCTTTATTTCTCACTTAGAAATCTTTATGTCTCTCTCCTGGTGGGAGCTGAGCCTCTGCCACAGCTTCAGTCTGTGGCCTTGGGCAACTCACTTAATCTCAGAGCATCCGTGTCACTGGGTTAATCGTGTTTACGGGCCTTTTGTGAGGGTTAATTATTAGTTGGGGAATGTTTGCGTGGACCTCTTCAGACACTACTCCTTGGATAAACGCTAAATGTCAATACGGCATTAGACTTGGGGCTCGACCCTTTGTGCCGGGGCGGGGGTGTTAAATCCAGGAGGAGACTCTTTCCTTTGGGGCTGGAGGTGACCGTGAGGGGGGGCTGAGAAACCACCCCCAGCCCACCCCAGAGCCTCAGCGGATCCCTCAGCTTCCCTCTGTCCCTGCAGCCGAGATGGGGCAGCGCTTGTGTGCGGATGGCGGGCCCGCGCTGGGGGGGCACCCCTGCGCCGGGGGTCCTCTGCAAGGGGGTCACCCTGTAACGGGGGGTCCTCTTTAACAGGGGCTCCCCGCAATGCAGAGACTGCCTGCAACGGGGGCTACCCTTAATGGGGGGCCCTGCCTGATGGGGACTGCCTGCAAGGGGGGCTCCTCCCTAATGGGGGGTCCCTACGGGGGGGGGGGGGGTGTCCCCTTAATGGTGGCTTCCCCCCGGTGTAGGCTCCCCATACGGCTACTCCGCCATAACGGGGGGCTTGCTGCAACGAGGACCCTTCTATAACGGGGGTTCCCCTCTGCGGGGGTTCCCCGTAACGGGGGAGGGGGTTACCCTGCACCGAGAGTCCCCGCTCGCAGCGCGCCGGGCAGAGCGGGGCAGAGCCCCGACCAGCTCAGCGCACATGTGGCGGGCTGGGCTGGGCTGGCCCGGCCCGGCCCGGCCCGTCCCCTCCTCCGGCCGGCCCACACGCACACCCAGCCCTCCTCCTTCTCCTCCTCCTCCTCCTCCTCCTCCTCCTCCCACTTCCTCCGCACAATGCAGGCTGCCGGCCGAGCGGGGCAGCGGCAGCAGGCGCCCCCCCCCCGCCGCCGAGCCCCCCGCCCGGCCCCGTAGCGATGCTCCGGGGGGAGGCACCGCGTCGCCGCCGCAGGTGAGTGCGGGGCCGGATTCGGTCCCCGCTGCGCGGTGGCCTTGGGGGAGGACACCGGGGACGTGCCGGTGCGGCAGCCGGGGGGACGGGGAGCGGCAGCTGGGGGGGGCGCTCCCGGCCGGGGGGATGCGCTGCGGGGAGGGGGGGGGGGGCTTCCCCCCGCATTAACGCTTCCTGCGATGCGGGGGATAATGGGCTGGGGGCTCCCGTTCCAGCGGCTTCACCCGTTTAGGGGCACTTTAGTTCATGCGGGGGATGCGCGGCGGGTACCGGGGGCAAAGGCGCCCGGCGGCTCCCTGCCAGGACGGACGCCCCCGGGGGCTGCCCGGGGGGGGGGTCGCGGGAGCACAAACGCCGGGGCTGTGGGTGTGCGGAGGGACAGAAGGACGGAGGGCGGCGGGGCAGGAGCGGGCGGTGCTGCCAGGCCGGGCTCTGCGAGCGGGGGGGGTCCAACCCGGACCTGACACGGATGGGTCGAGGCGTTTGTGCCCGCGTATCGGACGGGTTTTAATCCCCTAAATATCCGGATGTCATTCTGGAGGCAGTTGCTCTGCCCTTCTGGTGGCTGCTGCGTGCTTCATTAAGTTGGGTTTTTTTTTACAAAAGTGAATACTGCTGGGTTTTTTTCAGGAATAGCAAGCTAATTTGCAGTACACGCAATGGCTTGCGGTGTGTGTTCGGTGAGGATACTGCCTTAGAAAGCAGCTGGCTTGGTCCGAGTCAAAGCTCCGGCTGGGCTTTTGCCTGCCTGGGAGAAGCTCGGGAGCTGCGAACTTTTTGGAAAAGGGATAATAAGGTAGGAAATGAGAGAGCTGGGACCGCCGAGGCCTCTTGTTTGCTCCCCCAAATGACCTCAACGGGGGGAGCCTTGCCAGCGATCTCATCCAAACCCACCGGAGAGATGGGAAAGGTGACCTCCTCGGCAGGGACCCAAAGTCCCTGCGATTGTGAAACCGGTATTGCAGCCGGACAGGAAACCGCCTTCTTACTGGGGGACAAGTCCACCCGCTTTGGGGTGACACGGGGAAAGCCCCCTCCGCCGCGGGACCCCGGGGCGGTGTCTGAGAGGGGGCTGCCGGACGGCTGGGGATGCCCAACGCCAGCAGGTTTAGGAGATTTGGGGGTTTATTTCTAGATTCCTGTGGGCTGGCTGGAAGTTGGCGGCTGTTTCTCCGCATCACGTGGCGATGGAGGAGGCGGGAGGCCCCGATGAGAGGCTCCCGCTTATTACTGCCGCGTTAGGGCATCGCAGCCCGCGGAGGAAATGCCGGGGAGCCGTGTGCTGCGCCCGACTGCCCCGGCGATAACAGACACGGCCGTGCTTGTTCGGAGCCGTCGGAGCAAAAGGAGACGTCTGAGCCATCCCCGGCAGCCTCGGCAGGCCAAGGAGCCCTCCCGTGCCCTTTTGACATCCAAAAGGCGGCAGATAAAGCTGGCTGTGGCCCGTGAGCGCTTATCGGGGAGGTTTCGCCTGCACGCAGCGGGGTGGCACGTGCTCCTTTTCATTTGGTTTTACTTTTCTCCCTCCCGGCCAAACAGCCCCTTCTGGGAAAAACCCCTGCAAAGAAGAAGGAGGGGAAAAAAAAAAATTAAAAAAAAAAAAAAAAAAAAGAGGAATAAATCCGTGGTGTGTAATCCACCCACTGCTTTCCCCAGCTGTGAGGTTTTGGTATCACGAGCGCTGGCCGCATGTGTTAGTGTTGGCCCGGGCTTCCCCCCCAGCCCCGATTCCCACATGCCTCTCTCCTCCCCACGGACCCCGGCCCCGGCAGCTCTGCTGAGGCTGGGGGAAAGGGAAGGAGGGCATCACCACGCCGGCTGCAAGGGGATAGTCCCGGAGGGGAAGGGCTGATGGTGACAGCAAGAGCAGGGCTGTTTTCTTAGGTCTGAAATGGCACAGGTGTAGGGACGGCGCTGGCTGGGGCAAAGCCCCAGTGTATTTCATGGAAAGAGGGAGCCCATTAGTGCCCTCACCCTAATGAGATTAATGAGCTCAGACCCTATCAGACATCGGAGAATCCCCGCGCCTGGCTCTGGCTGCCACCGTGGGACGGGCTTGCTCTGTTCTGCATCCCTCCAGCAAGGCTGGAAGTTGGAGCCGGCCACCCGCTTTCCCACTGAATCGGTGGGAAGGGGTTGGGGTGTTCCCGAGGGGAAAGGTCTCCTTGTAACGGGGTTACGCGGTTCCTCCCCTTGCGGAAGAGGGGTCTCCGCTGCTGCGGTTGCAGGCGATTTGGAAATGGGACGATTGCGTCGGCACAGCCCATGTGCCCGGCGGCGTAACCCCGTCCCACGGTGATGTCAGGGCCGGTTGTACAACATCCCCAACGCCGCGGGTTTTGTGCACTGGTGAGTTTCAGGGAAAGGGAAAGAAGCAGCAGGGAAATGTCAGAAATCACAAGATTTCTGTCCCAGCTTGTCCACCCTGAGCATCGTCACTGTGTGGAAGGGATCCCACGCCTGCATCTCCCTCCCACGCAGCATCTCTCAGGGAGACAGATTTAAACACCACCCTCCCCAGAGATCCCTCTCAGGCTGCTGGTGGGTGGGGAGAGCGATCGGCTGGAAAGGAAAATAACCCAGTTTGGGACCCCCTGCCCACCCGGCTGAGCCCCCTCCTGCTTCACACCCTCCCCGTCAGGGTGTAAGGAAAGCCCGTGGCTTGTTTTGGGGTGGGAGGGGGGGGCATGCAGCCGACTTGTCCTCCTGGGCACGGGCCCCAGAACATCTCAGCCAGCCTGTGGTGATGGAGGAGCCTGCAGCAACGCTGCTGGGCCAGGGCAAGGAGGGACTGGACAGGGTGACCCCCACCTCGGGCCAGGGTCTTGTGTGGAAAGCAGAGGTTTGGGGTTTTTGGGGGTTTTCTTCAATCTTTCTCAATTTGAGGGGAGCATTTTCCCTGGATCTAAGTGACAGGAAATGTAATTGGTACTGGATGTCTTGGAGATTACCATGAGGCTCCTGAGGATAAAGCTGTTGGAAATGATGCGGTCGCTCCACGACCCCTTATCTTTGGGGAGCTGCTTCTGAGGGTGCAAGGAGGGAGATGAGCTTCCTTCTCCACTGCAGGGGAGCACCGACCCTCCAAAGAGGTTTTCAGAGGAGTCCAAGGAAGCAGCATCCTCCCTGGAAAGCGAGAAATTGTTGAAGTTTGGAAAAGAAACCCAACCTGAATGAACGGCAGAGGGGTGCTGCCTGCTTGGTTGTACCAGAGCAGCTGTTTTGGGGAGAAACGCTGGGTTTGAGCTGGAGTTGGGGAGAAGCAGGTCTACATGGGGCTGTTCCCCAGTCCCCCCCGAGCTGCTGCTGGGCAGGGGCGCCTGTGCTCATGGCGGGGTGGCCGGTGGACCTGTGATCCTTGTTTCTGCCTGTAAGTGGTCTGGCAGGGTTCTGCCTGCACGGCAGGGAGAGCTGGCAGGGCGTCGTGTGTGGTTTGCCAGAGCGGGCTGTGTGCGGCTTGGCTCTGGACTCCAGCCGCGCTGCAGAGCGGAGCCACCACCTCAGGTCCCTTATCTGCCCTCACAAGTCCCCCCAGTTATCTGCTCCATTTCCCCTTCTGTGGACAAGGCTTTCACCTTATCTCCACGCTCTCTTCCTCCATTTCCTTCTTTGCTTCTCTGCTAACTTTTGCCACAAAAAGAAAAAATAACACAGTGGGGTGAAGAACAGACATGACATCCTACTGCAGTCCTTCTGTGGGCTTGGGGGATGCTGGGTCATGCTGGGAGGATGCTGGGTGATGTTTGCCCATGCTGGGAGGATGCTGGGTGATGTTTGCCCATGCTTGGGAGATGCTGGGTGATGTTTGGCCCTGCTGGGAGGATGCTGAGCCACGGTCCAGCAATGCTCAGGCAGGTCTTGGACTTGCTTGGGTGATGTACGCGATGCTCAGGTGATGCCAGGGGATGCTGGGGGGATGCTGGGTGCAGGTCCAGTGATGTTCTTGGGGCTGAAGCGATGCTCAGATGTCTCAGTGCGATGCTCAGGAGATGCTGGGCAGTACTGGGGGGATGCTGGGTGATGCCAGGAGATACTGGGAGGATACTTGCCGGTGATGCCCGGCAAGGCTGGGTGCTGCTGGGATGGTCTGCCAGCTCCACCTGCTGGCTTGCACTGCCTGACACTGCGGGCCAGCACCCGGGCCCCACCGCAGCAGCAGCCCCAAATCAGAAGAGCCTATATGGGAGAGGGTCCCCCTGAGCTGCCGGCTGCTGTGCTGGGGGAGAAACCTCAAATTAACTTGAAAGGTGAAGCTGAGGGAATTGTGGGCACTCTGTGTTTGTGCCTCGCCATAGTCTGCTGGCTCTTCACCTGAGCTGACCCAGCTTTGCTCCCTGCTGCCTGCAACAGACGCTCATTGAGGCTCCGAAACCAAAGCGGCGAGAGCTTTTTCAGGGCTTTTCCAAGGAGACGGAGGGAGAAATGCTCAGCCAGCCTACCAGGATCCCCCACCCCCCGCCAGCTTCGGGCTCCCACCCTGGCTCAGGCTCCCACCCTGGCTCATGCAGTGCTGCCCCAGCCAGCACCGAGGGAGGGGAGTGCCTGACCGGATCCCTGGCTTCCACGCTGAACATCAAATGTTGCTTCTCAATTGGGGTGGGTTGGGGGTTTTTTAAGGATCTCTGCCAGCTGCCAGGAGGATGGGAGAAAGGAAGCAAGTCCCTGTTGCCCTTGGCGGAGGCTGACTGTGAGCAGGGCTTTCCACAGCTCCTCTCCTCTCCTTTAGCCTTCCAGTATGATGCTGAGCACCACAAATGAATGTGTCCTGGTTTTGGCTGGGATAGAGTTAATTTTCTTCCAGTAGCTGGTACAATGCTGTGTTTTAGATTTAGTATGAGATTAATGTTAACACACTGATGTTTTAATTGTTGCTAAGTAGTGCTTATCGTCAGTCAAGGGTTTTTCAGTTTCCTGTGCTCTGCCAGCGAGGAGGTGCACAAGAGGCTGGGAGTGAGCATGGCCAGGACAGCTGACCCCAACTAGCCAAAGGGCTAATCCAGACCACAGGACGTCGTGCTCAGTGTATAAACTGGGGGGAGTTGGCCGAGGGGGGGATCGCTGCTTGGGGCCTGGCTGGGCATCGGTCAGCGGGTGGGGGGCATTGTGCATCACTTGTCTTTCTTGAGTTTCTTTTCTCTCTCTTTTTGTTAGCTTACTTTTCATTACAACTATTATTATTAAATTTTATTTTATTTCAATTATTAAACTGTTCTTAACCCACAAGTTTTTTCTGATTTTTTTTTCCAACTCTCCTCCCCATCCCACTGGGGCGGGAGGGAGAAGGGAGTGAGTGGCTGTGTGGTGCTTAGCTGCCAGCTGGGGTTAAACTGCAGCAATGAGGAAAAGCTACACGTGAAAACCAACATGCTTTCTCCAGCCAGCGTGTGGGCAAGGTGACTTCTGGGGAGCTCTTGATGGACCCAGTCACCCCGTGCCATCCCACCGCAGGCTGAGTGCTTGCCATGGGGACTTGCTTTGCCTCTGATTTATTTTCTCTCTCTCTCCCATTCAGGAAGGCCAGCTCACCTCTCCCATTGCATGCCCTGGTCAGGACACCAGCAGCAACGTATAAATGGCCTCGAAACGGCACTTGGAGTCTTTGGACCCCGTGATTTTCAACAAGCTACCTCGGCTGGAGACGGAGCCCGCTGCTGGCTTCCCTGCCAGCCTCTGCAAATCCATCCCTGTGCCCAACCCCGGCTCTGAAAACCATTTCAACTACAAGGGCTCCTACTTTGCCTGCCCGCTGCAAAGCTCCGATGGCCCCGAGCAGCCCCTGGCGCGCTGGAGCCCGGCGGCTGCCTACCCACACTACGGCACCGGTGCCAGCAGCCAGCCCGTGCCGGCGGAGGGGCCGCTGGCGAGCTGCCTGCTCTACCGACCCGAGAGCCTGGGGACTGGGCTGCAGCCCCTGGGCACCGAAAAGGGCAAGGACAGCCTGATGCGAGAGCTGCTGATGGCGAGGGAGAAGTGGACCAGCCTGCCACCGGCTCCGGGACACCCCTTCCCGGTGAAGAAGCCGGTGGCAGTGAACAAGGCGGCCCCCCTGGCTGTCCCCAAGCCGGTGTACAGAGCCCCCGCGTGCTTCGTGGACCCCAGGATGGCTCTGCCACTGGGACCCCGGGCTGAGACCCTGCAGCGGAGACCGGGGGATGCAGACTGGGCTCTGCCTGCCACCACCCCCGCCAGCCACCCTCTCCACCCTGGCGAGCCGCATGGCAGCACCGGGCTGCACAAGAAGGGTCCCCACGCCGACCCCAGCCTCCCGCCGCTGCACCCCAGCCTGGTGCTGCCCACCAAGGAGAAGGTGGGCTCCCCCATCACCTTCTCCCCCTACTACACCGCCTTTGAGAAATACAGGGGCCCCCCTGGCACCCCCTTTCTGGAAGCCAGCTGCCCTGCTGCCCACAGCCAGAGGAAGGTGCCTGAGGTCCCCAACCTCAGCCCGGACCCCTGGCCCAAGCTCCAGCCGCCCGCCACCAGCCCGGCATACCGGGAGAGGCCGACAGTGTGCTACCCACACACCCACTACCCGCTGTCCCTCCATAAAGCTGCCCTCCTCTACCACCCCCCGGCTCCCACCATGGACGCGCAGCCCAGCACCCTGCCCAGCGCCTACAAAGGCTTCGGCTTTGCGGGCAGCGAGGAGCCTTTTCCAGGCTCTTATCTTAAGCCCCAAGCACCAAGGAGCTACTTTCCCAGCCCCTTGGACTCCTACGTGCCGAGGGCAGCCGGCGCCAGCGCGGTGGCATCACCGCCTGCCAAGTCGGCAGCACTGCCGAGGGATGCTGAGCCGCCGCGGCGAGCCGGCTACTTGCCAAGCCCCGGCTTTGCCTTCAGCCCCGGCGACCCGGCTGTATTTGGCAGCTCCTTTGCTGGCACGAAGCTGGGCTACGAGCAGCACCAGGCAGAAAGTCCCCGGCGGCAAGCGATGGCGAGACACAACAGTGCTTTCCAACCTGTCTGCGCCCCAGAGAAGGTGCCTGGGGGCTCCGGTGGGCTCGCACAGATGTTTCCCAAAGGAGAAGGGGGCTGGGAGAAACCCAGCCATGGGGAGCAGGAGCCCCCGTACCCAGGGAGGAGAAGGGCCAGCCCAGCCCCCCAGGAGACCCCCCGTGGGGGACCACTGGCTCCCATTATCGTAGGGAAGGGAGATGCCTGCAAGGCCAAGGAAGAAGCGAAGGAGCTCATCCCCTCTTCTCCATCTGCCTCCCCCACGGAGAGGCTGAAAGACCTGAGGAACGGCGAGGTTTCTTCTTCCTCCCCACCCATGCCAGTGATCAACAATGTCTTCAGCCTGGCACCTTACCGAGACTACCTGGAGGGGACCGAGGGCCCAGCCCAGGTCCCCTTCTGCAGGGAGCATCTGCGAGGGGACACCCCACCCCAAAACATGGGGGGCAGCCAGGAGACCGCTGCCCTCGGAGATGTCTTGACGACGTCCAGCCTGCTGCCGGTGGGGACAGCGGCTGGCCAGGCGCTGAAGATGGGCAGCACTGCAGTCCAGAGCCAAGGGGAAAGCTGTTACAGAAGGGTCCCCAAAAAGCCAAAGCTTGTGCCCCAAGAGCCGGGGTCTCAGGATGGCAACCCTGGTGGGGTGGGGAGTGGGGATCCGGCCCCCGAGGACATGGTGCTGGACCTCAGCTTGAAGAAGAGACTGGTGAAAGCTGGGGAGACCCGGGGACCCATCGGCTGTGCAGAGGGGACACCAGAGAGGGAGGACGTGGAGGAGAAAGAAGGTCCAGGGGAGAAGGTGGGGGTGGGAGAGGGGGCCAAGCCCCAGGCGCTGCCCTTGCTGCTCGAGGTGGGCTCTGGGGACAAGAGCCACTTCCAGAGCTCAGCCACCTTCATGTTCAAAAAATACAAGATCCTGCGCTCCCTCCCGCCCAGCACCATGCCCCCCCAGCAGCCCGGCAGCCCCTGCGCCCCCCAGCCCAGCCCGCCGCCACCAGCCCCCTCCAGCAGCATCCCCATGCCGCCGCTGCCACGGACCCCCCCCACCTCCCCGCCGGCCAGCAGCCCCCCGGTCCCGCAGCCCGGCCCCCAGCCCAGCACCTCCGCTCTGCAGGGGGCTCGCCCGGACCCGCAGCAGCCCCCGCTGCCCGAAGCTCCCGGCGTGCTGGGAGAGGAGAGCGTCTCTCTGCCCGGGCCGTTTGAGGTCCCCGGCCCGCAGACCTCCGCCGGCCAGTATTTCACCACCCTGCACTCCTGGCTCTGCGATGTTATTTCCTGCTCGGTGTCCAGGTCCTCCCCAGAGCTCCTGCAGGAGTGGTTGAAGAAGGCAGAGCCGGCGGAGGAGCTCGGAGAGATGCCCAAATCCCCGCCCAAGCCCAAGAATGGCTCCAGGATCCCCGAACCTCAGAAGCCCACCAAAGGCAAGGAGATCTGGCTGGCTTTCCAGGACGTGGCCGCTCTCCTCACCAACCTGCTCTCTCAGCTGGAGACCTTCATGTTCGCTCGAAAGTGTCCTTTCCCCCACGTTGTCCGGGCAGGGGCCGTCTTCATCCCCATCCACGTGGTGAAGGAGAAGCTCTTTCCCAAGCTCCCTGGGGTCTCCGTTGACCAAGTGCTGCAGGAGCACAAGGTGGAGCTGCGCCCCACCACGCTCTCAGAGGAGAGGCACTTGAGGGACCTGGAGCTGAAGAGCTGCAGCTCACGCATGCTGAAGCTCCTGGCGCTCAAGCAGCTCCCTGACATCTACCCAGACCTGCTGAACCTCCACTGGCACAACTCCATCAAGCAGCAGCTCGGTAGGTAGCCCGGCATCTCCCATGGAAGGACTGGTGACACCAGTGGGTCCCTGGGACACTTCCAGGGAAGCTCCAGCTGCATCTGCTTCCCAGATCCTGCTCTTTGGTGGCAGCATCCATCGCTGGCATGGTCCCTCAGCATCCTTGTCCTACCAAGAGTTCTGCACAGCAGAATATTTGGCTTTTCTCCGTCAGTTGTGGTGGGAGAAAACTTGAGCTGGAGGGTGGTGGTGGAGCCAGGGGGTTGTCCCTGCCTGCCTGGGTGAGAAGAGTCGTCCCGGGGATATGGAGACTGTCACCTCCAGGCCACCTCTCCCCCTCCAAGGGCGGCGGGGCCGGGTGGCTCAGGAATACGCTGGCAGTGGGGCAACGTTCATGCCACATGCCAGACCTGCCACCCACGGCTGTCCCATCCCACCGGTGACAGTCCCACCGCCCCTCCCTGTCCGGACACCCTTTTGCTGCTGCTTGAGGCCATTGCCAACAACTTTATTTCTTACAGGTTCAAGCTCGCAGGCTGACCAGCATCCCTCCAAGTAGGTGACTCTTCTTGTATGTGGTTTATATGTATTTATAGGATTTGTATGTATTTTTGTGAAGGTGTATTTGTGTGTATTTGCCATGATGACGGGGAGCTTGGGCTGGCTGGGGAGGAGCACACAAGTGGATCTGTTGCCAGGGCTGGGCTGGAGGGGATATCTGTGGCTGGGGGGGATTATTCAGGGTGGGGAGGTGAAGACCCTGCTGTCCCTAACCACTCTTTCCTCTCCCAGGTAGCCCTGGCGTGGAGACACTGAAAGCTGATGGCAAAGCGATAGCCATGGATAGCACGAAGAAAAAGGAGGCACTGAGGAATGTGTCAAGGGCAACAGCCGAACCACCCACCTGCAAGGATGGGAAAGGGAAGGTCCCCCTCATCCCCCGAGCGGGGTCCCCTCCCAGCAGCAGCGCAGTCACCAGCAGACCTGCAGGGAGATGCTGGGCTCCCACCGGCGGGACAGCTGCACCCGAGGATGGGGATGGGTCCTCCTGGGATGCCTGGAGGCCACCGGCACCGCAGGGATCCTCCGAGGATGATGCTCAGGGTGGGGGGAGAACAGCAGCAGGGACACACGGATGCTCCAGGGCTACGAGCAGGGACGGCTGGTGTACCCACAGGCATGGCTCGAGCCCCCCGCGGCAGCTGGAGCTGCATCTCTCTTAATTCATCATCTTTTAGTGCATCTCCTACCTCCATCCGTGACTGGCCAGGCTGCAGCCAGCAAACTGGGAGGGAATGGCTGGAGTTCCAGTGGAGCTGGAGGGCTGGAGCAGTGTCTGTACCTGCAAGAGGAGCATGGAAACGGCCACACCACCGTCCCCAGCCTTGGAGAAAGGCCAGCTACTGCAGGGATGATTTACCACGTCCCCTCCTCTCTCCTCTAACTCGCCTCTCCTGCTTTATACACACTGTTCCCATCGGTGTACCTTCCTCCTAGTTTTTAATCTTTAAAGTGCTACAGAGACTTAACACAACATTAAGAGTCAAGGGAATCGCAACTTGTGCAGTTACAGGACTGATTTTTTTTGTTGTTGTTTGAAATGAAGACATTTTAAAAATGTTACGAATTTACCTTTATAAGGAGCTGCTGCCTTCAGATTATTTTTTTTTTTTAAATACAGTAATTTATACCTGTTTTTTTTATTTAAACTGACGGCTTCACCTGTTTACTGTGCCGGACCAAGGCAGTGGGAGCGATGCTGTTCGGGCTGAGAGTTTCATCCCGATCATAGCTGAAAAAGCCTGCAAGAAAGATTTAAAGAGCGTTAAAGCAAACCAAACCACTTTACAACACAGATCCCAGCCATCCCAAAGGAGAACGTGGGAGATGCACATTTAGGGACAACCTTGACAGAGGTGTGGTGACCCTGGTGTGACCAGAGGGGCAGGAGAGGGGAGTGATGCTGCGAGACCTTGGAAGGAGAGATCCTTTCCATTCTGCAGGTGCTGAGGGGTTGGTGGGCATCCCAGGGGGGATCTCAGCAGCCAAGGACAGACGGACTCCCCCTCGCCCGGTTCGCAGCGGCGGTGCACAGCAGAGGCCTTACAAACTCGACACTCAGGTGTTTTTCCAGCTGATGCAGGGCATGGAGGAACAAAATGAGGATTATTATTATTATTTTTTATTTCACTACAGGAAATATTTATTTTAAACTAAGAAAACAGAGAAAAAAAAAAAAAAAACAACCCTACCCAAACCGTACCACAGACTTTTTTTTAGCTGAAAGGTGTGTTTCCCAGCGTGGGGAGGCAGCACTGCTGCTGCCATGTTTTCTGTGGGTGCCTTTCTGGTTTTCCACTGGGATGTACTGGCCGTGTGGGGAACGGGGAAGGGGGGATGCTGCTGTTCTCGCTCTTCCTTGCCATACCAGTGCATAGCATTGTAAAGCGATTCAGAAAGCAGTGTTTGTTAATATTGTAATTTTTATATATATATATATATATATATATAAGGTTGCAGGGAAGAAAGTTCCTTCACTTTTATTTAAGATTTTGTAAGAATATGAATTTTAAGAAGTGCCTCGCCTGATTAAAAGGGTTTGGCTCGTTTCCAAACACGCCGTGCTTTAGTCTCTACTTGCCAATGTGGGCACGATGGGACCTTTCTGGGGACAGGGGGGGTCCCACATCAGCACCCAGCATCGCCTGGCTGGCTGAGCAGACCAAACCACAGGTCTGGGCCCCCCCATCCAACGCACTTGCCTGCTTCTCCCTGCAACAAGCCATGAGTGATGTGCCCAGTCCCTCTGTCCCAGCATCGGAGGGCTGAATGCAGCGTCCGACCTGCTGTGGGTGCCCCGGAGTGCAGGGAGCCCCATGGGTCACCCCGTTGGTAAGGGAGCACATCCCAACAGCCGTGAGGAGTATGTCCTGAACCCCCACAGATGACAGCCTGGGAGGAGGGTGCTGTGCATCAGAACTGGGTGGGACAGCTGTGGGGTGCAGCAGGGAGGGGTGGCACCGGTCCCCCAGTGCTCTTCTGCCTGCTGCTGGGGTGATGCACCCCAGGTTGATTCAACAGGGACCCCCAAGACACCCTACACCTCAGAAACACAAAATCTGCCAGGTCCCAAGAGCCCCAAACCACGTTTTCCAGCCTAAATTACTTGAGCCCAGCAGAGGAACAGCACTGCCACGACCCCCTCCCCGCAAAGAGGGCATTCTGAGGAGCATCTGTGGTGTTTGAGGAACAACCTGCCTGGAGGATTAATGAGGAGCAGAGGAAAGCTAGGCCCCCTCCAGCAGGGAAAGAGCTTCACCTGGGGGAGTGCAAATGAGTATGGGTGTTAATTGGGAGCAGCTGGAATGGAGCCACTCCCCCCTCCCTGGGAAATGAGATAAAAGTGCAGGGCTGGGGTAGGGGCTTGGTGTTTTCTTCTTCTTGGGTGCTGCCAGGTAAGGGGTGCTGGTGGGTTGGGAGGTTTTGTTGTCACTGGTGAGGCTTTCTGGGATAGGGTGGCTGTTTTGGGCAGGTCATGTCTGAGCCTAAGGCTGGTTATGACCCTGCTCTGCACCAGGACCCTCCCTGGCTCCTCCTGGGAGATGCTGAGGCTTGGCACAAACTTTACTGAGCTGGAGAAGCTCCTCAGTGCTGCTGGAGATGTTTTGACAAAGGGCCCCTTGGCCCTAGCTCTGGTGTGTGGGATGCTCTGGGGATGGGCTGGCAGGGGGAGCTTGGAGGGACCCAGCCTAAAGCTCCTGCTCTATCTCTCTCCAGCTGGGCTCTCCCCATGGCCTCTCCTGAGCAGAGTCAGGGTGCAGGACCACCGGACCCCATGGACACTGCTGTACTACAGCCAAAAATGATGCTCCATGGTGAGAGGGAAGGGGCTGTGGCCACGGCCCTGCGTCCTGCTGCCTGTGTGGCTGCTGGCAGGCTGCGGTGCAAAGCTGTGCTGGTGCTGGCTATCTGCCTGTCTGCCACCACCCTCCTGTACAGCCTGGGGTCTCCGGCTGCTCTGCCCCAGCCTGCCCTGGGCTCCCAGGCTTGGCCAGGCTTGCCAGCCTCCCAGCGAGGGACAGGTGATGATCTAGGGGCAACAGATGGAGACCTGCTTGAGGAACCAGTAACGCAGCAGCGTGGGACGGTGCTGATGGAACCTGTGGACACCCTAGGCTGCTTCCCAGGGGTCGAAGGAGATGTGACCTGTGGTACAGATGTTGAGGGATGGAGCCTGGGGACACCAGCTGCAGCCACTGCCTCTCCCTTGGCAGCTCAGACCTCACCCCAGTGGCAGCCTGGATCTGGGCACAGGGAAGGGCTCAGGTTGGGCACAGCAGTGGCTGTGACACTGTCCCCTGCACCGTGGCTTGACACAGGGGTGCCTGCTCCCTCAGCTCAGCTCCCCCAGACCATGGGTGACCACAGTCCTGGGTCCTGGCATCACCTGGCTCTGGGAAGCCTCCACAGCACAGGACCAGGCTTGCATGATGCAGTGCGGACGCCTGCAGTGACCTCAGCCCGTGGCCTTGGGCAGCCAGAGGGCACGACAGAGCCCCACAGCCCCATGGGGATGTCTGAGGGCACACCCCGTGCTCAGGGTAAGCCAGCTGCCTGGGTCCCTGCTGCCTCCCCAGCACGGCTGCAGCCTCCCTCCCTGCCCAGGGCTGCCTCCAGCCCCTCCGCAGCCACTGTGTTGCTGGAGGTGGCGCCCACCCAGCTGGTCTCACCTGAAGGGGCTGCTGGGGGGGCTCACGTCCCATCTGATGCCCCAGCACGTGCAGGGTCAGCATGGACACCGATGGGTACTCCCTCCCAGAGCCACAGTGCAGCAGACCAGTCTGGAGGTGACCAGATGCTGGCCCTTGGGGCATCCCCTGACCATCGGACCGTGCCCTGCAGAGCAGATCTCAGCCTGGCTGCGAGCTCTAAGCCTCCTGCTCTGGTCACAGCCGGTGATTTGTCTTCTCAGGCCAGAGCTGTGACAGCAGTGCAGGCTCCCAACAGCATGCCTGCATCTGGTCAGTCCACACTGAGTAGCTTCTCTGATGTCCAGCATGGAGCTTCTATTGATGGAGCCACAATGAAGAGCTGCAATGGGCAGAAGGAAGAGGCAAGACCAAGCCCTGGTCTGCCTGACCTTGGTATGGGTGAAGACCACACCACTGCTCCTCCCCTGGTGCCCCTTCCAGGGGTGCCCTCAGCTCTGCCAACAGAAACGACAGCCAGCTTGACCAAAATGCATCCTGGCGCTGTGTGGGTACGTTCTGCTGTCACACCCGAGGTGCTCTGGGACACGGAGTCTGCTGGCACCTTACTGCATGGTGAAGCTGCTCTGCTGGTGGACACCGACTTGGACAACATCGCAGGAAATGGGTCTGGACTCCCAGCCACTGTCTTGGCATCACTTCCCAGTGCTGCATTGGCTCATGATGTCAACCACCTGCAAGTGCTGGCTCCCTTCCTTCCTACTGCGGAGTCTGGGGGACCTGCTGTCACCTCGGGAAAACAAAGTGATCCGTCTTCCTCCCCTGCACAGCAGACTCTGACACCCACCAAAGCCCACCCTTCCCCTGCCCAGACCAGGGCCCCCAGCGCTGCAGGTCCAGCTGTGCCTGGGGTGCACTCCGCAGCCCCCGATGCCATCCCAGAGCCTGGAGTGACCAAAGTCCCCTGCAAAGATGGAGATGCTATGGTGGATTCCCCCTCTCCAGGAGCTGCTGGTGTGACACGTGGCTCCCAGCTGGGCTCACCTACCCAGAGGCCATCTCTGTATCCAGATCTCTTCCTCACAACAGCATCTGTGGATGGACCCACAGGAGGGCACCGCCAGGCCATGAAGGTGGCAGAGATGAGTATGCTGCCTGGACGAGTGGTTGTGGCAGAAGAAGCTGGGCACAGTGAGCCCAGGACAGCATCGGTAGGACCCACTGCTGCTCCAGCAGGACCTTCAGGGCCCACCCGTGCCAGCCCAGGCTCTGCACCTTCTCCCTGCTCCAAGAGCCCTGCTCCACAGCACTGCTCTGAGGCTGTGCACCACACCGGCGCCACAAGCTTGCCATCTCCATCCTACCTGCTGACTTCCACTGGAGCTGGGCATGCAGTCAGCTCCCCACCCAGCTCCTGGATGCCAGCAGGCGTGACCCTTGATGCTCAGTCCATGTCCAGTCACTCTGTCACCTCCCAGCACCCCTCCACAGCCACAGAGCATCTCCCTGCAGCTGCAGGAGAGGCCTTCACCCCGACTGAGCTGATGACGATGGGCAAACCTGGCTCCCCAGGGGTGAAGCCCCCTGCATCCCACCCCCCTGGGCTCCCCTCTCCTGCACAGCCTCTGCCTGTGCATGTGCTGCCCTTGCAGTTTCGGCTGTCGGGTATCACTTACACCGAGATGCTGAGCAGCAGGACTTCAGAGAGCTACAGGGAGCTGGAGGAAGAAGTGAGGCTGATGGTGAGTGCAGGAGCTGGTCGGTGGAGATATGGGTGCTTTGGGGTGCATCTGAGGAGCTACTGCAGCAAACTGTGCTGGGGTGAGGAGCCTGCAGGCTGCATCAGCCCTGGTTTGGTGTATCACCCACCTGGGCATGGTGGAGACACTGCTCCACCAGAGCTGGACTGGGATGCGTGATTTGAGGTGAGGCTGAACTCCCCTCACCTCTGGCAGCTGACAGGGTTATTGTACACTGTGTTGGTGCTGGGGTATTCCCTCCTGGGTGCTCTTTCTAGGCTGATGGGAGCCCTGGTTATGTCAGCTTCTCAGTTGACAGGTGCTTCTTTCTTCCAGCTCAACCAAATGCTGTCCACCTATGAGACCTTCCTGCAGGCAAATGTCCTTGAGTTTATGTGAGTATGCAGCTCTGCCCTGGGGCAACAGATGGAGAGGTGGGTTTGGCTTGGAGGGAAGGGTTTGCCCAGCAAAATGCTCCAGGCAGGTCTTGAGGGGCTGTGCTCCTTCACCAGGGTCATCATCCCAAGGGATCCCTGGTTGAAAATTCCAGATAAAGCCACCTGAGACTGCTCTTTAGGTGGGGTGTTAATGTGATGATGATGGGGCTCTAAAGCTGCTCCCAGAGGGGAGGTGGGCTGCCCATCATCTCATCTCCCTCCCAGGAATGGCTCGGTGGTTGTGCGAGGAGAGGCTCTGTTCTGGGGGGAAGCTCCTGCTCCCACCAACTCCCACCTCATCCGGACGGTTGTCACAGAGGCAAGCAGGGGAAGGAGCATCTTTGGCTGGCAACTGGAGCCACAGTCTGTCCAGTCCAGTGGTAAGCTGTAGAGATCTTCCCATAGCAGAGCTGTGGCTATCAAGTGTCCTCCCTATACCTTTAGCAAAGCCAAAACCTGCCCAGTTTAGACTTCAGGCTTCACCTTCACTTAACATCCCTTCTGACCCGTGCAAAACCCTTAGTGTTAAGGATGCTTGAGACCCTATCTGCAGCAGCTGGACCTGTGTGGTCTAGTGCTTCTGCTAAACTCTGGCTTCCCCTCCTTGACCTGATTCTCCTGTCCTTGGAGGTGGCACATCCCAAGCCCTTCCCCACCACAGAAGGTCTTCATCTTCACTCAGCTGCCCTGCGGGCTTCTGCTTTCAGTGTGTGGCAGAGGATGAGCTCAAGGCTGGCTGTTATCTCCCAAGGAAGGTGATGGAATACATATGGGCATAACTGTCTTCTGAACTCTTTTAGGCTTCAGCCTGGAGAACCTGGACCCAGAGCAGCTGTCCATCTCTCTCACTGTCTTCCAACATGGGAGGAGCAGGACAGACTCCCTGAAGAGGCTGACCAGCAAGGTATAGCAAGTCTTGGTGGCCCTTCCAAAGGATGATGCTGGGAAAACAGGTGCAGGCTGGCTGCTAGTGGGGTAATATGTGCCAAAGCAGGGGTGGGGTGTGAGCGGTTGTCTTCTCTTTGTCTAGGTGACTTCATCTCTCAGTGCTCTCTACAATGTGAGGAACTTCACTATCACCCAGCTCAGGTATGGGACACAACTACCCCTCTTCAAAGCTCTTCACTAAATTACCCTTACTACCACTTGTGTGCTCTGCAGCTAATTAGCCATGCTGCAAAGATGGAGAGGATGAGTTTTGCTGCACTAGGAAACCAGGGAGGGTGATGTGCAGCTGGTGGCAAATGCTGCAACTGAGCACCTTCCCTGGGCTGAGCAGTCATGAGCTGCTGACAAAAGACCAGCAAGGGTGTGCTTGGCGAGCCTGGTCCCAGCTCTCCTGCCTTAGAGCCCTTCTCTCCCCTTAGAAACCCCAGTGGGGTCCTGGAGATCACTGGAGACCTCTACCTTGACACGATTGTCCACGCTGATGTTGGAAAGATTCTGCAAGCCTTGACAGCTCTCGCAACCTCCTCCGTGGACCTGACCTCCCTCTCAGTGGAGGGTAAGGACAGTCCCTGTGTGTGGTAGGGCTCGCTACCAGCTCTGCTCACCTAGCACTCATGTCTTGCCTCTTCAGGAGCCAGGCTTCACCTGCAGGTTTACCCAGTCTCCTTCCTCATCACTAACAGACACTTCAGTGAGGACCTTCTGGATCCACTTGCTATAGAGCCCCAGGAGCTCACCAGAGACCTTGGTGATGTGGTAGGCATGGCTGGTGGGAGGGGGCCAGCATCCTCCCAGGAGGCTGAGGACCACTGGGGGAAGAGGGACTGCTTTGGGGTTGTCCAAACCAGACCCTCAACTCCAGTGCTGTGGCTGATACCCACTGAAGGCAGGCACCGAGGCTTTAGTGGCAGGATGTTTTCTCTCTGGTGCTTCAGTGGTTCAGGCCACCACAACGTAGCCAGGGACCTAGAGGTGCTGCGGGACTGCAGCTGCCCTGTGTCCCTGCTGTAGTGACTGTCCCAGCTCCATCATGGCTGTGGAAGTGGTGGTCTGGCTGGGTGGAACACCCCAAAGGCTGGTGGGGAGCTGAACAAAACCTCTCTTCCAGGTGGCGAGAGCCCTGAGGGACCACAGGAGCTTCCTGCAAGTGGTGATAAGAGGATTCCTGTGAGTGGGAGCAGAGGGTCTGCTGGGGCGGCAGGGAGGGGCAGGGGTGTACAGAGCTGGGGAGGTCTCCCTACAGACATCAGCCAACAGGTCATGGCTATCAGGTGTATAGTCCCAACCACAGAAGGGTTTGCGGCAGGCAGCTGAGGTCAAGCATTTACCTGCTGTCTCAAGAGTGGGTGGACCCCCAGGGATGCCCCTTCCATCCCAAAGAGCAGATGCAAAACCAATGCCTCCCTGAGTGCAGAGACATCCTCCTGGGGCCCCTCTGAGCAAAACCAGCCAGGAGTCTGGCTATGCCTGCAGCCACAGCCCAGCATGTGGCTGTGGGGTCACAGCGGGACTGGCAGTTGCCGGAGCTCTTCCCAACCCCATCTGCAGGCCCGGTTCCTTGATCTGCCATGGGGATGTGGTCTTCCGGCACCCTGCTCCGACCAGCCTGGAAGTTTTGGAGACACTTGTGCTCTCGCTTGGGCCAAACAAGGCTTTGGCTGGTTCAGACTTCCAGGTGGACCCATACTCTCTTGCTGTGGGAGGTAAGCTTCCCTTTGGGGTGCGGGTACCTAAGCTTCACCAGCTTGTGGCTCCATGTGTGAGCAGAGTAGATCTACAACAAACAAGATCCAGATTGCCTAAGCAAAGGGAGGCTGAGATGTCTTGGCTGGTGAGATGATCAGCTTGCAGTGGTTGATCTGCAAGTACAATTCTAGCAACCACCACGCCCTATCCCTCTGCACAGTGTGGAGACATAATCTGCTCTGCTGCAGGCTGGCATAGGCCAGGAGGGAAGGGTTATCTGGAAAGGGTGGAGAGGGTGTCAAATAGATGTTATTGGCATCCTATATTTGCCTCCTGGGTCCTGAGGGAGAGTGGGTGGCTGCCACCTCACAGGGTAGAGCCCCTGTGTCATGCAGGCTGTGCTAACTGCTGTGCTCTGCCACAGAGGACACCCTGGAGCCCCCCCCGCCCATACCGGGCCTTCCCGACTACGCTGTGGCCATCATGGTTGTGTGCGGCCTCTGCATCATTACTGCTCCCATCGTCTTGCTGGTGGTGAGTGTCTGTCACCTGCTGGGGCAGGCATAGACAAGCAGGGGCAAAGCAGCCCTGGTCCGTGTGTGAGGTGAGCACGGAGCAGAGGGACTGGTGTGGGCCCAGGCGTGGCTGCAGCTGATGTGCTCTCCTCCCTAGTGTCTGAGGACCCAGAGGCTTGGCTGGTGGGATGTGGCAGTCCTCTGGGACAGAAGAGACCTTGAAGCAGGGACCCAGACCTTTGAAATGGATAACCGAGGGTTCTGGTCACCCTCTGAACAGGCAAGTGGCCTTTATGGTCCCTTGAATTAGCTTCTGTGCTTTGGAGCTGGAGCCTCGAAGCACAGCTGGTGTTTCTGCAGGTCACAGGACCCTGTTGTACCTGGTGATAGTCCTGGCCAATGCCAGGAGTTGGAGAAACCCCTGGGGGGCTGGAGGGAAGGAAACCTCACCCCCTGCCCTTGCTGGAGGTGGGCACAGTGACTTTCCCCTTCTCACCCACAGGGCACTGAGGATGCTCCTACACGCTGGCAAACTGACTCTGCCTGATGAGAGAAGATGCAGCTGATGGGGCAGAGCTGCTCAGAAGATGCTTATCAGGCTGCAGCTGCCAAATCCTCCAGGAGAAAGATGCAGGCTCAGGTGTATAAAGGAATAATTTTGTATGTTGAACTTGATTAAACTATTTATAGAATGTCAAACCCAGCTGTGGATGGTATCTCCTTCTGCTGTATGTTGAACCCCCCTGCCCAGGAGGGCAGCTGTGGCCTGAGCTTCCATCCACCAGAGTACAGCTCCTGGGGCTGGCAGCTGGAATGGGCAGCTGCTAGCCCATCTGTGGCTTATGCTTTAACCCGGGCTTGCTTAAGAGCCACAAGCTCTTCCTGGCCAGACCTGGCTTTGAGCACCTCAAGCTCTGTGCTGCTGGTCTAACTGACGTGAATAAGCTGAGCTTGGTCTTGTCCAGCTCTTGACTAACTACTCAGTAGTGCTAAGGAAATGCATCCTTCTTTAGGCTGGCTTGGGGGAATCAAGTGCTGGGCTGCTCCCTGGGTAAAGCAGCCCTTCTCCCTCTTCACTGGGTGCTCTTAGGCGAAAGCACGCTATGAGGGGGGCTCTTATTGCTGCCTACTTAACTACCAGGCAAAGTTTTTTTTTTTTCCTTCTTGCTGTGTGTTTTTCTACATGGAGGCAGAAAGCAGGCTCCACATACTCTCACTTCAAAAAGAACTTCCAGTTGCTTTTTGATTCTATAATCAAAGGTCATCCAGTCCCATGGTTTTCCAAAGCAGGTGTGCTGGGTTTGTGTGCTGGGGGGGTTTTGGTTAGTGGGGGAGGGGGCTTGTCATGACCTGGACTGGAAACCCAGAGAATTTCAACGGTTCTGTGACGCCCTCAGGTTAAATTAAGGTGAAACGACACCAAAGGGCAGCTTAAAATGTTTTACTTTTGGTAGAGAACAATTTAAACTTGGGAAAGGATAATGAGCAATGTGGGCCCCTATAAATCCATAAGAAGGAAAGGAAAGGAGAGTCAAATCTGGATCACCACCCCTGGATCCAGTGTTGTCTCAGGTCTGGTAATCTTGGGTGGTGGGTGCACACACAGTGAAGTTTTTGGTTGGCTTTTAAGTTCATTGTATTAACTGATTAGCATACTAGATGAGGAGGGACCAGGCATTCCACAAATTCATTTCCATGAGAAATGAGGAAAAAGGTGGAGCATAGGTTCTGATGGAGTCAGTTGTACTGTCCCTGCCCAGCTTTGGTTTTTCCTCTGTTAGCAAAAATCTCTGGGGACTTCATGCTTCATACTGGTCATCCCAGAAATGATCACCTCTTATCAGTTCTTGTTACCACTTCAGTGGCGAAGGTGTGAAGTCATTAGCAAGGCAAGCAAGGTGTCTGGCTTGCACAATAGAGCCGCAAAATACCAGGTTTAGTGGTATTTGTGCTCGAGGGGAAGTACCTGGTGTCGCTCAGTCCATGTCTCCCCCTCTGAGGCTTATCTAAGGTGTTTGTCAATGCAACTGCAAGGGAGTGGGGTGTGCATCATTTGTTACACTCCTGCTTCCTTGGGTGACATTCCTTAGACCAATCCAAAGGTTGTCCTTGAGGCGTTCTGTGAGAATGAATATTTGAGGCATTTCTTCCTTCAGTTCCTTACAGGGCTACAGCAGGGGCCACTTGAGAAGCTTCTTAAAGCTCCCTCAGCTCCGAGCTGGACCCACCTCTGGGCAAGACCAAGCCAATTAGTGATGGTGGCCATGCCACTGCAATAATGTATTTAAGAAGGGGAACTGGGGTGGGGCAGTGGGAGTTGAGAGAGACACCTCTGCAAACACTGAGGCCAGAGCAGAGACCCTCTCAGCCTGTGGGGAGAGGGCTGGCTGTGCCCTGTGCCCATGGAGGTCACTGGGGGAGCAGATGCCCTCCTGCAGCCCGTGGAGGACCCCACGCTGGAGCAGGTTGGGAAGAGCTGCAGTCCGTGGGAAGGACTCATGTCTGAGAAGTTTGTGGAGGACTGTCTCCTGTGAGAGGGACCCCGCGCTGGAGAAAGGGAAGAGTGTGAGGACTCCTCCCCCTGAGAAGTGAAAGGGCTCAAACAAATGAATTTCTAACAATCCTTGATTATGAAAGCTTTCCTGGGGTTTTTTGTTTCCTGAGGACTCCTTAACTGTTTCCCTAGACCTCTTTGTCTGTTTAGATCTCCCTGTGTAAATCACTGATAGCCGCCTCAAAGCCTTCAATGGACACTTGGGCAACTCCTAGAATGGGCAAACTAAGATAAGGGGGACCTGAACAAAAGGATGCAGAGATCCTATCTAGGGAGGATGATTTTGCTAATTTAGGCAGAAGGTACCTAGACTTCACTTCACAGCCATGCTCTGGAAAGAAGGTCAACTAGCGAACACAGTGAGGAAGACTACTTCTTCCCTTGACCACTGAAGACGCTCGCTCTATTTTTACTACGCAAGCTTGGACTATGTAAATGAATTCTGGGAACTCATTATCATAAGACACTTCTTTCCAGGGAATCTAATGAATATGTATGATTTGTGTGTATGTAAACTGATGTCCCTCACTAGTTCCTGGGAACCCTTATGGTGGCGAATCCTCAGAGCAACGCCAGCACTGCTAATAAAGAACACCTGCTTAGCAGCTATATTGGACTCTGACTGTTGAATTAATTTCTTTGTTTCAGAAGGTAGGAGCAGCAGATATAACAGGTGATGGACTGACCACAACCCCCATCCCCTGCCCCACTGGAGGGGAGAAGGGAGAGAAATCGGGAGCAAAGCTGAGCCTGGGAAGAAGGAGGCGGGGGGGGGAGGTGGTTTTGAGATGTAGTTATACTTCTCACTGTCCTACTGTCTAAGTGGTGGTGGCATTTGAATTAAATTGATGTTCTTTTCCTTCCCCTAACGAGTTTGTCTTTTGCCTGTGACCATAATGGGTGAATCATCCCTCCCTGTTCTTATCTCGATTCCTGAGCCTTTTTCTTTATTTTCTGCTTCCTGTTCCTGAGGGTGAGGGAATGAGCACGCAGCTCTGTGGTGCTCAGTTGCCCTCTGGGCTCAAACCACGACAGCAGGCAGGAAGATCCTCTCTGCAGTGAGTGGCAGAGATGACCCCATCCTGCTCTTGGTGTGCTTGTCCCTGCTTTCACCCCTTGAGGGCTGGTCCTGTGGGAGCAGGGAGCCTGGATGCTGCCAGTAGGGATGGCTGAGATTCCTCTGTTCCTTTCCAGGGAGGAGAGGGGCTAAAACCAGCCCTTCCCTGTGCTCCTTCTGCAAGACAAGGGACCACTTAGTGCTCCTCAACTCCCATTCTCCCCTGCCAGCTCCTGCCCGGAAATGATCTACAAGCAACGAGCTCCTCAGGGGGAAAAACCTGCTGCACCCCCAAACCTTGAGAAAATCAGAGCTCAGGCAGCTGAAGGCATGAAGCAGATGTCACTGCTGTTTGTCAACTCAAATCTGTAGGCTTTGCAAATCAACGGCCACAAACTTCCTCAGAACTGACTCACCTCCTCTCTTGGCTGTCATCCACCCCCAGCACGAGAGCAAAGAGTAGTAAAGTAACTCACAGCATGACCAGGCCAGTTCTGCTACACTTAGGAGGAAAAAAAGGAAGTGATTCTATAGAAATCTCTTTAAATGCTGGTTTTCTAGAAGTGACACTTACTTGAAGGCACAGGCAGGAAACACCCGACCTGCAGCGATGAAAACAAGCATGTCAAAAAAAGGGGGAACCCCAACAAATGGGCTGAGTGAGCATGAGAGTCAGCCTGGAAAAGAAAAAAAACTGTAATGAAGAAAAACAAGGCAGGGAAAAAAAATACCCTGGGCCATCTAGAAATGACATAACGGGGCTGTTTAGCAGTGGGAGGTTGCTGTGGTGAACGATGGGGACCTGGCAGCTGCCTTGCTCTGTGGTGGCTGCTGGGTCCCAGCTTGATGCCCTTGAACCCCACAATGTCCCCGAGGTGCCACCAGCAGCGTCCTGATTGCCAGGTCTCTGACACGGCCCCATGCTGGGCACCAAGGGCTGAGGGTCAGTACCTCGGATGCCACCGCTGTGTCACCGTGCTCCTGGGTGAGCCAGCTGGCACCAGGCCCCTGCTCAGGGCCAGTCCCTGCAAAGCCCTGGCGATGCCACAGGCTCTTTGCTCCTTCCTGTGCCTCCCTCCTTCTCCTCCTCTGTCCCCCCAGCCCCAAAAGCTGGCACAGACTTTAACACGGTGTGGGGATACAACATAAGATGGATGAGGAGGACTGCAAACTTGCGGCTGGGGTGGCAAAAACCACATATACCATGCTGATTGTTGTTTAGCTTTGTGTGCTTGACAGGTAGAATGTCTGTGTTTAGATAACATAAGCCTGTGAGAGACTCGGAGAGGCTCCAGCCTCACGGTCGTCGTTTCCTCTCCAGCCCTATGGTCAGTTTTTCAGTCCCAGCCCCTACCCCAGGGTCTTTATTTCCCCTCCAGCCCCACGGTCTTATTTCAAGGCCAACTCTGGATCATGTCAGCTCCAGCTCCACACTATGTATTTCAGATCTAGCCCTACGTTTTTATTTCAACCCCAGCCCTATGGGTTTTTATTTCAGCTCCTGTCCCACAGACTTTATTTCAGCTCCACCATCTCAGTTGGTATTTCAGCTCCAGCTCTGCACCATGTCAGCTCCAGCCCCATGGTTGCTATTTCAGCCCCAGCTCTACAGTATTAACAAGCAATAGGACAAGAGGAAATGGCCTCAAGTTGCAGCAGGGGAGGTTTAGATTGGATATTAGGAAAAATTTCCTCACCAAAAGGGTTGTCAAGCCCTGGAACAGGCTGCCCAGGGAGGCAGCAGAGTCACCATCCCTGGGGGTGTTTAAAAGACGTGTAGAGGTGGCACTTAGGGACATGGTTAATGGAGGACTTGGCAGAGTTCAGTCAACAGTTGGACTCGATCTCAAAGGTTTTCTCCAGCCTAAATGATTAGGTGAGGCTGTGCTGCTGGGGGCCGGGGCTGGCTCCCCAAGGGGGCTGTGGTGGGGGTTGGGTGGGGTGCTGGGACTTAAATAATAAGATATTTAAGGATATTAAAACAAATATTTTTACTATTATTATTATTTTATTATAATAACTTTATTATTATAATAAACATAATATATAATAGTAACTTTAAAATAATAAATTGTAACAAAGTGCAGCAGAGCTTTCCCAGACAGGCAGGGGCTGCCCCCAGCACCCCAGGATTCCTCCCCACCAGAGGTGCCCCCTTGGCCGAGTGCTCCCTGCCTGGTGCCAAGGGCTTCCCCTTCCCCTTCCCCTTCCCCTTCCCCTTCCCCTTCCCCTTCCCCTTCCCCTTCCCCACCAGAGCCTGGGAGTTCCAGCCCCTAAAACGAAGCCAAGTGCTGCATTTGGGGCTGAAAACAAGCCGGGGATGGGCTGGGCTCAGGCTGGTGTTTGTGGGGCTCAGACCCAGCCCAAGTGCCGCCTTTGGGGATGGGGAACCAGAGGCTGAGCAGCTGTTCCCAGCCCCCAAACACCATCTTGGGGGGCTGTGGGCAGGTGGGGGGGTGTTGGGCAGGGCCATGGGACCCTCCCCTGAGGTTGCATTTGCCCCCAAAGCACGGGAGGCCAGCAGGTACCAGGCTGAACTCGGTGGGTGAGCTACAGGCTGGGGGCTGATGTGATAATTAAGCCACTACTGGGACAGTTAGGACAGCTCATACTGGTATTTGAGTGGTGATGGTGACTGATTTATGACCTTGTCAACAGCCCCAGTGCTGCCCTGAGAACCTGAAGCAGCTCTCAGGGGGAAGGGTACTGTGGTGGTGCAATTCTTACCCCTCCCCGCCCCTCCTTTTGGGCTGCTTGGTGCTAGGTGTGATTCCACCCACATCCCCCCGAGCTATACACCAATCTGTGGAGATAAGGACTGATAACGTTAAGGAGCCTGGCTCCTGCCCCTCCTGATTGCTCGGAAATGGTTAAAATGGCCCATCATCTCCTAAGGGCCTGGCACACCTATGCCTGGGATGTGGTCAAATGGGAACAATAACAGAGTTGCACATTCATCAAATTCTTGTGCAACTGCTGGAAGGCACCAGATGGTATCTGACCAAAGTCAATTATCTTGGGCTGTATAAAGAGTGACCCTAAGTGAGACCCTTTGAGCTCTCCTGGATTGCAGCGGGGCTGTGACCAGCATCTCCCCTGAGCTGGGATGTCTCTCAGGTACCAAACCCTTAAGGTGTCGTCTGCTGCCAGAGCTGACGGAAGGCCAGGGCGAAGTCCACCCGCTCGAGTCTCAATTATCACCCGTCGAGGAATGCCAATGCATTGGGAGTATTTACTCTAAACTTGAGAGGGAAATTTGCTTCTCTTTCACCCGTTCTTTCTCTGCTTATTGGTGTGTGGGTACGTACTTCATTCTACTGGATGCAGATACTTTTGTTTCTGTGCGTGTGTTTGTACGCTTTGTGTTCATTCTACTGGATCCAAATACTTTTGTCTCTCTGTGTGTGTTTGTACGTTTTGTGTATGCGCATGTACATATGTATAAATTAAGGTACCGTTAAGTAAGTTAGTGTGAATCTTGTCATTTTAGAATCTGTGAATAAGTCGCTTTCCTTTCTTTCAGCATTTCTGAATTATTTTGTAATAATAATAAATTGCTGTTAGCTATTAATAAATCTAGATTTCTTACTAAATCATTACCGTGTCAATACTTTCATCCGCGACAGGTACAGGGCTGGAGCTGAAATAAAATCTGTTAAGGGTGGAGCTAGACCTGAAATAACGACTATGGGGCTGGGGCTGAAATAAAGGTTGTAGGGCTAGAGACAAAAGAAACACAGCAGGGCTGGAGCTGAAATACCAACTGTGGGGCTGGAGCTGAAATGATGCAGAGCTGGGGCTGAACTAAAAAACATGGGGCTGGAATTGGAATAAATACTGCAGGCTGAGATCTGAAATAAAAACTGTAGGGCTGGGGCTGGGCTGAAATACAGACCACAGGGCTGGAGTTGGGATAGAAATACTGCCTGTGGGGCTGGAGCTGAAATAAAGACTGTAGGGCCAGGGTTAGAGCTGAAATAAACACTGCCTGGAGCTGAAATAAATAATGTAGGGCTAGATCTGAAACACATAGTGTGGGGCTGGAGCTGACGTGATCCAGAGCTGGAGCAGAAATAAAAAAGCCCTGGAGCTGGAGGGGAAATAAAGACCCTGGGGCAGAGGCTGGGGCTGAAATAAATAATCATACAATCATTTAGGCTGGAAAAGACCTTTAAGATCATTGAGTCCAACCGTTAGCTGAACTCTGCCAAGTCCTCCACTGACCATGTCCCTAAGTGCCACCTCTACACGTCTTTTAAACACCCCCAGGGATGGTGACTCCACCACTTCCCTGGGCAGCCTGTTCCAGGGCTTGTCAACACTTTTGGCGAAGAAATTTTTCCTAATATCCAGTCTAAACGTCCCCTGCTGCAACTTGAGGCCCTTTCCTCTCATCCTGTTGCTTGTTAGTAATGTTGGGCTGGGGCTGAAACGCTGAAGGAATTAATGCCTCAAACATTCATCGACACAAACACCTCAAGGACAAGCTGTGGCCTTTGTGATGAGTCTAAGGAATGTCACCCAAGGAAGCGGAGTGTATGGAAGGATGCACCCCCACTCCCTTGTGGTTGTGTTGACAAACTCCTTAGATAAGCCTCAAAGGGGGGAAACGTGGACTGAGTGAAACCAAATGTTTCTGTGCAGGCCGTGCTAACGGCTTCGCCATTGGAGAGGTGATAAGGATTGATAAGAGGGGAGCATTTCTGCCCCAGAAGCCGGATGACTGCTCAAGGAGCAGGAAGTCAGCAAAAATCTGTGGGAACCTGGGGGAGAAGTGAAGGCGGCTGGGGGAGATCATGCCCCAGGTGGATGAAGGGATTGGTGCGCCCCACTCCCCCTCAATGCATACTCTTGGCAGTGAGTTCGTGGGATACCTGCCTCTCTTGGACTAGTGTGCTCAGCACCTGGTAAAATGAAATTAAAGGTGACAGAAAACTTTGCTGGGTGTACACCCAGCACCCAAGATTACCAGACCTGAGACAACGCTGGAACCTAGGGGTGGTGAACCGGATTTGGCTCTTTTCTTTTCTCCTTTCCTTCTCCTTTCCTTCTCCTTTCCTTCTCCTCTCCTCTCCTCTCCTCTCCTCTCCTCTCCTCTCCTCTCCTCTCCTCTCCTCTCTTTCTTTTCTTTTCTTTTCTTTTCTTTTCTTTTCTTTTCTTTTCTTTTCTTTTCTTTTCTTTTCTTTTCTTTTCTTTTCTTTTCTTTTCTTTTCTTTTCTTTTCTTTTCTTTTCTTTTCTTTTCCCCACATTGCTTATTATCCTTTTCCAAGTTCAAGCTGTTTCTCCCGCAAAGTAAAACATTTTAACTGGTCGTCAGGTGTCGTTTCACGTTACTTTAACGCGAGGGGATCACAGACCCTTCGCGACTCCCTGGGCTCCCAGTGTGGCGCTGGGGCTGGGGCTGAGCCACGGCGCCCGTCAGCGGAGCCGGGACAGCCGGGGCTGCGGCCACGGAGCCGGGAGCTGTAAGGAGCGTCCCGCCGCGGGGGGGTCCCGGGCCGGGACCGCAGCTCCCCGCGGTGCTGGGCCCGGGGAGCCCCCGGGGAGCCCCCGCGGAGCCCGCAGCCGCCCCCCGCCCAGCCCCGCTGCAGCCGGGCCCGGCCCGGGACCCCCCCCCGCGGCCCCGCCGGGCTCCCCGGGGCGGGGAGGGGCGGGACGGGCGGGGCGGCCGCCGTTCCTCCCGCCCGCCCAGGGCTCCCCGCCCGGGAGCGGTTCCGGGTCGCGGAGGCGGGATCTGCGGCGGCACCGGGCACCGGCGGCGACATGGTGGGGCGGGGGACGGCGGCGGGGGGCGCGGGGGGGGGCGCGGTGGGTCCGCGGCGGGCTCTGACCGCGCCTTCCCCCGGCAGCGGTTCCGCTTCTGCGGGGACCTGGACTGCCCCGACTGGGTCCTGGCCGAGATCAGCACCCTGGCCAAAATCGTTAAGTGCCCGCGCCCCCCGCCCCGGCCCCCTGCCCGGCCCCCTGCCCGGCCCTGCCCGCCCCGGCGCGGTGGTCACCCTCCTTGTCCCCCCCCGCAGTCCTCGGTGAAGCTGAAGCTGATCTGCGCCCAGGTGCTGCGGGACCTGCTGGGGGAGGCCATCGAGGTGAGCGGGACCCCCCTCCCCGGGGTCACCGTGGTGGAGGAGAAGTGTTACAACGCTGGAATTGCCTAATTACAAAAAATTGTTGGGCGTTGGAATGGGCTGCCCAGGGCAGGGGGGGAGTCCCCATCCCTGGAGGGGTTGAAGAGTTGGGTTGACCCAGCGCTGAGGGATCTGGTGGAGTTGGGAACGGTCAGGGTGAGGTTCATGGTTGGACTGGAGGAGCTTCAAGGGCTTTTCCAACCCAGATGATTCTGTGATTCTGTGTGGTTCTGTAATAGCACAGACTTTCATATTCTTAATGCAAGCCTCAGGGTAAAGAACGCTACCAGGGTAGCGCTAATATAGATGTTAAGTAGTTTTAATACAAAGGTAAGAATTGTGAGCGTGAATGTTGGTAGCGGATGCATTACGCGGCTGTGCAGTACCTGGTGCTTACCCTGACGGCCCGTGCTCTGCTCTCCGCAGTATGAGAAGATCCTGAAGCTGACCTCCGACGCCAAGTTAGGTGAGCGCTGATGCCCCAGCCCCGCGCAGGGTCCCCCCCAGGGAGCCGTGCTGCGGGGACGGGCAGTGATCTGGCAGGGGACACCTTCCCGAGGCGGCGGAGCTAACGATCCATCCCGCCCGCAGAGTCGGGGGACGTGAAGGCGACCATCGCCGTCCTGGGCTTCATCCTCTCCAGCGCCGCCAAGCACAACGTGGACAGCGAGTCCCTGTCGAGCGAGCTGCAGCAGCTGGGGCTGCCCAAAGGTAGAGGGGACCCTCGGGGTGTCACCACGGGCTGGGCCTGGTGAGGTGTGCCAGGGCTGAGCTGGCAGCCCCCGGCACTGCCCCCTTCACGCCCAGATCCGGTGAGGGATGGCGGCCACGTTGTCCCCATCACCCCCATCCCCAAGAGCCCCTCCAGGTACTTTACCAGGTTTTGGCCACAGCGGGGCTGGCACGAGGGGGTGGTTTTCTTCTCTTGTCTCTCCCCACCGGGGCAGAGCACGCCAGCGGGTTGTGCCGATCCTACGAGGAGAAGCAGAGCTCCCTCCAGGACAGCCTGAGGGCCTGCAGCCTGAGACGTGAGTGCGCGTTGGGAGGTTTGGGGCTCAGGGGTGGGCACCCTGCCCAAACACACCGGGGTGCTGACGCTGCCTGCCCGCTGCAGTGAGCCAGCTGGGCTCGGTGTGCTGGCGGGTGGATTACACCCTCAGCTCCAGCGAGCTGCGGGAGGTCAACGAGCCCCTCGTGCACCTGACCTTCAACGTGCGGGATGGGGAGCACGGAAGGATGGCGGCCGTCCCCATGGCCCTCTCAGCTGACAAGTTCCGGGTGCTGCTGGCAGGTGAGGCCAGAGGAGGGGTGACAGCAGGGACCCCTGGCCCTGGGGGGATGCTGCAGGGGAGGATGCTGGGGGGGGACGCTGGGGATGCTGGAGGGGGGGATGCTGGAGGGAGGATGCTGGGGGGGGGGCGATGCTGGAGGGAGGATCCTGGAGGGAGGATGCTGTGGCACCAGTGTCTTCCCCAGCATCTCCTCCCTCTCTCCTCAGAGCTGAAGCAGGCCCAGGCCCTGATGAACACCCTCCTCTGAGGAGCCGGGAGAAGAGGCGATGGCTGGAGCCAGGACAGGACCCAGTGCTGCCCCAGGGAGCGGGAAAGCCGGGGGCAGCTTTCCCTGCCCTCCTCCCCGTGCCTGCCGGGCCCCCGGCAGCGATCGAGGCTGCCGAGGGCCCGCCCGTGGTGCGGCTGTGCCCCGGGGGAAGCTCCAATAAAGGTCACGGTGGCAAAGCCCAGCCGGGTCCGTCTGTCCCCGCGGTGGAGGCCTGGGCGGGCCCAGGCGCCTTTTGGCGGCGTGGCGGGACTACAACTCCCGGCATGCCCCGCTCGCGGCGCAGCCAATGGGAGGGGCGGGGCGGGGCCTGGGCGGGCCCAGGGGCCTATTGGCAGCGGGGCGGTACTACAACTCCCGGCATGCCCCGCTGGCCGAGCAGCCAATGGGCGGGCCGGGGCGGGGCGTGTGTCCCCGGCAAGGGGCGGCCCGGCAGGGTGGCGGCGGGGCGGCCCGGGATCTCCGGTGCCCCCGGTGTCCCCGGTCCCGTCGCGGCGATGCCCGAGTGCCCGGAGCTGCACCTGGCCGGGCGCTACATCAACGAGGCATGCGGCGGCGTGGTGTTCTCGGGCGGCGTGGAGCGCTCGGCGGTGGGCAGGGGCCCGGAGGTGCCCTTCCGCAGCGAGGCCTACCGCATCTCAGCCGCCTCCCGGGGCAAGGAGCTGCGGCTGACGCTGGCCCCGCTGGGCCCCGGCGCGCCCCAGGACCTCGTCTTTCTCTTCGGCATGTCGGGGTCGTTCCGGCTGTGCCCCGCCGCCCAGCTGCCCCGCCACGCCCACCTCCGCTTCCTCACACGCGAGAGTCCCCCGCGCGCCCTCTGCTTCGTCGACGTCCGCCGCTTCGGCTCGTGGCGGCTGGGGGACGCCTGGCAGCCGGGCCGCGGGCCCTGCGTCCTCACCGAGTACCAGGCCTTCAGGTGAGCGTCCCGCCGCCCCGCCGGCCGCGGCCCGGCCCGAGGGAAGGCCCCTGCTTTGTCTTGGCTGCTTTTACTGCACGGCAGTCCAGCAGCCGTGCCCGGGTGACCCTTGCCTCATGTGCTGTTGCAGGGAGAACGTGCTGAAGAACCTGGATGACAAGGCTTTTGACAAGCCCATCTGCGAGGCCCTCTTAAACCAGAAGTTTTTCAATGGAATTGGGAATTACCTCCGTGCTGAGATCCTGTACAGGTAAGGTGGGTTGAGCACCCATTCACCTGCCATGGAGGTTTGGTCTCCAGGAGTTTGCCAGAGCTTGGCAGCTCCTAGGCTAAACGGCTTGGGCCTCCTCGCCTTGTAGACACGGGCAAGTGCCAGAACAAAGAGTTCAGGCTTGTGTGTAACAGATGGACTCTCTCAGGTTGAAGATCCCTCCCTTTGAAAAGGCTCGGACTGTGCTGGAGGCCCTGAAGGATCAGGAGCAGCAGAGGAGGAAGAAGGTGGGGAATACCTGGTGCTTTTGCAGGCTCAAAAAGGGGCAGGTTTCCAGACAGACACCATAGGGGGTTTATTTGTCCGTGGCCCTGCGGGACATCTCAGCAGCTCCCTGGCGTCCCATGAGCCTCTTGCCTTCCGTGCAGGGAGCTGGACTGAGCTGAGAGGTGTTCCTGAGTCAAGTTTGGGCTCAGCAGCAGTGGAGGTGGTTCAGTTTGCTTCCAGCCCCCCATCTGGGCTCAGCAAGCTGCCCTGCCCTAGCTCTGCTCTGGGCTTAGCTGGGCACGAAGCTCTGGTTCAAGTCTGCTGTTTCGGGCTTGTTCCAGCCCAGGGTTCGGGGCCAGTTTCAGTTCATGTTTGGTTCCTCGCTCTGATGGGGCAGAACATCGTCACAAGGCTTTTGCAGAGCTCGCACAGCCTCTGCCCGCACTGCTGTTGGGAGGTATTTGCGTCTCTTGAGTCTTTCCCAACCCAACAGCAGGCATTTTCCCTTCACAACTATAACGCTTGCTGCGTGGGATCCTTCTCCTCAAGCATTTTACTGTCCTTTGCCATAAACACCTGTGCCCGAGCACATCTGCCCCTCCAGTGGAGCGGCAGTCGGGGTGCAGCGGTTCTGTAACCTCACACGTGCGGTGCTCGTTCATGCGTGGCCGCGCTGATGGGCTGTGACAGCTCCACGGGCACATGCCTGCGTGCTGCACCCACCTTCTGCCCTCAGGGAGTCTCTGGGTGTATTTGGGGAGGGTGAAGAGGAAGGGGCGAGGGAAACGAACACCTTGCAAGCTTAAAATCTTTGGGGAAGGTTGCAGTAGAGCCCACGGTGGATCTCATGGCCCTGGGGGAGAGGAGGTGGCTATTTTAAAGGAGGCTGAAAACAAAACATGCAGCTTGAGGGCTGTTTTTTACAAACTGCTGGTGTTCCTGTGTGCTAGCTCTCTCTCGTCTTTGCGCAGTTCGACAGCGGGGTGAGCTCAGGGCTGGGATGTGGTGGGGAGTGTGGCAGCTCATCCTCAGGAGGGCAAGAGGAGATGGGGAGTCTGGCTGCTGTTGAGGTGGTGCTTTGCCAATTGACAGGGTCAACAGGAAGGACACAGACACCAAGTTAGACTAGCTTATTTTACTTTAGTTTAAAGTGGCAGAAAGAACAAGCAAGGTAACGCACCTGATCATTACCACATAAAGTTAGCTGTAGTGATTAAGACAGACACATCACAGCGAAGGGTCAGAGAACCTCTCCTGGCACTTGGGAAGTCCTGCGCAGTGCGTCCACTCGTAGGTGAGGTCTCCATCTTCGCTGTGAGAGGGTCCTGCTTTTATACAGTTTTAACAAATAAATCATATAAAAAAAGGTGTACGGAACCATCTGGTAGATTGGCTTCACTTCACTCAGGTGCATCCCGGAGCTGGCCAGGATCCCGGGCGTGTCCCAGGAGTTCCTGTCTTCTAGGAAAGAGCTGGCTTAGGGTCCAAAAATATATTTTCTTTATCTGTAGCTTTCAGAGGATATTACCATGGTCATATTTCATGCTGATACGATGCTGGTTGGGAGGTTCACTCAGAAGTCAACTCTGGTTCAAGGCCTATGGTTCAGACTTTGGCTCGAGGCCTGTGGTTCAGGCTTTTCTATGTCAGGAGGAGGGACCCCAGCGACACTGGGGTGGCTGGTAGGTGACTTTGCTCCCCCTCTCCACCCCTGCAGAATCCAGCCCTGACGCTGAGCAAGAAGCTGAAGCTGATGCGGGAGAACCCAGATCTCCTGGAGCTGTGCCACACCGTGCCCATGGAGGTCATCACGGCGGGTGAGGCAACAGGACAGGGACGGGGACAGCTGGGGGTGGCGGGGAGGCCTGGGCTTTGCGTTCCCAGGAGCAGGAGGCTTGGGAGGGCACCCTGACACCACGGTCGCTGCTTCCTCTCTACTTCTGTCCTTTCCCTCTCTCCCTTCCCAGAGAAAAAGCTCTTTGAGCCAGATCATTCAGATAACTACACTGCTTTCAAGAACTGGCTGCAGTGTTACCTGGTGCCTGGCATGAGCACCCTGCGCGACCGCAGCGGCAGGACCGTGTGGTTCCAGGTAGGAGCCTGGGGTCACTGTCTGGGGCTGGGTGGCCACCAGCCACTCCTCCAAGGTGACACCAACCCCTTGTCTGCTTCCCGAGACCCCCCAGCGTTACGCTGCGTCGCTGGGGGTTTCCCTCTCTGACAGACCGCTGTGACTGCTGGACGTGGAGGTGACAGGGACCCTCCGTGCGGTGGCCAGCTGGCCAGGGGATGGCTGGCAGTCTGGAGCAGAGGGGCTGATAGCAGGAACAGGGGACTCGGGTAGTCTGGCAGCCCTGTTTGTCCCTCCTGTGCCCTGTGTCTGGGTGAGGCACCATGGTGGGGTCTTGCAGAAGGACAGGGGCTGACAGGAGAGTCCCTGAGGCACAGGGCAGGCAGAGCAAGCCTGACTCCCCCAGATTCCTGTCACTGTCTTGCTGCGGGGTGAAGAAGGGACACATTCTGCTGGCGCTACCTGCACAATGACTGTGCCCCAGTCAACGCTCTGTCACCTTCCTTGCAGGGAGAGCCTGGCCCCATGGCTCCCAAAGGTGAGTGTCCGCTCCTCCCGGCACGGCCCGCTCTTGCTCCGGGAGGGCAGGAGCCTGGGAAGCCTCGTGCTTGCAAAAGCAGGAGCAAAGCCCCAGTCCCTGGGTGCTGAGGGGCCTGGGACGGTCACTGGAGCTGGGGGATGGAGCCCGCTGTGCCCAAGGCTTCCTACCAGCACAGCCTGCCTGGGCAGAGGTGTTGTGCCTCGCAGGGTGCTTTTTCAGGCCAGCACCCACACCCCCTCCCTCGCCTGCCAGGCTGGGAGCGGAGGCTGTGCTCTCCCCGGGGCTGCGAGCCTGAATCCAGTGATGTTTTGGCAAGGGAGGGAATCTGGTGGGGGAGGAGAGGATCCCCCTCAAGCCACTCCTCCCCCCCAGTGCCAATTTCTCAGTGCTCAGCTCACGCATCGCCTGGATGGCGTCACTGAAAGGTCACTGTGCCGTAGCCCGAGGTGCGGGCACTCTGCCCCATCTCACAGAATCATCAAAGTTGGAAAAGCCCTTGAAGCTTCTCCAGTCCAACCATGAACCTCACCCTGACCGTTCCCAACTCCACCAGATCCCTCAGCGCTGGGTCAACCCGACTCTTCAACCCCTCCAGGGATGGGGACTCCCCCCCTGCCCTGGGCAGCCCATTCCAACGCACAACAGCCCCTTCTGCAAAGAAATCCTTCCTAAGTATAAGGTCTAAACCTTCCCTGGAGCAGCTTGAGGACATTCCTTCTTGTCCTATCACTTGTTACTTGGCTCAAGAGACTCATCCCCCCTCTCTGCACCCTCCTTTCAGGTAGCTGTAGAGGGCCATGAGGTCTCCCCTCAGCCTCCTCCAGACTAAACCCCCCCAGTTCCCTCAGCCGCTCCCCATCAGACCTGTGCTCCAGACCCTGCACCGGCTCCGTTGCCCTTCTCTGGACACGCTCGAGTCATTCAATGGCCTTTTTGGACTGAGGGGCCCAAAGCTGAACCCAGTCATCGAGGTGTGGCCTCCTCACCCCGCCTAACCTGGCACGTCTTTCTCACGCAGGGCAGACGCCCCGCAAGAAGCGCGCTCGGCTGAAGGCAGATCCCGAGGCTTCGACCTCCAAGGTAAGAAGCTTTGGGGCTGTGGCTCCTGCGGGGTCTGGAGGCTGTGTCCTGTTCCCTGTGCCTTGCTCAGGCTGCTCCCGAAGTTACAGTGACGCTCCTGCCTGGAGTTTCTCGGCATCTGCTGGTCCAAGCACGCTTGGTGCTGTTAAGCTCTGACTGATGTCCACCCAGGTCAGCATGCGTGCCTCAAAACGGCGCCCCAGGGCTGCAGCAAAACCCCCGAAGGCTGAGGAGGAGGAGGCTGACAGGCCGAGGAAGGGACGTGCTCGCAGGAGGAGGAACGCGACCGCTGCTCCGGCCTTGTCCGAGCCGGAGGCACCGCTCAAAGCCCAAGGAAGCCGCCGGACGTCTGCGCGCAGGGGCAGAGGTGAGGCTGGTAGTCCCTGCGGCTATCAAAAGCCCAGGCGGGGGCTCCCTCGTGCCAAGGGGACTGAGGGGGTGCCAAAAGGCAGGAGAGGAGCCAGCGGGGCTTCAACGGGGCTGAACCAGGCACCCCCCCACCCTCTGACTTCTCTCCATCTGTCAGGTGCAGCCCCTGCCGTGTGAGTGTCGCCCCCTGCCCTCCTCCCAACAGGCTGCAGGGCTGGGAACCCCGTGGCCTGGGTTGGTGCTGGGGAGAAGGGGGGCTGCTCTCTACCTGTGCTCACACCCGCTCGCTACCGCTGCATCCTGCCCGCCCTGCTGTCCCCAGGCATTTGAGGGGGATAAGGGCCACGGACCACACATTGTGTTGGACTCTGACCTTTCCTCTGCCTAAAAGTGGATTCCCTCTTCCTTCCCCTCTTCCCTTTCTGGATCACTGCTGCCTGGATCACTGTTTTTAGCTGACTAATAAAGTATTTTGTGTAGAAATCACCGTGCACACCTTTTTGTGCTAAGGATAACCCCTCTGTGCCCAGCCTCTTCCCCAGGTGGGCTGGAGCAGGCTTCCCCTCCCTCACCGCCCCCAAATAAAGGTAAGTTCTGCCTCCCCAGGCCCATGAGTGAGATCCTGCTGAGGGAGCAGCAGCTACACCAAAGCCCCTGGTGGGAGGCAGATCAGTGGTGTTATCTGGCAATAAGAAAACAGGTTGGAGCTTGTTTTCACGTAATTCTCGTTTACTTGTGTTCCCCTTCTGCAAGAGCAGTGCAAGAGGCAGGCGAAGGGAGAGGGGAGTGACTGTAGTGTGTCTACACTCGTTGCTAGGGTCTGGATGAGACACAGGAGCCACGGTGGAAAGCTGCTGCTCCCCAAACCCCCCGGCGCTGGAGCAGAGCTCACGTGGGGCCAGCCAGCCTGTCCCACAACCTTCCCCACGCTTCAGCTAGCTAGGAACTCACCGGGCCCTCCTGCCCTGGCCAGGCAGGGGGAACTCTGCTCCTTTCCTGAAGAATGTGGTTTTTTTCAAGTGCCGCTCTGATGGCTGGGTGGGGGGAAAAGGGGGAGACTGCCCTTCCCTGGAACCGCCGTGTCCTTGCACAGCTCTGGGGACGGGGGAAGCCTCAGGCTGCGATTTGAGCTCACGGTATTGGGTCCAGGTTGCTGCGGCATCAGCAACGGCAGCGGACGGTGTCACTGCCTCAAGACCAAGAGGACGGAGAGCACGCGGAAGGGCGTGAAGGAAAGCCTCAGGCCCCGCTGCTCCAGCGGCAGGCGGCCCTGGGCAGCCGGCCGCTCCAGGAGGTCGCAGCTGGGGAAGAAAGCAGCAGCTGAGGCCGAAGCGGCCGATCTCCGGCCCCACGGATGCCCACAGCCCTCCAGCGTGGACTTACAGCATCGCCTCCTGAACGGGGAGGGAGGTCTGGAGCCAGGCGACAAGCGTGCTGCCGTGCGCCTCGTACAGCCGAACCACCACGGCTTCAGGTCTGTCCTCGGCCTTTGGGGAATGGGATTTCAGGCAAGAGACAGGCACATCCTATCCTACACCTCGGGGTACGGCCTGACCCGAGCGACCGCAGCCGAGCGGCTCTGTCGGGGTGCACACGAGTTCCCGCCCTGCCGCGGTGCAGCGCTGACGACCAGGGCCGCAGCACCCACGTAGGGATGCGGATACGACCACGATCCCTTGTCCTCGCCTAGCAGGATGTGCACACCAGAGGGATGGCGGTTGCGCTGAGCTGAGCCTACCCTCCCTACTTCTGCCCCGGGGACTTGCCTGCTTGACAGTCTCCAGCACGACCGCAGGGGAGCTGACGGAGAACGCGCTCCAGGCCGGGCACTGCGCAGAGCTGGCTGGGACCGCATGGAGGGGGAAATTCAAGTTGTAGGCATGCTGGATCACACTGGCATCCTGGAAAGAACCTGCAACACGAGAACCTCTAGCCAGCCTCTACCCATGCACAGCCAGAGGCGTGCTCACCCCAAGGCTCACTGGAGCGTCCTCCGCCCTCTGTGTCCCCACAGGGCCCAGCTCTGCCCCCCACTCACCCAGGTGAGGCATCACGGCGTAGGTGAACTGGTGGTGCGTGATGTCTGCCGTGGCATCAGGGGACTTGGGTGCTCTCAGCCTAAGGCAACACAAGGTAGGTGAGACTGGCAGCACCCTCTGTCACCCAGTGCAGGACTGGAGGAGCACTGTGACAAGACAGCTGCCACCTCCTGCTACCTTGAGGCTGGGACCTGAGGTGGAAGCCAACATGCTGCTGGTTTCTGGCAACAGCAGAGCCCCAGAAGCAAAAAAAAATTTGAAGGTGTTTTCCTGTGAAACTTGTGGCTGATGGAGTCAAACTGAAATGGCTGAGTTTCTCTTAGCTTTAAAGGTATGCATCCATAACATTGCTGTTCCTTCTCTCTCCTACCCTCCTGGGGTATGTTTTGGCCAGCAACAGAAAAATTACTTAGTGCAAATGTAGATCTGATCTCTCCTGAATTATCTATGAGCATAACTCATAGGAATTACACTATTTTAGTCAACTGTAATTAAGTCAGCCAAAAATTCTCAGACGACAGTCAGCCACTGAGACTAATACCAGACTATTTCCTTATTAACTAGGATCATTTAGGACCAGGCATTGCCTTGACTTCCAAGAGACACCTCAGAAGGCGAAGTGACTGCTGCAGCTCCACGCTCGCCCCTGCCCTAACTCACAGCGAGAGGCTGAGGACGTTCCCGTGGGCTGACGCCCCGTATTTGCAGTCGTTCAGCAGTGCCACCCCAAAGCCGTGCTCGGAGAGATCCAGCCACTTGTGAGCCCACACCTGCAGGAGGTACCGAGGGACGTATTCACCACACAGAGCTACTGCCTGGCAGCAAAAGCAGCCCCTGCACAGGAGGAGCAGCTGGGCCCCGGGACCAGGCTGCCTTTCCTCTCACCTCAAATCGAGCCCAGTCCCAGGACGTGTTCCAGTGCGTTGGCCGCTGCAGGTGTCCAAACTGGATCTCGTAGGTGGCGTTTGTGCTCCGGACCTGCACAGGGAACTCCACCTTCAGGAACTTGTGAGCCTCCTTCCACTCAACCTAAATGCAGAAGGACATCACCATGGGGGGCTGCACTTATCCTTCCCCGGTGCGCAGCAGCCAGCTCGCGCCCAGGCCAGAGCAGGTACAATAAAACTGCACTAGAGTCTGAACACAGATGAACTGGGTGGGTTTCTCTTCCACCCTTGTCCCTCAGGATGCCCACCCTCAGGCTGCCTTCCCCTAAGGCAGAGGACAGGCAGCGGGGGGCTCCAGGGAAGGAAGCAGGAGGGGGCACATAATTCAGAAACGAGGTTCAGCTCCCCAGGGCCCTGCCTGCACAGCACAGATGTTCGCATTGCGTGGCAGCCGCTGGCCAAACCTGGGTCAGGAAGCGGAGGTACGGGCACGTGGCATCCAGGATGATCTCCTGGGTTAAGGTGCTGCTTTCCCCGATCTGCAGAGAGAAGCTTGCGCTTCCCCGCAGGCCCCCAGCCAGGGTGATTTCCAGAGGCTTCAGCAGCGTTGTTACTGGCTTCCTAGAGAAAGGGATCAAGGCAGAACTGGTCTCAGCCTAGTAGATCCTGGTTCCCAAATCCCAACCCAGCCTCCCACACAGCAGGCACTCATTTCTCCAAAGCAAACGCTCTGTTGCAGCTTTTTGTTACAGCTGGGACTGGCAGGGAGGCACAAACCTCAGAGCAAAGTCAAAATCCAAGTGCTGCATGCACTGCTCCTCTACCTGGTTTCCAGGTGATAATCCATCACATCCCAGGCATCCCAGTACAGGGGAACATCATCAAAGAGCGCAAACTGGTTGGCACAGCAGGCATCTGGGACTGACTCTCTGGAACAGAGTGGAACAGAGAAACAGCAGCATAAGAAGAACCAGCAGTGGAGAAGGGCGTACAGTGAGAGGTTTGAGGAGCCCGGTTCCAGTGACTGGGTGACAGCCATACCTCTCGGAGTCCACCAGCTGAAGCGAGGTCAGGCGCCCCATCATGTCCAGGCAGACTGCAATCACCCCGTTCTCCATGGCAATGGAGCCGTCCTCCTTGGGGAAAAGACAGAAACAGATTTCACAGACCCACACCTGTGGGAGTGGAGTGCTCCGGTTGCAGATCTAGTGTGCAGCCTTGCTGCGTGCTGGATTCTGTAGATTTTTTCCCAATCAACCTTTGATGCAGGGTACACCGATCCGAGGACAACTGCCGTTGTGCTTACCTGCCTCCTCACTGTTACAGGCTGAGGGGGCAGCAATGGCTCCCTCACTACAGCGTAGCCCATGCTGGGGACTGTCACCAGAGCTGGAAAGCAAAGAGGTTCTGTTCCAACATCTGCCCCAGACCTAACCCTGAGTCACACTGTGTTGCTCTCACGTCAGACCTACCATCTCTTTCAAACTCTCCTCTTCCTCAGCCATAATTCAGGGACAACTTGAAGTGGGATAAAGTCCCAAGGAGTGATTTGACAAGTCAGTAAACCCTCCCCAGGGCAGAGAGAGGCAGAGTATTTCTTTGTTAGTTGTCTCTGCCCCTGTAAGAAATTCTGATACGTGAGTTACCCCCAAGTTAGACATACCTAAAGTCTCTGTTCCGGCTGGCCCAGTCCTGGAGATCACCTCGGTCCGTTCCCAAGGCAAAGTGTTCAACACGAGGGTGCTGTCGGTGCTCCCTGCCTTGGGCTGCAGCAGTTCCCTGCATAAGGACTGCACAGCTTCCTCCTGCAGCCGAGCGCCAGCCCTGCGGATCTCTGAGCAACAAAAAGGCCTCAGCTGGATCCAGCCAGGCTGTTTCTCACATCTGAGAGAGTTTCTGGCACTCCCATGCGATGTACACACACTTTAGCTACTTCCAAGCTACAATTACTCATTAATATTAATTATTATTATCTATTAGTAAGTAATTAAAGTTTTATAATTATTGTTAACTTTGTTATTACAAGATTACAATGAGCTATGCCAGCTCAACTGAAAAACTGCGGTGCTATAGTAAAGCTACTGCAAGTGCCTGTGGGCAGGCAGGAGCAAACCTTTGCTGGGGTCTATGCTGGCATGCCAGCTGCAAGCAGAGAAGTCAGTAACTTGGGATGGTTTTTAATCCCTTGGCTCCTCTGCTAATTCCCTGTTGAGTGAGCACTGTTACAGACACATGCCTGCACAGGTTCGACCCACAGCACCTGGCAGCCCAGGACTGAAACCTCTGCAGCCCCACCAAGCAGGTCCCAGAGTGCTCCAAAGGGTGAGTGCCCTCCCAGCCAAACGTCCTGCTCACCTGCGTAGTATTGCAGGGCGTCCTCAACCACCAGCTGGATACAGCTGCCTGGCAAAACATCATGGAATTGGTTGAGCAGCAATAACCTGAAACAGAACAGAAACCAGGTGAGAGCACTGGACTTGTTCTGGCTTACCGAGCCCTGTCTGCAAGATGGACAAACTTAGTAACTGTTCCTTATCCTCCCGTTGGCAAACACTGAGAGAAAAGGCTTTTTTCTTCCATAGCATCCTTTAAATCCCTTTATGTTAGGACTTGTCAACTGTCATCTTAGTAAACCATAACCGTGGGGAGTAAGAGCTGGGTTTTTTTGTCCCTTGGGGCTACCAGATAAATTGTTGCACAAGTTCAGACAAGGCAAAACTGGCGAGGAATAAGCTTAGGTCAGAAACAAAGCTTCCAGCCAGCAGAGCAGTGAGGCTTTGGAGCTGTCTTCTAACAGGAGAATCAGGCAAAGCACTGAAACGCTTTCCAGGTGGAGGCCTGATCAGTTTATGGAAGGGGTTGTGCACACACACCCCTGCAGTACTACATCTGCAAAGGTCCCTACACCCTAACCACGCACCGCTCTCCCGCTCACTCGAGGCAGTTCAGATGCAGACAGGCTGTGGCCAGTCACCCTTCTGGCTCCAGCTGAACGGGGCTGAGAGATCAGTGACCATCTCCCACCATCAGCCCACTGAGCCGCCCAGTAACTGCCCACACCAGCGTGGTCCAACTGGTCCAGGCTAATTTTGGTGCACTGACAGCAAGGATTTCTACCCAGAGTCAGGCAGGGACAAAGAGCTGTAGGGGATGGGCAGTGGTACCCCAAGAGCAGCCAGCTCTCACGTTGAAGTCCCCAGCCTCACCACATCCTCCCCTGATACCATCAGTGCTGCTGTACCTCACCTCCAGAGCCGTTGCAGCTGGCTGGCAGGATACTGGAACGTGCCGCCCCGCGCCACAGCCAAGGTGCTGAGTACTTCGACGTCATGGAGTATTCGCTCGCACTCCCGATTCCCTTTCTTTATCTGGTGTCAAAACAGGGAGAGAACGAAGATGCTTAGGAAATTGGTAGCTAAGAGTGGATCTCTCACACGAGCAGCAAAAGCCCAGCTCCAGTGCAGGAAGCTTGTTATTTGTAGGTGTCATAATTTTGCCATTACCAGTGAGTTATTATTTGCCACATTTCAAACTGAATCTCCTAGCACAGGACAGAACTTCCCCTGTCTCTGTTCTCACCTTCCTCCCCTTCTTCTGATTCCTCACCCAAGCTCTGCAACTATCTGCTAAACTGAAGGACGTGGCAGCCGTTGACTAAGGGGGCCCTGCTGTGTCAGGCTTCCTTCTCACCCCCTGAAGAAAGTCTGACAATAAATCTGCCTTTTGGAGTCCTGGCTACAAGGTGGCTCCCACTGTTGGGACCTAAAGGGCCCTGCCCGAAGCCTGGAGCCACCTGGGCAGTAGTGAAGAGAACTGAGAATGGCCACCTTTGCTGGGGGGAAGGGAGACCGTGGCCCCAGCCCGTGTGCAGTCACCTGGGCCTGGGTGGTGTATGTGCCGTTGTGCAGCTCGAGGAAGAGCTCTCCCACCCAGGTGCACAGCTGCGATGACTCCTTCTCCAGGGCAGAAAAGAGTCGGTCGGGAGTGGAGATCTGAACCCTGTGGGAGAGACACATAAACAGGGGAGAAACCTGTGTCACGGCTAACAGGGCATCCCAGCCAGGAAGGTGACAGCCTCGGAGCCAAGGCTTCAGAAACCCCAACTCAACCACACACTGTTCCCCTCAACCTCCTCCTACCCCTCTGCCACTCCACGCTGCTCTTGCTGCCTGCCACAGAGACCTGCACAGTCCCCAGGCAGGGACTGATTGCCCGGCACCACTGCTGGGCTGGTCACTCACCCCACGGCTCAGCTGAGGGCTCGCAAGCAGTCCAGGGCCGTCCCATGTACCTGTTCTTACAGCCCTTGATGATGGGGAGACTCTGTCTCCCTAACAATCCTTCCTAGCCCTCTGCTTGCCCTGCTTGCTCCCTGCCCTCCTCTGCACACCGTTTCTTTTCAGAGAATCACAGGATGGTTTAGGTTGGAAGGGACCTTGAAAATCTTCCAGTTCCACCCCCCTGCCATGGGCAGGGACACCTTCCACTAGCCCAGGTTGCCCAAAGCCCCGTCCATGCCCCAGGGGGCACCCACAGCTCCTCTGGGCATCCTGTGCCAGTGTCTCACCACCCTCACAGTAAAGAATTTCTTCCTTATATCTAATCTAAATCAACCCTCTGTCAGTTTAAAACCATTACCCCTCGTCCTATCCCTACACTCCCCGATCAAGAGTCCCTCCCCAGCTTTCCTGTAGCCCCTTTAAGTACTGGAAGGCCACTAGAAGGTCTCCCTGGAGCCTTCTCTTCTCCAGCTGAACACCCCCAACTCTCTCAGCCTGTCCCCATAAGGGAGGTGCTCCAGCCCCCTGAGCATCTTCGTGGCCTCCTCTGGACCCACAAGCAGGTCCATGTTCTTATTTGGTGCCCCCAGAGCTGGACCCAGCACTCCAGGGGGGTCTCATGAGGGCGGAGTAGAGGGGGAGAATCCCCTCCCTGTACCTGCTGGCCACACTTCTCTGGATGCAGCCCAGGGTACTGTTGGCTTTCTGGGCTGTGAGCGCACGTTGCTGGCTCATGGTCAGTTTTCCACCGACTAACCCCCCCAAGTCCTTCTCCTTGGGGCTGCTCTCAATCTACTCATGGCCCAGCCTGGATTTGTGCTTGGGGTTGCCCCGACCCATGGGCAGGACCTTGCCCTTGGCCTTGCTGAACTCCATGAGGTTTGCACGTCCCACCTCTCCAGCCTGTCCAGGTCCCTCTGGATGGATCCCTTCCCTCCAGCGTGTGACCGCACCACACAGCTCGGTGTCGTTGTTGAACTTGCTGAGGGTGCACTCGATCCCACTGTCCATGTCACCACAAAGGTGTTAAAGAGCACCCGCCCCGGTACTAATCCCTGAGGACGTCACTTGGCACTGCTGAAAGCTAGGCCTGGCTCAAAACAAGTGCTCCTGCAAGGAAAGAGGAAAGGAGCTCTCCTCTCACCTTGGCAGCCCGTCTGTGTCAGTCATTCTCTTCATCCTGTCCAGCATTTTCTGTGTGGGGCCCCCTCCTCCATCTCCAAAGCCAAAGAGGAAAGCGCTGTGGTTCACACGTCCTTTGTCCTTGTTGTTCTTCACTGTTTTCAGCATCTAGAGGGATTTTTGGACAGCTTCAATCCCCTGGCGTCCAGCCCCAGCTCCCACAGCTCCACAGAAGAAAGCCAGGTCAGTCTTTAGGGTGCAAAGCCCAGTCCTGCCCCTCTTCCACAGCCCAAACTACCAAAATCAGGCACGGACACATCTCAGAGGCAGGCAGTTGACTGCCAGGCACCCAAACAGCCTTCGTCCAGCAATGCTGCCAGCTCCCTTCCCAGGCAGGGCCCTCTCCTAGGAGCCTCAGGTCTGGCCCCAAGGGGCTGGCACTGCACTTCACGTGTGGGACTGGCAACCTCACTCACCTCTTCCACTCGCCCGTGCATCCCATAGGAGTCACCAGGGGGGAAATGGGTCAGCACTCGGGAACCATCAATGCCTTCCCAGAAAAAGGTGTGATGCTGGAAGGGAGCCAAAGGAAATCGTGGTGTCTCGTACAGCCCCCCTACCACACAGTGCCAAAATGCTAAAACACAGCCCCATTGTTTCCAGGAATTCCCAAAAGGAAATCTCTGGTCATGCCCTTAGCTCAGTGTTTCAAGGCTCCCAAACTCATGTCCCACACAAATGTGTGCATGGAGGGCACACTTCAACCACATCAGCACAAAACTCATGCAGTAAAAGCCCAAGCTTCCTCACAAGCCCTGTCAAACACACAAAGCCCAGCACCTCTGTCACCAGGGAAGTGCACAGGGGACAGGCACTTCAGAGCCCCTTGAGGATTCAAACTGGGCCTTCACTTTCTCTCCACAGGGTTGCAGGATGCCCTGACGGATCAGTGCAAGGAGAAGTTGCACAAGGATGGGGAATGCCACAAGGGCAGGAGGCAGCAGAGGAGAGGCTGGGTTTGATGTCTGTTAGACCTGCACGCAAGTCACAGCTTCTCATCTGGAAGCAGAAGGAATCTGTAGGCCAGGGGCCCAGCTGGGATCTCTAACCATGTCCTTCCTCTCCCCCAAAGCCTGACAGGACATCGCTACCACCACAAACTGGCGGATTCTGGAAGAAAAGCCTGTGTCAGCTGAACTGAAGGACTGGCTCGACCTGTGGAACCAACAGGTCCAGCCCTGCAGACAGACTCCAGCAACCACAAGTCCATCCCCTGGGAAGAAGGGAAGCACAGCTCACCGGGAAGGTGTTCACCAGGTTCCAGCTGAGCTTCTGCGTGAGGAACCGCCCGATCCCACAGCCACGCATCAGCTGGGGCAGCTGGGCTGAGTATCCAAATGTATCCGGCAGCCAGAACTGGGAGCAGAGGTGACAGCAGCAGAGGGAGAGAGACACATGTGAGTCACACCAGCCACAAGTCACAGCCTGAGCTCGTGGAGGGTTTCTTGGTAGTCAGGCTCTCAGTCTTTCTTGCAGAGAGGACAGAAGATGTGCTAGACAAGGAGCAATTCTAGAGACCTGCCAGGAACCTACAAAGCAATATTACCAAGGCCCGGGGCTGTGCTACGATACATGGGGGAGTAGATATTTACTCATCGTGGCTTTAGCTACAAAAAGGCCAACATGAGGCACCTGAACACTGTATCTGGAGAACCTGAGGGAAACCCTCACGCGTAGCAAGAGGTGGAAGGAGTTGGTGTGCAAGGAAGGTGTGCTGGAAAAGAGAAAGTACCTCCGAGCAGATCCGTCCAAACTGCTCCTGGAAGAACCGCTGTCCCTGGAGGAACTGCCGCACCATGGACTCCCCGCTGGGCAGGTTCCCGTCCTGGGGGGAAAGGGAACAACAGGAAGTCTTGTGAGCACCCCATTCCCACCCGCTGTCATCCTGACCTGGCAGACCACGGGGAAGATCTAAGCAGAGCTTGGCAGAGGGTGAAAGGCAGAACAGGGCTCAGGCAGTCCAGAGCAAGGCTCCTTTCTCAGGGAATGAAATGATTTAGGAGAGGGATGGTAGTTTTGCCAGGCTAGACACTGCAGGCAGCTGCTGTTTTCCGGGCCCTGCGACCATCACCAACCAGACAGGCTCAGCAAAGGCTCTGCTCTCCCCCTCCAGTACCAGGACTGGTCCCAGAAGGATGGTGCAGGGAGGGTGTGGCGAGCCAGGCTCACCACGCTTCTCACCATTTCCACCCAGGTGCCTCCAACAGGAAGGAACTGCCCCTTCGCCACGAAGTCCTGAATCTGTGCGTAGAGCCCGGGGTACCAGCTCCGCACCCACTCGAACTGCTGCGCCTGCCAGAGCACAGAGACCAGCCTCAGCTCCCACCCTATCGCACCACACTGATGTCCCTCCTCTCTGCAACTGTCCAGGACACTCCTGGTCACCCCCCGCCCCATCTCGTTTTGAGTCATGCTGGAGAAGCAACATGCCACGAGCAGAAAGAGAGGTCCCCAGAGGGAGCTCACTCACCTGGGAGCAGGCAAAGGTGAGCTCTGGATTGCACTCCATCAGACGGACCACCGTGACCCAGCTCCGAGCGCACTTACGGATGGTCTCCTCGTAGGGCCACAGCCAGGCTGCGGGGACAGGCACGGCCCCACCGCGGTTATTACTCAGCACAAGCTCTTTTGGGAATGGGGCTGTGCTGCCTTTCACAGATCAGTCGGGGAAAATGCTAGTGCAAAATGCTGTCTTTTGGCTAAGTACCCGACAGCAACATAGCCTGGAGCCTCCAGCTCCTGCTTCTCCCACTGCCTTTCTGTTGAGACTGACAGTCTTCCAGGGACTGGAAATTGAGGGGTGAAGTCCAACAGGTGGAAGACAGTGGTCTGTAATTCATCCCTCATTGCCAGCCCCATCAGTGCTCCAAACGGCACAGTCAGCCACACGTTCCCCTGCCTCGGTGACAGACCAGCTGTATGGCAGCACAGAGGTCCCTTTCCCTTCCCTTGGGGGACAGTACCCAGTGCCTGGAGCCCCAGGGCAGCCAGCTCTCCCCTTGGGCAGCACACCCTGGCCTCCAGGTCAGCAAAGAGGGAGTGCTGTGCTGCTCTCACCAGAGTCAATGTGGCAGTGACCCACGGCATGGATGGTGTGCTGGCTCTCGCCGTTCCTCTGGCTGAAGATGGCTGCAGCCAGGTCACGGGCAGCAGGGAAGGTGGAGGGGTCCGTAACGTCACACATGTTGACCATCTGGTTGGCAGTGTACAGTGCCTGGAAACTCCTCTGGTTTTCCTCCCCAAGGAGCTGGGATTGGGAGTGATAACAGCTTGGCTCTGAGCTCAGCACATCCTCTGGCACACAGCAGTTCTCTGCACCAGCTTGATGCCACCTGCCTCAGGGAGAACCTGCTACCTCCTTCCAACATCTGACTCTGCCAGCAGTGCCAAGTAAACACCGTGTCCCTGCTTCACAGACACAACCTTAAGTCTTTGCTCATGTGCTTTCTAAATCCAGGTTACATACACACCCATTCTGGGGGGCTCTGGTCTAACGGATCCTGCCTTGGATCAGAAAGTGGATGAAAAAAAACACCTGTGGCTCCTCTCTGTTCAGTTTTCTCCTACTCTAGGAGAAATTGTGCTAAAGCAGCAGCAGCAAACATTTGCTCCTCCAGGGCCTCCTGGTGTGAGGAGACAAATTGTGGAATGGCAGGAGAAGGAGATAAAATGAAGTTGTGGAAGGAGGTGGAAAGGGTGAGAGAAGGGAAGAGCAGGAGCTCACAGACCTGGGCCATGTCCAGCAGTATTTCCAGATCCATCAGCAGTTCGTAGACGTCTCTGTTGAAGACGACCAGCTCAGCCTTGCTCAGGGTGAACCTCCTGTCAGGGTCTGGAGGGGCGATCATACTGCCCTTGCCAGCCCCAAAGAGACCGTTGCAGGCCAGCTCCACGTACAGCGTCAGACTGTGAAGACCAAAAGGAAACCATCGGGGAGCAGATCACAAGCAGTCAGCCAGGAAAGTGCTTGATTCAGGCAGGACTGGCCCCACCTGAACGACAGACAGAGCCCCTGCACGCCGGATACTTCTCAGAGCACCAGGACTCACAAGGATCTCACCTTGCCCGGCCTAGGCTGACTACCCACCTGTGGGGCTCCAGCTCTTTCATGCTGCACGTCAGGATGTAGCTGGTCTTCTCACCTTCCTTAGTCAAACCCTGCAGGGGAAGATGGCACATTTAACACGCGTTTTCTTCGCAGGTCCCTGACAGAGGGCTGGACGGGGAGGACAAGACACATCCAGCTGGATGGCGGGGCCTGGTCCCACGTCTGGTGGGACAATGCTTCCCACAAGAACAACCGGCATGGAAACTGCTGCTGTCCCAGCAGTAACACAAATGCTGCAGACACCACCACAGAGCAGGGCAGGGCTGCAAAAGGCCACCTGAGCCATTCCAGCACCCTAAAGCAGGATTGAAGTTGACATATGTGACCAGAGTCTGTCCCACTGTTCTCGATGGCAGTGGAGATTCACATCTCAGGCCCAATGCTTGTCTACCTTTCCTCCAAGACAGATTTGCTAAAGTCTAAGCAAGGGATTTTTAGCTGTTACTGGTTTGCAGACCAGAATTTTAATTCCTGGCGGGGGCAACCCCTAGAAAACACTCAAAACCTACCACCAGCAGACCTGCCTTTCTGGGCCTAACTTTGGAAATAGCCCACAGACCCTCTGCGGTCTGACAGCACAGCATGCAAACCACGAGAGTAGTCCTCTCTCCCACCCCACGCATCAGACTCTGCACAAACACTGCCCTTCCCTGCACGGCAGCTCTTCCCGTATTTAAAGACAGCTCTCCTATTGCCTCAGAGATTGCCACTTGAGGCTAAACAACTCTACAACTACATATCCTCCTTCTGTTTTTCTGCGTGACCACTCTGTCTAGACCTCCAATTGTTCTTGGTTCTTTCCTGTTGGTCTACGTGTTATTTTACACCCCCCAACACAGGTAGGCATTTCTCTGAAGAGCAAATAACAGATGGGAGGGAGGGTTCTTCTACCGCCCCAGTGCAGAGGGCTAAGGCAGATAACCACTCTGTATGTAGCAGAGCACCTGGCAGAGCTGGCACACCCCTGATCCATGCCTCCTTACCTGGACAGGCTGGGCGTCTCGCCACACCATGCCCTCCCCATCGCTCTCCCAGACGAAGTGCACTTCCCGCCCTGCCCATGCTGGGGGGATGCTCAGCTCCACCTTAAACCAGCACGTCTCCCACCTGGAAGAGAGCAGGTAGCACCTCAGCCCACGGGGAGACCTTCTCCCAAGGGAAACCACACTTCCCCAGAGCCTCCATGGAAAAAGCAGAATGGGGACAGCACTCAAGTTTGATGGGATTCAATTGTAACGATGCTACCTGTCCGTACAGACCTGCTTTACCCTGTGCCCCCAGACACGGCGTAGTCGGGAGGTGGCTCCCTGTGCGGCTGGCTGTGACACACCTTCAGTTTAAGCAGCACACAGTGCCTGCACGTGCCAGCCTTGTTCTGGGCCTTTTAAATGCACTGGGCTTTCCCTTCGCCGGGAGCTGCTGACCTGACCTGTCGGTCTTTCACCAAGCGAAACTTGTAACTCATGGCACCCACTATTGTCAGTTGTTGTTGAGGATTAGGGATTTGACAGTGAGTTAAAAGCCAAGCTGAGCGGGGTGATGCGCTCTTTCAAGCTGATGGGGACTGGAAAACTGTTCCTCTAGCACCCACAGCCACCCCAAAGACAGTGAAACCAGGGGGTACTAGGAATTGAATTATGCCTGGGACAGGGCCCGACCTGTGACCCTTCTAATCGTGCCCTTAACTCCCAGGGCAGGCTAGTGCCCAGGCTGCAAGGAGGCACGGCAGCCCCAGCGGGCGAGGAAGCTCAGAAGGCAGCACACAAACCCTGTGGTGCTGGCCCAGTCCAGTCTCTTCTGGGACCCCAGAGAAACAGAAAGTAGCATCGTGTCTCTGACCACTGCTGGGAAAAAAGGCCAATCTTCTCCCAGCCCTGACAAAGCGCACAGGCAGAAGCATCAGGGTCATAACCATGAACACAAACTCTCAGCACAAGGGATCAATGAATCCAGCTCTACATTCTCCTTGGAAACGAGACACATCTCGGTCTGTTTCTTCATGAAATCTCCCTAAGGGCTTCTAGGCAGACACCTTCTACCTAAAGCACACAACAGGGAAGAGGATTATCATCTCATTTCTTCACCACTGAGAGCTTGTGAGGCTTCACACACACACACGTAACTTTGAGACGCAAGCTCCAGCCCCGCTGCAGTCACGGCACCACAGGAATCTGGTACTCACGTGGGCCCAAAGGAGTCTCCCACTTTAGCTGGTCTGAATTCCTGCCCGACGGCCTCATCGTAGGGGATGCGCCGCGGAGTCTGGAAGCAGGAGAGCGATACCGGTGGACAGCGATCCCCAAAAAGCCTGCGGTCAGAGGTGGCCAGGACACGATTAATAAGGCCAGCCCTGCGGAGAGCAGCCCGGGGAATGGGGATAGGGAGCACCCTGCTTCCCCAGCATGGCTGTACCATCCAGCTATCACTTAATACCCTCAGAGTATTAACTGAACAACAGAGTAATAATTTGGCACGTTGAAGGGGCCTGTCGGAGCTGGGCCACCAGTAGCATTGCCCAGCAGGCAGCCCCACTGAGGAGGGCTGGGGGGCAAAGATCAGGGTGCCAGCGGCACCTAGAGCTCCAGGCTGGCCAGGGGGTGTGTGTGTGTGGCTTTGTTCACTGAGCCCCACCGAGCCCCTGCAGCACTGTCTGGCAGCAGTCCGAGGGGAGCAGAGTCCCCTAAGGGACTGGAGACGGAGTTGAGGGACACACAGACAGACAGACACGCGCACAGACAGACAGAGACACACAGAATCAGAAAATCATCAAAGTTGGAAAAGCCCTTGAAGATCCTCCAGTCCAACCATGAACCTCACACCGACTGTTCTCAACTCCACCAGATCCCTCAGCGCTGGGTCAACCCGACTCTTCAACCCCTCCAGGGATGGGGACTCCCCCCCTGCCCTGGGCAGCCCATTCCAACGCCCAACAACCCCTTCTGCAAAGAAATACTTCCTAAGAGCCAGTCTGACCCTGCCCTGCCGCAGCTTGAGGCCATTCCCTCTTGTCCTGGTGCTTGTTCCTTGGCTCAAGAGACTCATCCCCCCTCTCTGCACCCTCCTTTCAGGGAGTTGGAGAGGGCCATGAGGTCTCCCCTCAGCCTCCTCTTCTCCAGACTAAACCCCCCCAGTTCCCTCAGCCGCTCCCCATCAGACCTGTGCTCCAGACCCTGCACCAGCTCCGTTGCCCTTCTCTGGACACGCTCGAGTCATTCAATGGCCTTTTTGGAGTGAGGGGCCCAAAACTGAACCCACTCATCGAGGTGTGGCCTCACCAGTGCTGAGCACAGGGGTAAGATCCCTTCCCTGTCCCTGCTGGCCACACTAGTTCTGACTTGCTGAAAACCTGGCAAATACCCAATCTGCTCGTTGTGAACCTGGGCGGGCATCTTCAGAACTATGTCAGGTTTCCTCTTTACAAGGGATGGTCCAGCACATCTGGCTTAGTTTTACTGCTTAGGCTTGTTCCTGAGGCACCTGCCCTCCCAGCAATGCGTCCCTTTTCCCAACACACACACAGACACGCCTGCTGCCAGCACCCCGGGAAGAGCGCCAAGAGAGCGGCGCCGCCGCCCACCTGCCCCGCAGGTTGCAGTCGGTGAAGTAGGTCTCGGAGAGGAACTTCTCGACCCGCTCCAGCGCCGTGCGCCGGTGCTTCAGGGCGGCCATGATGGCTGGGCCCTTGTGCTCTGCGCATGCGCCAAACCACCAGCGCGCACCCGCCCCCCTCTCCCGCGCATGCGCAGGGGGCGGCGCGGCCCTGAGGCGGCGCGGGGCGGGCGGGCGCGGCCTGCGGATCCCGGCAGCTCCGCGTCCAGCGGCCACCCGCGGTAGGGCCTTCCCGCCCGGCCCGGGGGGGTGCCCCGGTGGTTTGGGACGCTGCGCTGGGCCTGGGAGAGAGCCGGGCCTGCCTGGCTGCACCGCAGTTTCCCCGGTGAGAGGCCCTGGCCCGGCCCCGCTCACTCCGTCCTCCCGTGGGTCTGGAAACGCGCTCCCGAGGGCGGCGTTCCTCGCTCTGCTGACTCCCCTCCCTCCCAGCTTCGGGAAAAAAACTGCTAATTATTGCCTCCAGCCAGTGCAAAACACTGCGTGTTTTAGTTCATTAATGGGAAACCAGAGGCAGAACCCAAGCAAGAGTCTCGTCTCTCCATCCCTCGGCCTAAGCAGTTCTGCACCCACCTCTCCTCCTTCCTTCTCCCTTTTCCCCGCAGAAGCGCCCCAGAATTTCATTGTGTATGATCAGGAAGGAAGAATCTGTACACAATGATTAGCCCTGATATTTTAATGGAAATACTGCACTACAGTCAAGTTTACAACAGTTGTATAGAAATCACATGGATTGTGGGCTGAGGATCACATTACAGAATACAAAAAGCAAGTTGAAATAAAAAGAAGGAAAAACC